>NW_028145508.1:7500-115000 GCF_977016875.1 Pavona decussata | reverse complement strand
TACAGCATTTTTAGAAGGAGAAGTGATTTGATAATTGTAACCTTGTCATACAGTGAGAGACCTTGGTAACTTCATAACTTTGTCTGCATTCGGATGTCTTTCAATTTGTCATAAAAGTTTTTCTGCAGTGTAAAGACAATCCCTAGGGCTTTAACGCTGTTGCACCAGTTTAGATCAAGAGGTGTCTCTGTGTTTTGTCTGAATGAACAAATCCACATGGCCTCAGTTTTGGAGAAACTGACCTTCAGGCCAGAGCAGGATTCAAATTTGTCAAGTAAGTGAAAAAGACGTTGAGTATACTCAAGACTGGGGACAAATAATTTCCTCCAAGTTTGCATTTCAACAACCAGGACGACCATTTCAATGCATGGTTTATGAGAATCCACCTTTACTGAGTCACCTTTAAGTAACGCTTACTTGTGTCAATCCTTATTGTAACTTGATAGTTAGAATACAGATAAATGTATGTCATCGATAAACTTAGGTAGCAATTTCATTTCTTTACAAATTTATTTGTTACCAAGAAAGAAGTAAAACATACCATCAGAGTCTGTTTCTTCTACGACCAAAAAAGGAGCCATATTGAATAAAAATTAACACACGAGAAAACCCTGGAATCGACTACAACTACACAGAAAATCAACATACCTGTAAGAGGGTGACCTTCTGAACCTCCTAGATTTGATTCTAGATTCGTTTCTACTCTGTTCTTTGTTTTCCCTTCCATATTTATGCCTTCTAGAACAAATTATCACGAACAAGTTATAGACTGCAGGGTACCGGGTTTGCACTGTTTTACATACTTTATTCCTAAAACCTGGAACACTGTACCGGAAAATATTAAGTGGACTTCTGTTTTTAGAGATGCTGAATTATTACTTAGTACTTTGTCTTTTGTTAACACAAGTTGTAAATTTTGCTAATCTTGCTTTTTCTTAAAAATACTATTGTCTTTATGTATATGTAAGTATTCAAAGTATTCAAAGTGATTTTAGCATAATATACTTATGCTGCGCTGAAATCCGAAGTCAAATAAAGTCTATGTATGTAACTCAATAGTTATTATTCATATTATACTTAATTTTTATTACAGTAGTCCTAAAGATGTACTTGCAACAATGACAATAAGCCTTGTCTGGTAATAGTGACTGTTAAGATTATTTTGACATTTGCCTTCTGAAGGCAAGATTCGGATCTAATTATAACCACGTGGCGATGAGCTCATTTAGTTACAGTCCAAAAAAAGTTCGATTTATTACAAGCTCGAGCAAGTGCCTACCTTTTCTTCCCATGTCTTTTACGATCGACTCCCATGCTACTGCAATAGAAAGGATTTGGAATGTAATCAGAAGAACTAGGATTAAGGCCCCGTTTATGTGGAGAAAAGTTGTCCCGTGTAGAAGGGTCACTCGCCTACCCGAGCTATCCTGGACGAACCAACTTTTCCTACATTTCCTTACAAAACTTGGCGAACCGTTTACCTGGGAAACAAAAAGTTGGCTCGGCTGGAAGGGTGACCTGCGCAGCCGGGTCACCCTTTTTCGATGGTAGGGTCACCCTCTTAGCCAGGCCAACTTTTCTCCATATAAACACTTTGGCTCGCCCAGCCGGGTCAACTCCGTCAAGGCGAGACAATCAGAGCATGCACGAGCGCTGTTGGTTCGGGCAAAGGGGTCAACATTTTTATTATATAAACGCTCACTGAAGTTGACTCTGCTGGGAAGGTGACCCTCTTTCCCGGTACAACTTTTCTCCATATCAACGGGGCCTTAAGCTTACGTCTCAACAAAATACAAAAGTCTACCGAAGGAGTTCTCAAACTTGATCAGTTTGAAATCAATCCCTTAGAATGCACGTAAACCCATAAAAAAAACGGGAAAATCGAGTCATAGTCTAGAAGATAAACAGTGGATTGACGTAAAAATGATTATAAATGTTCTTTGGAGTGGTTTGAATGCGTTATTTAATTATTTGACCAAGAACGCAAATATAAAATGCCATTATTCTATTTTTTCAGAGATATTCTTATTCCATTTTCCATTATTCCTATTCAACCCCCGAATAAGCGGCGGCAAACAATGAACAATTTATGCATCAGGAATGCAAATTAAAGTAGCGGCATCTGAATCAGTCATCGCGCAATCATGTGGCAGACCCGTGTCCAAATAAATGAATGTTTGCTTTATCAACAGAGTTGATAATTAAAAGTTAATTGGCCACCGTCACTATAAAGAGATTCGGCTGCTGAAGGTTTCGAGCGTTAGCCGTTCGTCCGCAGAGCGTAGCTGTAGCTATTTCTTTTTACTGCACATGTGGGGTTATATATTACCAATTTGCTAATTTTGTGAATTACTGTACAAAGATTGTCATAACTAAGTAATCACCTTTATTTGTACGGCATGAGTATAGGCTAGACATAGCCTCTTGTTTAATTCATTGTGGGTTTTCCCAGAATTTCGGTTGTTTTGTTCTTTTTTGAAATATTGATCTTGTTACTTAAAAATTAAGCCAGAAAAATCACAATTTTGATTGGTCGAGAAACAATACTTATGATTCAGTGTGTTTCTGATTGGCTGCCATGTTTCAACAAGACCTCCGGTCAGAGGCTGGTTAGGAGTAAACAAAACGGCGGAGACAAAGTGAGTTTATAGACAGGAGGAGTTTTCTTCTATGTTTCCATGATCACGGGACAGTAAGTTTGCTTCGGTGCCTTTTGGCCAGTATAGATAAATCATGAAATGAGACTGACTGAGAATTGATTTGTGGAATTGTCGAGATGTGCACATTTTTCGCGTTTTGCGGTTTAACAAAAGCGACCTTTGCTCACACTACGTCAGCAATGCAGACCCGGACTTTACTACCGTTCTCGCTGAATGGCAACAGAAATCAATTATATGATCTGCTGTAATGTTTTTATGGGCGAATTTTAATAGAGTCCCAATGCGCTTAAATGGCATCAATATAAATAGTGATAATTACGATCATAACAGTCATTCCTGTAAACCCGGCATTTCTGTGAACGAGTCCTTCGATTGAACCTCCTTCAGAGGAAGCATTTACATAACAATATGCGTTTTTATGGAATTTATAAAACCAGGCATTCTTTGGTCTGCTTTAAGTAAACTAAGTTATAGTTTGTAAAAGCATTATATGATGTTGTTTGTCATACTTACGTTGGAGTTTGTGAAGGTTGACCTGACCAATATTTTGGCATCTGAGCCATGCTATCCTTAATCTACGTGTCTAATGGTGTCTGAAAGTCAACAAAACGATTACAAATCAGAAGTCTTTTACTTTTGTTTCTCACTGACTTGCTATTTTGGGTCAAGCTTCACGTTCCATACGAAACGAAACGTTCTTTCTGATTTGTACTTCCAATTAGACGAATGAAAACACAAAAGAGGTTCGAATTGTGTCGTGTTCAACAAATTATAAGGAAACATGGCGCAATGACATTGACAAGCTCGAGGAAAAACCCCTAAATCTTACACGCTGCATTAAATTACAATCATGAGTACAATCCAAGCAGTTTCGATGCTTTTTCTTTCCAAAATTTTCATTCTGAAGAAAAATACGAACTGGCTTATTAATTGTAAATTTATATATTCTACAAATATCGAATTTTGAACAACATGTTTGTGACCTGCCAGACACAAAGGATTCAAACGTGTTTTGACTGAGATAATCAATGGTGCAAGACACAAATATGTAAAGCCTGATTTCAACCTGATATAACTGAATGCATATTAGACTTGAAAGATGTTTTCATCTTAGTTCATCCCCACCTATGCGTGACGCAATTTGTCGTATTTGCTGACTATTTAAAACCGGCAAAATCGTTCTAATAACTTCCGCCCAGAAACTATAGTATTCACCAAACAATGAGGTTATAAAAACTTTGCTCGCTTTTACGATAAGCCGCCGCCTCTGTCACGTTTTGATTTCATTTCAGCCAGAGGACCAAACTCAAACTGCACTTTTTTTTAACGATTTGATTCTGAACTGATTACTCGCTAATTAAAACGAGCTACCATTGTAGCTCGATTACTTTCGATTTCACCAAAATTAAACTCAGCTTTGAGAGACTGAAAGCATTGAAAATCAGTTTAAATTGTTCGTAACCATCTTTAACCCTATAGTTTTAATTCATATAATGATATTCCTGGTTAGTTACTTACCTTTTGTAGATATTTAATCACAGCCAAAGAAGCAAGTCGTACCGCCGCCCTCAGACTCTTTGGCCAGCCGCTTGTCGCTTAGAGACACTGTGGGAAAGAAGTGGGAAATTGGGGGAGCTGTAGCATGTGATGATGAAATTGGCGATCCCGTTCCACAACAAGATTGGAACGGAACTCAAATTTCTGAGAAAACCGATAATTTTTCTCAGAAATTTATCAGCAACTAAATTTAGAGGCAACCTTCAGAAACGTAATTAATGGATGACCGAATTCTAGCCTGCATAGTGGATTAGGCCCAGTTTAAACGGCTAATTTTACACGTGCCGAATCTAGTGCAAAATAAGGTGGCTGGTACTAGTTTCTTCTTGCGGGGACTAGGACACTATTGTGCGTCACGGGATAAAGAGGCGCGAAAATTAAAAACAAATAAGCAAAACAAATATATGGCGGCGCGCGGCTTTTCTCTTGCTAGGTTACTTTTGTCCTGTTTTAAACCAAATTCGAGTACATCCGAGACTGTATTGGCTACTAATACGACCTGAGTTAATTCCTTATGTTGAAGACAAGTTGTTTCTGCAGTTTAATGTTAAGTTTGAAAGGCAAAACTGCGACCGATCGTGACGGAGATTGTGAGCACAAAATGCAATATGTTTATAAAATGAAGAACCGACATACTATTGCAAATTATCTCACTTGATCGTCTTAGCCACATTCTATGGTTTGTATTATTTTGTGTGCTCAACGGCTACTCTTACGACGACCTTTACAAACTTTACGCAACATTTGATAAAACTGACACTGGTCTCCATCCTGCCTAATCCTAAGTAACTTTTTTTATCCACATATCACATATGAGCAAAAGTCTCGTTTAAATGCAAATGTACTTTGTAACTTAAGTCAAGATACTACAAATGTGGTGTTTACAGTTAAAAAATAAAAATAAATAAATAAATAATCAAAATTAATAAAATAAAACTAAAATAACAAATTGAATAAATAGGTAAACAAGCAGACAAAAAATAGATGAGTAGAAATATGAGTCTATCTATTTACAGAAATCACACTTTCGCTAGATCACATCTAGATCAGACAGATCCACTACAGTCGGTCACTGTAGAAATGCCTCCATTTCTAGACATATGGAGTGACCAGTCCACCGACAACAATCATGATGTAGTTAACAAATAGATTTCATTTTGCCGTGTGTCTGTACTCTGATAACGCACAGATGACGCCAAAACGTGGTGAGAACGTGACTGATGTTCTTACCATGTTTTGACGTCCCCTGTGTGTTATCAGAGTACCGACCTACGGCAAAATGAAATCTATTTGTTTTATACATTATAATAACAAAGATTTTTGACCACATTTCGCGGAGTACCACGTTGAATAAGCTGAGTCTAAAACTTTCAAGCAAACTTAAAGACCATTTATACACACGCATGCAGTTAAATTAGAGTATAATCCGAAAGAATTTTATTAACAATATTTTCACAACTAACCTTTATTCCAGAAGGATTTTCTGCCCCCATAATATTACAGCATGTCAGTCGCTTCACTGTGATTTGTGATAGACAACTAGCCATTACCGGATTTCTTTCGGCGACAAATTTGGGCAATTGTGTAATTAGTAGTAATGAAACTGAATGCCTTCTACTCTATCATTCAATGATCATGACGTGCCAACGAAAACAATCGAGAGTACACAGCTCTCTCATCAGAGAAGATATGAGTGAGATCTTTCTAGATCCATTAATATTGAAGTTTAATTTAAATAACATCATAATAAATCAGCATGGTCATGAAGAAGGTGGGCAGGGTAATAGGGTCCTAAGGGAAGTGCTCCCTTTTGTCTGTATTAAAGGTCTTGATCGTTTAGTTTCTTTTTATCGGTTCTCCATCAGCAATATACGACTCTGGAAACAACCACCGAGCCAATTTATAACTGAAGAATGTGCTGTATCATTGAGCCGATTTATTTCAAAGGTTTCTTTTTTTTTTTTTTTTTTTGATTAATTTAAACAAATTCAGTTTCATTGTTTAGGACCTCTGTTTTTTTTTCGTCTCTACGTTGCTTTATGAGGATTGCTATTGCTTTGTGTAAACGAGGTCCCTGCGAATAAACTTGTTCCTGCTAGTCGTCTCATCGTGTAAAAAGTACGGCCGGAACTAGTAACTGCAACCAGTCCCGTGACTGGACTAATCTTCTCATGTGCATGTGCCGTCCTTGCCGTCCTTAATTCTGTTGTAGCAGTCTGAGGCCATCTGAATCTCAAGAGATGAAGCCTTTAAATCAAATCTTCCTTGCAAAAAGTCGCCCGTAATCATACAGCACCGGTACCTTATGGGTAAAATTAATTTCGGCGAACGCTTCGATCATCGCGAAAACGATAGATCGAAGAATATGAAGATAGCTTCGAATATATATGTCGATATCGATTGACCTACCATATTCGTTTTGCATGGAGGATTTGTATTTGAAAATTGCCATGATATGAATATATTTCCCCAGAAAGAAACTATTTATCTTCCTATCGGTGTCTTTTGATAATCTCTACAAGTCCGTTTCGCTTACAAACGAACCGTCGTTGTTACCACCTCAACAAGTAATTCCTTTTAGCAGTCCGGGAAGTCCCTATATTTAAGGATAGTTGTGACGTCATGGAACCATTGTTCTCGAGGAAAATGGCGGACGCATCGCAAAATGAATGGAGTTCATTGTTCCCAGACTCTTTATGCCAAAATCAAGGACTTTCCATGAATAATACACGACGTATTTAGCTTCGCTGGGTTCGGTTGCCATATTGGAATTCCCTTGTGGCGATTTGAAAGGATTTTGCGATTTTTTTAGTCCGTTAAACAGCGCGATGTAGGCCTGTTTTTGTCCCGTTTTTCAAGGTAGGTGAACAATTTTCGTGTTCTTTTTGTATTCTTATGAAGTTCCAGATAATTTTCCTCGATTGTTATATCGATAAACTTCTATCATGTTGAATGTGGGGATGGTAGACAACCTAGATTTTCGGTAGACAAATTTTGAAGTTCGAGGTCCCAAACACCGGTTCTGCGCCCCGTGATTCCATGTAGATCCTGTATATTGCAGTGTTATAATTTTTCGCAGTAATACATGCTTACGGGTTTCTTTTTTTTTTTTTTTTGTCCTATCAGGCTATGGAAATCCTTATCCAAAATATCACTTCACTGTGTCGAATTTCCGGCATCAACATCGTGGATCAAACAAGGATTAGAGGAACGCGTTATGGAAATAATCAGAGCACGATTGCCCAATGTTGAAGGGCACGAGCATATGGACATCAAGGTTAGAAGCAGAGAAGAAAAATATGACCAATGACACGTCTTTGGGTAGTTAGGGAAACAGGAAAGCTTTTCTCTCTTTTCTACTCCTTGTAACCTGGGAGCTCCTGGGGCATATTGAACTCTAAATGGTGAATCAGTGATCGAGCAAGTACCTAACAAAATTGTTGCAATGTGGAGTAGTGGACTACTATCCACTTTAGTTGGAATGGTACTTGATTCATGCTACAGAAATCATAGTCCTAACATGTTTTGATTGGTCCTTGGAATTTAGTTTTTTTCAAAGTACCAAATCATCATCTTGCAGTAAATGTAATGCTTATATCAGTTATGAAAAACAATTAAGGCAGATTTCAACTTCAAGACCATTAAATAATGTGGTCTATAGTGGTCTATGTCACTACTATTCAGCGGGACACTGATGATTAATTTGTATTTTAATCTTGCAGGTACAACAGCAAGCTAAGACTATCAAGAATGCAAGACACGAATAATGCAATTAAACTATAAACTGTGATGTGAAGTTCATTCAAAATGGAATAAATTTGTACTCCTTTGTATTCTTGTGATGAGGAATGATTACATTATCCGTATAAGTTAATGGGTGGTATTCATTACTGCTTTGTGTGATTCCAGGAGGTATCCTTACTCACCCTGCATAAGGTCATTACAAATTCTGCCCCAAAACTCTCAAAAGGAAAGTATGAAGCTAAACAGGAGCCCATTTAGATGAACTTTTTTCTTTCGTAGAAACCCTATGAGTCAAACTTTGCCTGTATCTTTCAATTTTTAGAATGCTACTGGATTCCTGTACACTCTTTAACAAATCAGTGAAAACAATATAGTTTGGTGGAGAATCAATAGTTTCTAAATTAGTCATAACTACTTGCGAGGTCTCTGGCCATATTTGCAGTTCAGGTAAATTGATTTTGTGAGTTGTAAAACAAAAAATGGCAATACTGTACAGCATTATCTGTCAGATCTCTTAATGAAGATTTATATATTATTCTGTCTGAGAGAGAAAATAAATACTGGATGTTAGTTGATCTTGCCAATCATAGAGGATTTATTTCAATTCCTGGTTCTGTACAGACAGACTAATAAAAGTCCATAATTGTACAAATATTACTTATAGTAATAATAAAATGTTATTCCAAATTTTTAGTTGTCCACACTTTTTAATATAAGCTTATTTTTAACAAACACCAATGTAAAATCTGCTATATATAATTATATATAAGAGTCATCAACACATCAATAGAAATACTGAAAACATGCACCGTGACAGTGTAATTGCTTACCGCTTCCAAGCTCCTGTTTCAAAATACATTCGGAAAGATTTCACTGAATCATGTTGCCTGAATTCACGTTGCTTGTCTTTGAAAGATTTTGCTCTCTGTGAGAGATGTAATGTTCAGCGCGCGTAATGACCCTAGAATCGAAAAACCCGAGTACTTGATCGCGACGAAATACACTCTGTTTTTTTTATAAGAACGTCTAATTTTGGAGCTGAGGCTGAACGTTCTTATATTTTTTTGGGATTTGAGGCTGACAACGTTCTTAAGATGTTCTTAAATTAAATGGTATACACTACATGTATTTCAGTAAATCAAGCATTGCCTGCTGAGATATGGTATCAAGAACTGCTGATTATGACAAACCGAGATGTGTGTCACCATTGTTAATGTTATACGAAACATGCACTTTGGTTAATTTACATTTGTTACCTTGATTTTATGTACAGATTAGCAAAATAAAAACGTTCTTAATCGACTCTCAGCCTGAGGAATGTTCTTAATACGTTCTTAAAATTTTGGTTAATCTCAGCCTCAACGTTCTTATAAAAAAGGTTCTTACAAAAAAAAACAGAGTGTATGCGTGAAGTACGCGTAAATGTATTCCCTGGATGATTTCGTTATTGTCTAACACTGTAACACATCCAACATTCTCACTTTAAGTTTGGTTTCCTAAAATAATAGCTTTTTTCCTCGAAAGAAGGCAATACTTTAGCACTCGAAGCTCGCAAAAAATCTTCCCTTCGTCCGCCATTTTGAAAATGCTGGTTTGCTTTGGCTTTGTTTTGACACGTGATATACATATTCTAAAAAGGATTCTCATTGGCTGAAATGTGAGTACCGCCTATCCTTACATAAAGGGATTTTCCGAACTGTTTAGCTGATTATTCGAGGCGTTTCACAACCGGAACCTGGAAGCAGACTTCAGTGAGCGAAGTCGTGAGTTTGTACCGCCTACTAGTATACAATTGAGTGGTGATGCTCTGTTGAATTGATATCGAATTACTTTGTATATTAAGCGTTCGCTCGGTTCCTCGAGTCAGTCTAGAATTATTTTTTCTTGGAGTCCATTGTTTAGCTGGCCATATTCATGGCCTTAATTCAACGGCTTGGTTTTTCCAATTTATTGGCTCGATATGCTTCTTCATAATAAGCTATGACAAGTTTTATTGATGCCTTAACAGTTAACACTGCAGACTTAATGATACAATTAATTTCAGAGAAAATGACGTCATGCCTGTCACTGGCAAGGGAAAAACCCCCAAATTGGCCGCAATATCAAATTTGCATAAATGAACTCCATCAGGTAAAAAAAAATTGTGTCACAGTCACGAAAAGTTCATTTTCCTTCCTGTTAACTACCACATTAATTAAAAAATCCATGTGAGTAACTCGACTGATATTTTTTGTTTTGATGGCGAGATATGTAAAGCCAAGAGCAAGCGTGTGATAAAGGGAATCCTAAACTTACAACGACTAGCAAACGCCAATAAAATGTTTATTTTTTTTAATGATATTCAACAGCGCACAAAAGTCCTCAGACATAAAAATGAAAATGAAAATGAAATATTTAAAAAGTCTTTTACTTTTCCTTCTCACTGACTTGTTATTTAGGGTCAAGCTTCACTTTCCATGCGAAAACAAACGTTCTTTCTGATTTGTACTTCCAACTAGTGGAAACAACGCAAAGAGATTCGCATTGTGTCGTGTTCAACAAATTATAAGGAAACATGATGGCACAATGCCATTGTCCAAACAGTTTCGATTTTTTTATGCTATTCCTTTTCAAAAATATTCAAACTGAAGAAAAATACGAGATGGCCTATTAACTGTAGATTTATATTTTCTACAAATACCGGATTTTGAACAACACGTTTGCGACGTGCCAGACGCAAAAGATTCAACTGTGTTCTTACCAGCTGAGATAATCAATGGTGCAAGACACCGCATTTGCAACCTGATAACATCCTGATATAACTGAATGCATATTAGACTAAAAGATGTTTTCATCTTAGTTCATTCCTACCTATGCGTTACTCAATTTACCGTACTGACTAACCCCGACAGAATTACTCCAGTTAAATTACTTCCGCCCTGAAACTACGTACATCATATAAACATTCAACAAACAATGAGGTTATAAAACCTTTGCAAGCTTTTACGATTAAGCGCATCTGTCAAGGGGTGCGTTTGATTTCTTTCAACCAGAGAACTACATTCAAACCGCATATTTTGTCTTAATTCTGGACTGTATTACCCACTAAACTAGTTCGACAGCGCACGCAATTTGCTTTTGATTTCCCGATAACTGAAATCAGCTTTGAGCGACTGAAAGCATTGAAAATGAGTTTAAATTGCTCGCAACCATGTTTAACCCGATGTTTTGGAATTTTAATTTATATCCTGGTTAGTTACTTACCTTTTGTAGATATTTAATCACACACACAGCCAAAGAGTTCGAACAGCACGTCGAATCGCTAAAACAATCAGACGATCTTCAATTCAAGGAAGTCGTAACGAGCCCTCAGACTCTTTGGCCAGCCGCTTCTCGCCTGGAAACACAGTTTCGTACCAAGAGTCCTCAGGCTCTTTGGCCTGCGGTTGGTCGCCAGGACTCTGGATACGAAATTGCCGGAGACATACTGGAGAGTGGGGAGAACTGTTGAAACTATGATTGAATTGGCCCGTGCAACAATAAGATTGGAACCGGAAGTCAAATATCTAACAAAACTGGACGGATTTCTCAGAAATTTATCGGCAATCTATTGAAAACAGTCACCTGGTGCACATGCGCATTAGATACCATTTCTTAGTTGATTTGCATATCACACTCCATCCGCAAGTCTCGCGCTGAGAAGCGCAACCTTTGAAAAATCTAAACAAACCTTGTCGAGTCGAAGTGTTTGCCAGTCAAAATTATTATAGTGATTATAGACCTAATGTCGTATTGAAACACTCATTTTCTTGATACTATGGAATATTTACTGATGGACTTGTCCAGGGAAAGCCGAACGTCAACGAATACCTCTGAAGTCGAAGAATCATTTAATTGTTTATTTCGGTATCCGGTCGTGTGAAAAATCTTAGCTGTTTCTACGTTTCACAGTGTTTGCATAAGAAGCAAATTGAGTTCAAATATTAGCGAATCGCCTGAACTGCAGTGTAGCGAAACGACTTTGTAGCGGAAACTACCGGGAGGCTTTATTTCTGCTTTCAATCATATATTTTGCGTTTATCATAATTTCGTTTCTACAACTTCTCCGTTATCTAAATTTAGGAACCAAACCCATGTCATTACAAGAACGCTTGCTCGACCCGTAGAAAACAAGGTTCTAATAGAGGTTTTCCTTGTCGAGGAGATAATCGACTGTGTACCGAAGCTTGTCTTCGTCTGAGCTCCAAACCAAGCAGCTATGACGCGAAGTTCGAATCGTTTACGAAGATTCCCTCCGGACGAAGCTTTCGCCAGGTTGAGAAAATGCGATTTTCCACATATATAATGGAGATTTGTTCTCCAGTGTTTTTGGTTGATTTCTCTTGTTATATTGGTCAACGCAGGCGATTTCTTCCGCCCGGCGCCTTCATGTTTCCCACCTCTTCTTTTCATGTTCCGTTGGAGAAGCGATCCATACTATTTTTAACTAAATATGATAAAATAATACCATAGGATGAGCAAAAGCATACTCAGAAACAGGTTTCCAGTAAAAGATTGAAAATCCAATAAAACACTGGGAAGATTGAAGCGGATTTCTAGATGTATTCGACGCGTACTTTTGATTTCGGGTTACGGTGGACGTTTTTCAAAATTGACAAACTAGTGTCCAGGTCAGCGCGGTCACAAAGTCCCTTTAATAGATGATTGAATTCTAGCCTACATAGTGGATTACATTATCACTGAATTCTAAAATGGTCGTGGAAGTAGGGAAGGTTTGCTGTGTAAGACAGTTAGGACGACTCAAAGCACATTTCCAACGCGGATTTTATCGATTCTTAAAGAGGAATTTGACCAAATTGTAAGGGACCAAAGCCACAAGCTCCATGGTCTGTCGCCACGCAATGAGTCTACTTCTTGTACCCGTAGCCAGAGATACTTTAAACTACCGATTTGTAAGACAAATAGGTTTAAAAACACTTTTATTATGGCGAACAGTTTTGATTATTAGTAGTAATCCTAATTATTAGTAGTTACGGTTTTTATAATATTTGTCATATATTTATAGATAATTTTTAGTTCCCTTGTAAAGTAAGTCATATTTCAGCAGGCCCGGGGGCTGCAATGATTTTGCTTCTTAATAAAGCTATCTAGAGTATTCAATTTTCCAATGGCAGGTCCAGGTAGTTCAAAACCATATCAGTGTTGTGTATCCACTATAGAAGCTATCTCCTCGATGGAAAAGGGGGGTTGGTTTCTGAAGAAACCGTGGTGCTGCGTCGGTGGGGTGTAGAAATTAATCTTCGGTTTATCAACACAGTTGATAACCGTGAAAAGGTAAATTGGCCACCACAAAGAGATTCGGAGATGCTGGCGTTTCGAGCGTTACAATGTAGCCCTTCCTCAGAGCGGATTGCTAACGCTGAAAACTTCAGCACTCGAATCTCTTTGCGGTGACCAATTTACCTCTTAGTTGTTAATCCTCGATGAAAAAACAACCTTCAGTCAAAGCCTGGTGCTGTTTTTATTGCAATAAAAAAAAATGCGCATTCGTACTGAACGCCGGAGCCATTGGGTCCAAGCAACGAGCTACTAAATCCCTAAACATCTTTTGATCAGAAATAAAATAGAAACAGCGGTGATAAACATAACAAACTTGCACATTTTATATAACTTGACGTTTCGTATGCTAGTCAACATACATTTTCAAAAGTGACCGTTAAATAAATTTTTAAGACTACAGTAGAACCCCGGTAACTCGAACTCTGAAGGGAAACGAAAAACTGTTCGAGTTAGCGGGGTTTCGAGTTATTGGGGTCGATTAAAATATTCAATTTTTCGGGTTAATAATTAATAGTTTATTGATTTTCAGCACTTCGGTATACAATACAGTGCAGATTAAACTTATCTCACGAGAAACTAATACGTTTTGTTATCTGTTCGTTGCACTAATTTAAATCAAATTGCTCCAGTCTTTGATATGGTGTTAGAATTCCATCACACAACAAGAAATGCTAATGGCATATCTCAATAGGCATCCGTGGCGAGTTATAAGAACCAAAAATTCGAGTTATCGGGGTAAATTTTGATAAAGGGAAACGAAATTTAGTTCGAGTTAGCGGGGTTTTCGAGGTATCCCAGTTCGAGTTAATCAAGTAAAAATGACTCAAAAGTTGGGTCAAATTCAAGAGAATTGAGACTCAGTTCGAGTTAGCGGGGGAGTTCGAGTTATCCGAGTTCGAGTTACCGCGGTTCTATTGTATATATATAGTGGTGATGAATCTACTAAAGAGCTACAGCTTATTGATAAAGCTTCAGCTTCTCACCGCTGACGTTGACATTAAAAACTAGCTTAAGTTCTTGAATAAACAAGGTTTCCTTGATTTTATAGTGATAACCACTTTATCCCGACACTAAAATATCGAAATCATCTCACTTGATATTGTGTCCGGTGGTTTTGGCATGGTCAGCAATGGCTGACGTGCTATCATTTTTAACGAGGGCCTTGAAGTGTTCCGTTTTCCTGTCACGAAGTCGTCGCTTTGTTTCACCGATGTAAAATCATTGCAGTCCCAACAACCGTCTTTTTAAATGATTCTTGATCAGTATTGAGAACGATTCAAGCAGTCCTTGTAAGGAAAGAAAGATTTGATCGGATCCCCTTTAAACTAAAAAAAATAACGGTCACTTTTGAAAATGTATGTTGAATAGCATCACCACTGTTTGTATTTTATTTCTGATCAAACTACGATGAACCAAGAACAATCTTTTGATCAATTTGTGTTTGTAGTAGCTGGAAACTCTTACAGTACGGAATTTCCTTCCCGTGCAAATTTTGAAAACTTCCGCCGCAGCATCTGTATTTTGATAGACAGCGTGTTGGGAGCTAACTTGCGAGTGCGACTGCTGCGCACATGGTTGCACATGGTCACATGGTCGCTGCGCGCTGCCGGTACAGTGCTCTACCAATTACCAGCTCCCAGTTGGTTTGATAGCTCAATTGGTAGAGCACTGCACCGGTATCGCACAGGTCAAGGGTTCAAATTCCGTTCAAGCTTGAATATTTTCAGGCTTTCTTTTCGCAACTTCTTTAAATTGCGTCTATAACTTTCTGTAAAATTCTGTTTGTTTTAAAAAGATGGGTTGACTAGTAGGATAGTATGATGAATGGAACTTTGAAAAATGAATTCAGGTACAGGAGGGCGAGACATTGTGGGACATCTTCATTCAGGTGGGGCTCTCTCTTCTCGCTCTTGGGGGCGGGAAAAAGGGAGACCATTGTATGACCCAAATAATCGGGTTTTTTTTTCTTTATTTTTAAACATGTCAAACTCCGAAAAACTGAAAAATCTTTCCTGTCATAAAGTGACAGACAAAAGAAAACCTTTTACAAGTGCAATCATGACACATGTAACCTTAGCTCCCCACCCCTCTCCCCCTTCCCCTCGCTCCTAAGAAGTACAGCTCTATGATATAAAGAAACAAATATTAATGCAAAAAGTTTTAATCTACTCATATGCCGTTAAAGACCTACAGTATTGCACGACTTCATTTAATTGAGCGTGAAAGAGAAACTAAAATATAACATGCACTAAATGCTGATATGCAATCTTCCTAACAACATCTTCAAACCGTTAAAAGTAGCGGATCTTGTATTTTAACAAAAATTATTTGGCAAATCCTATGGACAACTCAGCTGGCTTGAGAGTTAGCTTATACTAAGCTCTTTTTGGCCGCCTGCAGCGAGCCGATTGTCGGGCTGTATCGGCCTACGCAGAAAAAGAGAAACAGTAAAACAAAAAACAAAAAATAGCCAATATTTTTTTAAGTAAAATATAGAGAAGTCCACCAATTCGCACCAAATGGAGCAATCCACTGCTTCAAAGCGCTGGCAGGTTACTCCTCAAGATCAAAATGGGGCTAAAATAGAATCTGGTTAATCTTAAGTTAATATTGGTAAGTATGATACCAAACTGCTTGAAAAGAGTTAAAAAGTTTTAAATTTCCATCTTTTACCAGCGCTTCTGGCAGGCATAATAAGGCGGCCAATTTCGCGAGCAGAATTTATCCAAACCAACTCGAAGCGTATTCTATTTCCAAGAGTAAATAGGGTCCTTAAGCACCGGACAAATCTATGACGCGGACGTGACACCATTACCGAAAAAACTGGAAACGAGAACGTCGTCGGGAGACTATGTTTGAATTTATAATCTGGATTTCATATCTTAAAATTAAAGTGCAGAATGTTTCAACAGCAGGATTTCAGCTTTTTCTATCGAAATTGAACGCGGAATTTATGGTGTAGTGTTTGAGTTTCAGGATTTGATTGAAGAAATTCACGTTTGGATTGAATGATCAAATGTTTGAATTAAAAAATGGCATGTTTGAATCGACGAAATGCATGCCTGAACTGAATGATAGGCCAGGCAATACAATGAATGCATGTTTAACTTGAAGAATGGCATCTCTGGATTGAAGAAAAGGGTGTTTGGATTGAAGAATCGAATGTTTGAAACAAACAATTCCATATTTGGATTGAATGATGGAATGTTTGAATCGACCCATTCCATATTTGCACTGAAGGATTGAATGTTTGTATTGAAGGATCGAAAGTTTGAACCGAACAATTGCAGATTCGAATTGAAGGATCGAATGTTTGAATTGAAGGATTGAATGTTTGAATTGAAGGATCGAATGTTTGATTTGATAGTTTGAATTTTGACACTAAAAACGCGCTATACGGTTTGGACGACCCGTTCCCGTTATCAGCATGATCACCAAAGAAGTTATGAGTTTTATTTACGAAAATCACCATCAGAGACTAACTCAATGGAATCAATTTTTGTTAAGCCCTGCATCTCTGCAAGAGTACGCAAATGCAATTCACCGTGCTGGCGCTGCTCTCGACAATTGTTTCGGATTTATCGACGGAACAGTGCGTCCAATCTGTCGTCCAGGAAAGGACCAAAGGCTAGTGTACAACGGACATAAAAGGGTGCATGCCCTCAAATTCCAATCTGTGAGTTTTCCAAATGGAATTATTGCCAATCTGTTTGGTGCAGTAGGTATGAGCTAATTTGTATTCCATATCTTAGCTACCTATTGTAGCTACACCACTCCCCATTTGTAAACAACAATAATTTTAATGAAAGTGAGAAGTGATCATCGCAGTGAATTTTCCAATTTATGCAATTAGAAATTAGAAGCCTGAAAAGAAAAAAAAAATCAGGCTTCAACGGGATTCGAACCCGCGACCTCCGCGTCACCGGTGCGATGCTCTACCAACTGAGCTATGAAGCCACACATGTTCCCATTTTCCCGTGAGAGGAGTGAAATGATGTAAATATATGAACTGCGGATGTAGATGATGTAGATAATTTTAAACTACGTCTGTTTTAGTTAAGTCTGGCCCAGACTAATGACAAAGATGACTTTGTAACAGACTAGAAAGCCACTGCTTGGAGAACATTTGCAGTCTACATATATATACCCTCAGAGAAACTAGCCTGTTGGAGCCCTTTCAAGGCAGCTATAGTTATCAGGGTTTACCTCCTGGAGCATTTGACCCATTTGACACATATTCATCTTCATATAATTTTTTTATTATTTTCAGAAGGGAAGATGCATGATGCTGCTATGTTGGCAGAGTCAGGTTTTCTTCGTGACTTAAACACCTATGCATTCTCACCAGTGAGCGTTCCTCTTTGCATATATGGTGATCCAGCGTATCCATTGAGGATACATTTGCAAGCTCCATTTAGAAATACAGCAAGGCTCACTCAACAAATGGAGTTATTCAATATGTCAATGAGTAAAGTGCGAATGTCGGTTGAGTGGATTTTTGGAGATATCATTAATGACTTTAAATTTCTTGACTTCAAAAAAAATTTAAAGATGGGTTTGAGTGCTGTGGGGGAAATGTGCATTGTTGGTGCCATTTTACGGAACTGTTTTATACGTGCCTATATAGTAACCTCACAGCTGAATATTTTGATGTTCCACCTCCAGTTTTGGAAGACTACTTACGCTAAGTATTCGAAGTGTTTTACTTTTGTCATACTTCATGTCGTGCATGCCAATCTTTGGCTCTGTTCATGATTATATTGTATTTTGCTATTGTTTTCTGTTAATGCTAATGATAATATTATCCTGATAAGTGTAAAGATTAAAAAGCTTTAGAGAGACCAAAGCAATAAATATATATTATTGTAAATAATTTCATTTCATTGAAATGTATATAATGTATATAATTTTGTTGGTGAATAATAATTATTGTTATTCATATACAAAAATATAGACCGAATATGATCTAGAAGAAATGATGGGATTAAGAAAGAAACTAATTTAACAGTTACAAAAGAAGCCACAGTATAGCTCCAGATTTGTATCTGTGGTCTTTTTTTAATAAAAGAAGAAAGGGTGTTTTTGCTTCTATATTTATTTAGTAGACCATCATTTCAATCGCTTGTGCTAATTGTGGAATGAGAGATGATTTTTTAGCCTGAACCCGGGGTATGCAGCTTGTTAGTTATAATTACATGTATCTGCCATATAATTTTTTTATTGAACAAACGTTCATGAAATAATTAGATAGTTCACTCAAGCACATGAAATTAACAATATTTATTGCCATCAAACAGAGGATTTGACACCAGCATTAAATTTATAATTATGTAACAACTTTTGAGACCCAGTGTTTGTGCTAAATTTGTACTTAGACTTGATTTGGGCATATTTAAAGGTTCAAAATACATTATCTTAAAATTTTCTCATTTATGTTCCAAAATTTACCATGATTTAAATCATGAAATGGCTGGCTATTTATTAGCTCAGGAACATCATGCATTTGATAAACTATTTTTTGTCTAGTCTCTCAAAAAGCTTGAAAAAAAGTTCAGCCTGCTGCTGTTGCTGCTGCTGCTGTTGCTGGAATAGCATTGAAAATGCTTGTATTTGTTGCAGTTGTTGCTGTTACAATACTTGCAACATGTCATTGTGCTTTTTTGCCTCTAGCTCAACCTGAGCCTTCCTCAGCTCACAATCTGCTGCCCTTGCTTCCATTTCCTTTTCGCTTTTTTCCCGCAGGAAGGCTACTGTGTCACTTCCAGCTGAGCGTCTTCTCTTTGGTTCTTTGTTGGAATTTTCTTTTTCATCCTCTTTTCTTCTCTTTGTGGCCCCCAAACTTTCCATGGCTACCTTCCTTACTTCTTCAGCCTTCTCTCTTTCTACCAAGTCGTCTTTCTTATTCAGGTTGTTTTTGTGAATTTCATCAGAGGCATCTTCTTTTTCAATAAGATACTCAAGTGCTTCTTCTAGCTCTGACCTTGTGGGAGAAATACCACTTGCCTTCTCTTCGTTTTTTATTTTCAGACGCATTGTCTGCAAGGAGGTTATATCTGTAACACAAAGTAAAGGTTTCTTTTTAGCTTTACAAAGCTTCTTCCACCAGATAAGAAGCAATCTCACTGTCTATGCAAATTAAGTTGTTTGTGTGGCACAGCTAGGGTATTTTAATTTAAATACATTTTCATTACATTAATTGATTGTTTACTTTTTGGGTGAGTTTTTCACTTTTTAGCATTTTAATACAAATATTTGTCCTAAAATGTGAAAGTTGCTTTAGTGGACATACCTGTCTCTCACTGCCCTTTTGTCCACTCGGAATGGGACATCTATGTCCCTCACCGACACAAGGGCTTCAGCAATAGCTGCCCACTTTGCACTGCGATGAGTTGTGCCCTTCTTAATGTCTGTAAAAGGGTCAGTGGTAATCACTTCTCTGCATAACAAAATGTCATGCTTTTCTGACCACACCATATTGTTCCTTTTAAAACTAAAAGAAAAATCAAACAAAAGTTTTATTCTATGTCAGATAATCATAGTAACCTGGCCCAGATTAAAAAAATAAATTATGTTGTTGCACATTGTACAAGTTATTTGTGCAATGTGCAACAACAACAGTAACAACAATGTTTATTTGTACTGTAACGTAAATGAATAAGTACATATAATACGGTCAATCCCTCCATAAGCGACCACCCAAAATGCCAAGATTTAGTGGTCGCTTACTGGAGGTGGTCGCTTATAATGACAGTCGAACTAGAGGGGGTCTCTTCTGGGAACAGGTCTGACATATCTACTTATTCGAAGAGAATTTATCGCATACATTTTCCTAGTTACAATATGAGCAGTGCTAGGTTGTCACTAAAAATTCCTTGTAAATTCGAAAGGTGCATGGTCATGGTTGCTTACAAGAGGTGGTTGTTGACAAGAGGTTCCAACTATAGTGCTTTGACTGAGGAAAATTTGGTGTTTTGGATAAGTGGTCGCTTATGGGAGGTGGTCGCACATGGAGGTTTGACAATCTATAAATACACACAGTAACTAGACACCCAAAATAACCAAACAGCTAAAAATACAAAGTAAGGAAAGATGCTTAATACTAAAATTGACTGAAATGTTAATTTGCATGCTACAATTACAGAACAAAAACATTGAGAATACACACACGAGTATAGAATAAGATAAATAAGTACATAAATTTATAGATAGATAACAGTACAGAAATAACAAAATATACCAAATAATAGTTTAAAAAAGAATAGAAATTAATAAATTGCAAAGTGCTGAATTTTTAATTTTCTTTGTCTGTTAATTGTAACGCTGCAATACGTTGACAAAAATCAAATGCCCAATTTCAATGTAATTAATCCTGTAGTTTGGGATTATACTGTTCTTTAATTTTGAGCATTTAGCCGGTAGGTTACGTAACTCTGCAGTTACATAATGACCAAGAAATATGCGAGAACTGTGACAAATTAAAATAGTCAAGTTACAATTACAATGGTTTCCTTCACCTTTCAAAGCTACATATCGCTTGTTTAGATGGAGATGACCATAACAAAAGCTAAATGATAACTAGTTAACTTTGAAAACCCAAAACATGGGAAAAATGAAGCAAACCTTGGAGGACAACCGCTCTTCAAGGATGAATTCTCCGTCATTTCGCCACGGCTAGAAAGTAAACAAATAGTGAACGTCGGTTTTCCGCGCAATAATTGAGTTAAATGGATTTATGTTGACAAATTAAGATTCGTTTACTTTATTATCGGTTACCTTAAGTTTTTTTTCCTACCTTTTGAAAACTTTGTGTTGCAAAAATGACCGTCGTTTCGACGAAACGGGACTTGATAAAGTTTGTCGTCGGGGACGTCAACAAGACGAGAGGCGATAACGGTAACCAGGGGCAACAAGAGTTAATTATGCAGATTTGTACTTCCGGTGGACGTCCGCGTCATAGATTTGTCCGGTGCTTAAGGTTTTCCTTGCAAACGAATTTTTTCTTTGCTCAAACAAACAGAACGTCTGTAACAAGTGCATATTGATCAACATTTCTTGAAACATGCACCTTGGAAAAAAGACGAGCGAGGCTATTCTCAACACGAACAATGATCAACGAGAGTTCAGAGTTCTATGCAGTCAAAATTCTCCACATATTCAACGAATGAAATGAGCAGAGAAAATTACTCGAACAGTTTTTACAGTGTTCATTCTTTGCATCACTCTTTCTTCTTTTATCGTAAAAACTTTGACCCTTTTTTAGGTTAGGCTTCAACAGGAGAAACAGGAGAAAACCAAGTGAGCAATCTAACTTAAAAGATCTCAAAAAGAGGGGTCCTACATGTATCAAAAAGAGTGTGATTATGCACTAACTAACCGCATCGGTATTCCATACATACTATTATATAAAAACTTCCTCTTAACGTAATCCTATAATTTTTTTTTTCACTTTTTCGATTTTCACTTCTTTTTAGCCTAATTATTCGCAAAACAAATAGAAATTGTTTTACAAACATTATTTGTGGGTAATATTATGCGCAATTCAAACTTTAAGTAAAGCATATCAGTCTTTGATTGGAGATAATAGTGAAAACATTACAAACTGAGAGTGTGCACATATAATAACGGAGCTGACAAGCCCAACTCTTATATAATCATTAATGTCAGTTTAGCGTTTCCATGCACTATGTTACTAAAATAATTTACAAGAGTAGCTTGGAAAACCTTCAGGAGAGCAGTGAAAACCGACGATAAACAAACTACCTCTAACACTGCGTAATAGTAATACCAAAAACTAAGCCTTCCCTTAACAAAATCCTTTTTTTTTCTTTTTTTTAACTTTATGCACACGATTAACAAACATAATCAAACTACCTGTACTACTGCGTAATAGTATCACCAAATCCCGACTTAAAACGATGCTTTTTCTTTTTCGTTTCTTTTTTGTTTCACTTCATGGCACACACTAAAAAGAAGTTCACTTACGCGCCCATTTTCCCTTTTGCCTAGCGGCCGATTAAAGATCGGATGACCGAGTTGTACACTAGGTACTCGCTAGTTGACATTACTGTTTGTTGGCTCTTTTTGCAGCCTAACAATTTTTTTGGTAAATCATGAGAGGTCTCCTAAGATAGGGTTAATAACAAGAACTACAGAAACCGAAGCGGTCTGGATTTTTGTGTATTACTAACATGACGGCAGGCGCAGTCTCATTTCTTGTATTGTGACGGCAGGCGCAGTCTCATTTCTTGTATTGTAAATCCACCAAGACTAATGAGAACTACTTCTCAAAAACTATGATTAACACCTTTGGTAACTATTTCAACATATGTACAACTAAAATCTGCTTCTTGGCTTGAAGAGAAACTTTAAAAAGGTGTGTTACATAAGCTTGCATAAATCATATTTCTAATACATACATATCGCAGAAAGGTTGTGTGTTTTCTTCTCAAAGAGTTTTGTAAAATATTGAAGTATATATTAAAAAAAAATGTTAAGCGTACAGCGGACTATTTACAGTAAGTCAGCTGCTCCTGGAAGCTCAATTTCCACTAACTTGTCGTAAAGTTCTCCAACACTGAAATAGCGGTGTTGTGCCATAAGGTTAAGGACAACATCACAAGGGTTGGTGATTCTCTTATCAAGGAAGCGGATCTCGTTGTAAGACATGCCTAGCCTCTCTGCAAGCAGTTTCCATTCATCTCCCCCTGAAAGAAAAAGGAATTTACAGAAAATTTACTGCAATATGTAAAATAAGTCATGGAAATTTTAAGTAATAGGCTGTGCCAAAGATATTTCAACGATTTACTTCATGAAAGATATTTTGGGAAAGTCGATTTTTTTGTTTCTGTTTTGTCACCACTTCCCTAACATTTAGTTTAGAAACTATAAAATGCTACTTTTAACTCAAAGCCCGGAAAAGTTAACTCGGAATGGACCAGGACTATTTGTGTGGCCATGTCAATCATCAATCGAGAAGATTTATCATACCCCAGGATTTTTAGTATTATTTTAAAGAAACTTTTTTGAGACTACAAAATAGTGAACCATTAAAAACATTAAATTAATAATTTAAAACTGTAAGCTCTAAAAGTGGAGACCCAAAAGGAAGGAGCGTAGGTAGTGTTACTTCAGAAAACAGCAAATCCGGTGGCGGTTAGCTGTAATTAAGCTTAATCTAAAACGGAGCTTTTGATGGAATCTTTCACATGGTTATAATATAATTTAACCTTTCCTTTTTGAAGAAGAAACTTCTTGAAATTCAGTAATAGAGAATTCTGTAACACACTGTCACACTTACCACCAAGACAAAATGTTAATTCCTTTCTCTGTTTGAATGGAATACATCCAACATCAAGGTCTTCCCTCAACAAAGGGCCTGGTTTAGACAAACAGCAATAACAACAGACGATAAAGAGAGTGCACAGGAACCTAGATAATTTGCACGCATGGCTCGGGTTTTGGGTTGCAGATTGTTATAAATGGCGGAAAGTATAAGGAATATGCATGCGTTGTTTTGGTAGCATTCAGACAACATATGGATTGTTTTCTCTTTCCTTGGTAGTAGCAGTAACGTTGAATTTTTGGCAAAATTTAGTTGGCTTGAAGCATAGTAATATAAAACAAATATAGCAAAATTTAAGTTAAGAAACGCGGTTTGAATTGGTGGTCTTGAAACAGCGCAATGCTAACATTGTGTCATCAAAGAGCGATCACCAATATCAATAACAATATGGCTGAGGACATTTGAGGAATATTGCACTTGACAAAAATATGTTTCACGTAGTGTGGAGTATGCAAGGGCTTTACCCTTGTTACCGAATATCCCGGTCCTCTACCACGAAACTTTACCAGGAAGGCACTGCGTTTATGGTGTTTCTTTCAGAAAATAAAGAAATTGTCATATTACAGCGGTGAGCTTCAAATCCAGCATTGGATTATTTATCATGTAAGGTATGACCTATAAGGGACCTAACTCTCCCTCTATAATCTAGGTATACATTTTTAACTCACCAGTAGTGCCGGAAGGGGCTATCGTCCTCAAGTGTTTTATCACGTCCACCCTTCTTTCAGATTTCGCAGTATTAGCAAGACATCGGATCCAGCCTTTCGTCTCAGGATCTGGATTTTCCAGTGTTGTTTGATTCAGCTGCAGACATTCTTGAAGACGAGCCACAACTTCCTTAGGATCACATGACTGAGACTGAATGGAATCAAGAACGCCAGCGGGGAGAGCAAGTGGTGTTCCATTCGTTTCTTCAGAAGAAAACAAAAAATAAATATCATTTCTCTTTGCTCAAAAAATTTCTGTTGATAAAATTAGTTTCTAGTTTCTCCTTTTACTCGGTTTTCTTGCACTCCTCTTCCTAATACAAATTCAGGCTAAGATTGCAATGATACAGTGAACCACGGTACCATTACTTGGCATGCACTAAAACTAAAAACAGTTGAACGGTCAAGAACACCTTGGAAATTTGATTAGGTCTACTCTGCGCCCAGGTTAATATTAACACTAAGTACCCTTATTTTCTCTTGTGTGGTCCCTTGAAACTCTTTGTTTCGCATTTCTCGAAGGGAATGGTTTACCAAGCCAAACGAAACCGGTGCAAGATTGCGTCTAATTGGTACAAAACTCGTCGTCAGCAGGTTCGTATAACGGTTTAACGATGAATACTTGACGCGTTTTTGGTTTAGTACATCATATACGAGGAGTATTTCCCTCTATGCATTCTTAAATGGACTTTGCCACAGAATAAGAAAGGTTCAAACAGTAGCGAAAGAGAGGGGTCTTGAAGGTCGGCTTAAAAGAACGCGCTTGTAACCCATGGAATCTTTTTAAGATAAAATTTAAACGAGCCTACCGTCCTTGAAAGAGACTATGCTTCTTTCATCGATAGCAGGTCCAGTAGCAGCATGGTCCTGTAAGGGTAAAACGATACATTGGTAACCTTTCTTCACGATTTGGTTTACCTTTGTTACGTTACACGAATTGCAGATTTGTTGCCACTACTCCTATAGCAGAAGTGGCTATTCCTCTAAATAAAGGTTTCCCTCTCGGCAATATTAACAGGATACAGTATGAAGCGTTACTATTGCTGGACGATTACCACTGATATATAAAGGCTGGGCAACCTGATCGGTCCTCAAGTAATGAAGAAACCGGTAAACATGGGTGATAAATTGTTTCCTATCTGTGGCGATGACGTACAACAACTACAAATTATTACTGGTTCAGAGACAGTCATAGACCAACCTGTTTCGGTGAAATCCTGCGTTGTTGTGCATCTGAAAATGAAAACCAAGGTGCAAACATCTTGGTGCGAATCCTGCAATCTCCACGGACACCAGGCTTGATGCAGTATTTGCAGTTCTGTAAATCTTTCTCGGACAACAGGTGCAGACACTCGCAACCACGTACATCATGAGCGCGGCATTTGACAGAACCCGTTTGAGAACAAACTGGACAGCACACACACATTTCGTAACGCATGTGCTTCAGCCAGTCGAATTCCTTTCGCATGCACTCTAGAACCATTTCCAACTGCCTATGGATAGCACGGCTTGTAGTAAGATCAACACTGCTATGGGCAAGATCTGCTCCATCCGTCTCAACAGCGTCATTTCCACTGTGAACGACGATTTCAATAGACGACGTATGGCAAAGAAATATAACGGACGTTCCCTGATCGGGAAGGATGTGAAACAGTGCAAAATTATGGTAAAGCTCTGGGTTCAGCGGGCTGTCCCACTCCTCTTTGCACCACTGATAAAATTGTAGGACTAGCCGGGAGAACAGGCCTGGAGGCACTCGGCCTGACTTAAACCTCACATAAAGCGAAGGAATCTTCACAGAAGCAAGAAGCTCAAGGACGTCATCTGTCGGAGGAGAATTCAACATGGATGGTACAAGGTACTCCTTGTTCGTCTTTTGGGATGGCCAGGAACAGAGTAAGCTAAATCTTTCCATTATTGCAAGAAGGTTTAGACAGGTTTCCTGTCTCTCAAATAGGGGTTTCCAAGCATGATTTAGTAGTCGTTCATCCAGTATTCCAGTCTTCTCAAGCTTGATCCACAGATCTTCAACGTTCACCTCAGTGCGCTCGTATCTTTCAACTGTAATGACCTTCTTGAATACATCAATGAGCCACTGGGGGTCCAAAATCACCATGCTCTCCAACTCTGGCGTTTCACTGAAATGAATCAAAATTCTCTGATCATGCAAAAAGTTCAGCATTGTCCGAAACTTTCCTTCGTCATTTATTCCACAGTTTTCAGTGGCAATGCGCCTGGCTTTCTCGATAGGTATCCACTTGCAACCATCTTCACGCAAAAGCTGTAGTATATTTTCATACTTCAACCACTTTAATGGAATGGGCTCTTTCATCTGAGGTAGCTCTTCGGCGACAGCAAGTACTTCTTCTCTTAGACGAATCACCTCTGGACATTCACGTTCGCTTCCTGACCTTGTATTGTCGACTACAAAGACATCTTTAAACAGGTGGTGGCTGTAAATCTTTGTTCGTAAGAACCCATAGATTTGGAGTGCCAGCGCTCTAGGATTACTGTTACAATAAGGCTCGTCAGCATGCGTAAACACTAAGAACACTGGAGGACGTCTATCGCGTGGCATGTCATACACAGCAGAGTCCTTGTAGGAACCATCTGGACTAACCAAAGAATAAACTGATGACATCCAAAAGTCAAGGTAGTCCATATTAGTCTTACTGTGGCTAATATCGTAGTTACTCTCGTACAATCCTTTTCTCACAGGAACGCTAGCTTTCGCATGTGGATCACAACTTAAGTCATAAACCAAAAGGTAAATGGCTCTCTCTGTCAGAAAGATTGGGTGCGTGGCATAATAAACTGACTGCCCACCAAAGTCCCAAAGAATTGAATATATGTCGTCTTCTTTCTCCTCAAAAGCTTGATCATTTTGAATCCAATTTTCAACCAGTGTGGCTATGTCTTCTGGCAGTTCTGGTAAAGACGAATTTTCTTTGGCTTCCTCCCCTGTTAGTTTGGGGTCTTCTGAGAACTCAGTGTTACATGCGCTTGTGCTTTGTTCAAACGAAAGATTTCTTCTGTTTTTGGTGAATGTTGATTCTTCAGCATAAGAGGGATACGTTTCCTCAGTGATTGTTGCTTCTTCTGTATGATGGAAATCTGCTTTCCCCTTTTTCAAGTCTCGAATCATCAATTTCGCTGCGTGGTGATCAAAAAAGAACTTTGAATCGTAATCAGTTTCTTTTCTTCTCTCGCCTGTCTTCCAAATCGCCGTCGAGACTTTTAAATGTGAAGGATCCCTTTCTATTCCTTCTGTACTTCTTTCCGTTGGACTGAAAGTTTCCCCTGTTAAAGACTTCTTCAGACTGGTCTTTCCTGCCCGATCTTGCCCAATTATCATCACTGGAAGTCTTTTGATGTGCGTTTTACCATCTTTAAGAGCGCTGTTGTAGGCTTGAACAGCCAAGCGACCACGCCAAAGAATCTCTGAAGGAACTAGGTAAACAAAATAAATAAATATTGATAGTGCTATTTTATGCAGCGGCTAAACGTTTTTGGCCTATGATCAAGAATAGGAAAATCGTAGTCTTTCTGTGCTTTTTACTGATTGGATGAGTTCAAATAAAAGCTTTTCATAAACTCATCAGGCGGCATGACGGTTGCAGGCCGGTACAAGAAACTTCAAGCGTACCGTTGAGGGCCAAGCAATTTTTTTTTTAATGTTCGCCGTTTTGTTGTACAAGAATGATAAATAGCAACTGACCCCCTGTGTATAAAATAATAATGGAAAGGATTTGAATTTTTGGAACTGAGCGTTGAACGTCGTTCCACGGTGTATGAAGCAAACTAAAGCAATTTCCCTGCTCCACGTATCCCGCTTCTGCATGACGGCCGCTTAACAACTAGAGGTAATCATTGATTAGCAAAGTTCGTTTGACTCAGTCTGGTGCTGAGTGACTTTTCATAGATTGAGTATGTTTTTTTCATACCTTATTCTCGAATGAGTTTCGGTTACATTCAGCACACTCAGTACACACATTTATGATGAGAAACTGAAAGGGCGTTCTCTGTCAATGTTTGAAAGTGTGTTTTGAAGGGAATGGACATGTTTTCAATCGATAAGAAATTTAGTTACAGGCTCACTGTTGATTTTTTTCTATGTATGTCGTTAGTGTGCTTCAGTAAACTTAATTAACTTAAGCCAAACAGTGAATTTCGGCTACTAGTGGGTTACTTCATCTAGTTCCTTGCGTCGAATGCGAAGAAGTTTTGTCAGGCTCTCAGATTACCAGCGTTAACATAAAAGACGTTAAATCTGGTACCGTTCGTCTGCGTAAAACTAAGGCTTCACCAGTTCATGATCTGAAGTACCAAATTTTCTAGCATGTCACAAAAAGTGGCCCAGTGTGTGCGCGGCCAAAATAATTAATTGAAAATAGCACAGAAATCGTAATCACAAGCCAACGACGAAACTGTAACACGGGAAACCGATGAAATCACAGATCGCCAAACAGATTAGGATGAGATCTCCTAACCTTGAACGCAACTAAATTCTTTTTTCCACTTGACACGCCAACTCATCTCTATAAGTTGTACTCACATTTTCTTGCAATAGCCCCTATAAATATATTTGATCTGTAATCGTGCAGCTTGAAAATAGTCTCCCCAAAGTGTTAGTGTCTTTCGAGTTTTTTTTTTTTTTAATTAAATAGATAGACAAGTGAAAAGAAACGATAAAACCGAACAACGTTTCGGAGTCGTCATGACGCCATTATCAAGTTTGAAGTGATAGAAATAAATAAAGTCAATGTCAGAAATAGTTCACCAAAAAATTAACATAGTGTCTGAATATATAATGTCACGCAAATAGTTTAGCTTGAATTGAGCCCGATTGGACATTGAGACTGGTGTTAACTCTCTAATTAGCGTTATATATTCAGACACTATGTTAATTTTTTGGTGAACTATTTTTGACATTGACTTTATTTATTTCTATCACTTCGAACTTGATAAAGGCGTCATGACGACTCCGAAACGTTGTTCGGTTTTATCGTTTCTTTTCACTTGTCTATGTATTACTAAACCTTTACTTCTAAATTTGAATAGAGCTTTATTAATAACGTTTGCACATAATAGTTAAAAGCTAATAAACGTTTGGCTCTGAATGTGAAAAGCACCTAAAAATAAGATCAGTATCATAAAAATTAAATCGCTATATACACTCGGACCTCTTTTTTACGGACACCAAGGGGACAGGGATAAGAGTCCATGTTATAGAAGTGTCCGTTGAAGTAGGCCTTATATGGATTTCGGCGACCGAATGAACTGTCCGTAATAGAGAGGTGTCCGTAAGGAGAGGTTCCACCGTACATTACCAAATAAAAAATAAATAAACTGATTTGTATCAATCGACATATTTACAACTAGAAAAATCTTAGGATATATAGGCTGACATAATTTCTTGTATAAGGAGATACTAGTAAGATTCAAAACTCATAAGAAGCCTAAGATAGCGTGGAGGCGTTTCGATAAGTTAAATTTTTCCTGTATAAACTGCACTTGAAACTGGCAACTGAAGCTTTCTTCCTGATGCTCGCCGAATCTATACTGTTCCATTCCGCACTAATTATCCTGACCGTAAATGTTAGCCCTCTTTCGCTTTTTTCTTGAGTACTTGGGACAACGCAAGTTTAAATTGGAATAACAAGTCTCTCTTTGATGGATGTCCGAATTCTTGATTATTTTTAGTAGGTTGGCGTCTATGTAAATAGGAGTATTAAAATTGTTATCTTAGCGCTCATAAACTTAAGTGTCTCTTTTTTATTAACGACCGCTTAGAAAAAGGCCAACTTAAGTTATTAAGAGCGGCTTGCCGTAACTATCAATTATCGCCATGCAAGATAGAAAAATTCGATTTTCTCAAACTTTGCCATGATAAAGGGCCTTGCTAACTTGTTACAAAAATTGAACTTTGAAGTTGTTTAGATTTTTATTTTCTTGTCGAAACGAGGTTTAGTAATTTCCTCTCACAGCGTCCAAAATCGGTCCTGAAATTGCACTTTTATCGAAGGTTAGCAAATCAAAACGGAAACCGTACCAGCTGCGCCTCGTTTTTTCAACCTACTTCTCAGTGTTTGGATGTCTGATGAAACACACCTTCTCGCGTTTGATATATTACATATCAAGTTACCTGAAGATACGTCGCTGTCGTCCGGATCAACATCACTATCACTTGCATCACTGGGCAGGAGAGAGACTAAGTAAGCAACAAAAATGCACCATAACGGGAAGCTTATGAACTCAATTGCTTGTTACACTTCACGCGGGGTCGGAGAAGGAAAGAAAAGGTCGGTATAACACAATCATAATTATGCTTATGTCTCACATCAAATGAGTTGGAAAACTCATTCGCCTACCGTCAATACATTAACGTGTAATTACGGCATAGGCCACTGTTTTTATATGACAGAGAAATTGCTCACTCATCAGTGAGTGGTGGCATAAAAGTAGGTGACATCATACTTAGGTAAAGCATGGTGCAATAAGATGCCCACTCTAAAGTATTAAATTAGAGAAGCATTTATTTATTACGAAGTGGTTTCTAAGCAGTGGATTTTGTAGCTAGACTGACATCAGGTTCCTCTTAGTTTTTCAAAGATTATATGTTAGAATTCACGCTTTCCACAACATTTGATATGCTCTAGGTTAACCGACAATAACCTCCTTGCCTTGACGGTGTTACCCGCCATCGATCGCGACTTCAATTCAAATCATGTCTTTCAGTTTGAAAGTCATGACATACTGAGAGATTTATGCTTATAAAAATCTCCACAATGTAAATGATAAAAGAGAGGAGAAATGTGTTCGATGTTGCATGTCGAAATAGGCATCTGTTAGGTTTTCCTTTGCAATAAGTTTGCAATGTTATTTCGTATTTTCGTGGTTTATTGCTCGGAATAGAACTTATAGGAGGTTTGCAAAACTAAGCTAAATTATCATAAAATTTGGTCAACTTTTACTTCGAATTTATCCAAGAATTATTAAGAGCAATTCTCCAGGAAAGTGAAGCAAAGTTGGAAATGAAAAATTTTAACCCCTCTTCAATTTTTGTGTGTAGGTAGGTTACCTTGGGTGATAGACAAAAACAACCATATTTGGATCGGTAGATGTATCGTTGCCATGGTAACCGCACTATATGACGTCGGCCTTGGGACCATGTTTTGAGCAAAAGTTCCACTCTCAAAAAGTAAAAGTAAACGAGTCTGGTTCTCGGGTGCATGTGAACCAATTCAAATGAAATTCATACAGATGGTAGAACCACTCTCCCAGTTTATAAAATTCGCCGTTACAATAATTTGGGTTTTATAAACAAGAAGAAAATGCTCGTCCTACTATGTTCCCTGTCAGCCATTTAGACAAGCAGGAAAAACAAGCACAACGATATTCGTTATTTCTCCGAAAGTACTCTTTCCACATAAACCAAATTAGCAGCAGAGATTACATAGATATTGACGTTTCTAAATATCATAAAATCAATTTGGGGAAAACTATACTCTGGCCATGGGTGCTGAAGACACCTGGGACAAATTGCAAAAAATTGCAAAACTGGTAATTTTGAGAGCTCTAGTATTTAGCTCAAACAGGCTTTAGAGAGAGAAAATCAGCTTCAAAAGTATCTTTTATCATCTTGTCTGCTACCTACATTTAGTAAATAAGGTTTTGGCCAACAAATTTGATGAAATATTAATTGATACAAAACCTACTTTGAGGGTTTTGGGAATTTCTTCAGGATGCTTCCGTCGCGTGGTTCTCTCCAGTATCTCTCCTTCGCACGTTCCGTCTTTTTGACCAAATCTAGCGCAGACTAACAGTTACTTCCATCGAATATCCGGTTTGCTGTGTTTCAGACCAGAGATGATGATACAAGTAGCCCGCATACACTTGACAAAGAATAGTTGACAAAGTCCAAAACATGGTCGTAATGCTTGCGATTTCTGCCGTCGAGCACCTAAATTCATCAATATTATTCAGCCAGGAAGTAAAGTAAATGTGTCGAGATCGATGTACAAAGCAAATGCATGCCTTTGAACAATCCAAAGTAACGTCTTTGGCTAAAATCGGGTCAGATATTGCGATAGTCGACAAGCCAAGAATGGTAAATAACCTGAACGCATAGGCCGGAAGTCCGAGAAGCACGACTGCTGACCGGATGTAACACAATGTAATGGGATGTAACAACGGATGTATTTGTAATGACATCCTCTTGTAATGGGGTTGTTTTACAATGGCAATGGTGAAGAAAGCCAAAAAAAAAACCAGAATAACCGAATAAAACAAAAACAAAGGAAATGAAGCTGAACTGAAACTTGGGTGAAAATTGAACGCATGATCATAATAGCCGCACCCCCACCCCCCTCCCCCCAAAAAAGATTGCTCTTTAGACTGTGAAAATGCAATTACAAATTCAGTTATGATAAACTATTCGTGACAAGAGAATGAAAAATTGGCGCGTGAAATCTTACAATTATTTACCTGCACGGTAAAGAATAAGATCCATTTCGTCGCGGATTTCATCACGGTTTATACTAAGTCCCTAGGCTTACACGTGCCTGGAAATATCCCTTTGACATTGACTGAGTTTTATATTGTTTCCACTGCACTCACAAACCGAAACGTCCCTTTTGGGATTTGAAAGAGACCAACTTTCCATTGTCCCGACCAGGATATTTCCCTTCGCACGACGATATGCAAATTTCCCTTACAGTGTTTTGATCGACGGCACAAATTTACGTCCGGTCACCCCTCCCCCCACCAAAAAAAACAGCAGCAAAAAATAAATAAATAAATAAATAAATAAATAAACAAACAGAAAGAATGCCAAAATTTGGGCAGGCATTAGGTACTGAATGAGAAAATTTATCGGCTTGAAGAGGACTTATTTATTTCTGGAGGAGAGGTGGGTCAAAAATTCCAACTTCGTAACTTCTAATGTGTACGCTAATGCCCAAGATCAGCGACGTATCTTACATGCAGGCCATCCTTAACATCCGATAAGCAATGAATTAAAAATAAACAAACAAACAAACAAACCCAGGAAACATGGGCGGCTTATGTGGTGGCGTAAAACGACTAGTGAAGCTCTTTTATTTTGTCCTCTTTATTCACCACTGTAAAAAAGTCATAAAAGCGGATCAAAAGTCGTCCTTTTATCCCCCTATCAATGATATATTGTACCAAAAATATCTAAAGAAGAGATAATGCCATTGCAACAATTAGCCGAAGCTACAAAAACAAACAAACAACCAAAAAGCGCGTATATCGCATTTAAAACTACATCCGGTCAGCAGTTTTGCTACTCGCATTTCCGGTCTACATACGTTTGGTCGTCAACAGGTCGTAAACAACGATTTCTTCGCTTCTCAACCATGCACCACGGAATGTACGGCTCGATTTAGCCAAAGACGTTATTCAGAATCGTCGCAGACATGCATTTGCTCAGAGCTGTGATCTTGATGTATCTATTTAACTTGCTGGATGGATTGTATCGATGAATTATTTCGATACTCGACACACGACTGTGTTTGACCTGTTCGACTGTTCTTTATTCGGGTTAATGCATCATCATCTTTGGTCTAAAAGTAGATGTTCGGCGAGGCTAGGTAGTTAGATTTGTCCTTTCCGCTAGAGTCTGTGCAAGATATGGTCAACAAAATGGAGCGAGCGAACTGAGGAGAGACCCATCCTATACGACAAAAGCATCCGGAAGAAATTTCCAAAAGTTGCAAGGTAGGCTTTGTTTTAATTTATATTTCATCAAATTCATTGGCCAAAACCCAATCAATCAAATGTAGATAACAGATAAGATGAATGAAAAAACCTCTGAAGCTGATATTCTCTATCTAAAGCCTGTTTGAACCAAATACTGGAGACCTCAACATTTCCAATTTTGCAATTTTTTGCAACTTGCCTCGGATGTCTTCAACACCCATGGCCAGAATATAATTTTCCCCAAATAGATTTTATAATATTTATAAACTTCAATATCTATGTAAGCCCTGCTGCTAATTTGGTTTATGTGGAAAGAGTACTTTCGGAGAAATAACGAATATGGTTGTGCTTGTTTTTCCTTCTTGTCAAAATGGCTGACAGGCAACATAGTAATACGACCAAGGTCTTCCTGATTATAGAACCCAAAATACTCTAACAGCAAATTTTATAAACTGGGAGAGTGGTTCTACCATCTGTATGAATTTCATTTGAATTGGTTCACATGTACTCGAGAACCAGACTCGTTTATTTTTACTATTTGAGAGTGAATTTTTCGGTCAAAACATAGACCTCAGGCCGACGTGATCAAGTGCGGTTTCCATGGCAACGACGCACCTGCCGATCCAAATATGGCTGTTTTTGTTCATCCCTCCAGGTAACCTACCTCCACACAAAAAATGAAGGGGGGTTAAAAATTTTCATTTCCAACTTTGCTTCACTTTCCTGGAGAATTGCTCTTAATACTTTGAGAAGCGATATTCAACACTAGAAACAGTTTTTCATCAAATATCCAAACACCTCGAAATAGGTTAAAAAAATCTCGGCTGTGACTGTGTGGGTTTTTTTAACCTCTTCTCTGTGTTTTGAAATCGGATGAAACACTCTTCCTCGTGATATCAAGTTACCTGAAGATACGTCGCTTTCGTCCGGATCACTATCACTATCACTTGCATCACTTGACAGGAGAGAGACTAAGTAAGCAACAAAAATGCACCATGCCATAAATAGCTGAGAGCCTATATGCTATAGACTCAACTGCCTGTCAAACTTCATGCGGAATCGAGGGAGGAAAAAAGGTACGAAGCATGACAGATGTATAACAGCCATCGGTTGAACCACAATCAGTACATTTTTGAGGAGGAATCCCTTTTCAGTGCGGTGCAATATAGAAACATAGGTAACTATCTCGCCCTATGTTAGGGAATCCGGAATCTGACATATTTTTGACTTTGAAATCCGGAATCCAGGGATATGGAATCCGTAATCCAGTCATTGGAATCCATAATCCAGTTGAAACACAGCTTCCTCTGTTAATCCAGAATATAATAACAGTTTTTCAAAACCACACTCCACTCGCTGAGTACTCCGTTTCCTGTCTACCCCTAGGCACCCCCTTATTCCTCGACACCTCTCCCCAGCACAACAACAAGCTATGTTTAAAAACTGGATAAATATAATACTTATCAACGCGGCGGTCAACCTTTTTCAAAAAGAAGACATTTTCGATGCTTTCTTGTTGGGGATCTTCTCTCCTCCGCAGAGGTCTCTTTCGTGCTCGAGCGGAGATAAATAAAAAACAAAGAGGAGCCGAGACAAATAATGGACTGGAGAGATTGAAGTGATTCCGCTTTTCTTACCATTTCCGGCTTTCCGCTCCTATTTTGGTCTCACGCAGGGCTATTCTTCGATTTTATTGTCAGTCGGTTGAAATGGTTTTTAAGATGTAAGAACAGTCCAAAATTCTTAATTTCGATTTGGACTCGGTGAAAGCGATAGTGTACTGCCAAGCCTTCTTGAAATGGTTGAAACAAAAATGGAAGAATATACCTGAAATGCGATGCGGGTTTAGACGGCGCGTTTAATTGAATTAACGTCGACTTTAAATGTTTTCGGCTGTGGAGCCCTGCGTATACGGAGCACTTACATGGTTTTGCATCCGAACTACACTGAGATCTCTGCATGGTATTATACAGCGAAGATATGGGAGAACAGTAGATAGCAGCATTTCAGAAAGGCTTGAGACTGTATGGGGTTAATGAATGTTCTAGTTTATTGCGTTCAAGTTATTGCTTTTTCTATAGATATTCGTACGGAATTTCAAAATAAGGGCCATTTTACGTATATGCCCTTAACAAATGGCTTCGTCAAAGTATAATCTCACTGTGTTGGCTAGATAACGAGAGACAAAAATAATCGTAGCATGGAGTGATTTCAATTCCTAGTACTTTCTGTTATTATTAATTGTTATTGTTAATTTTATGATAAGAAAAGGTTCGTCAAATAGCGTCGACACTGTGCATAACTGGACTTCTGAGATACATCATCAAAACAGGTACGCCAAGCTAATTAATTTAATCTCAAGTTTTAGATATTAAAAAGTATACTATGGTCCACAAATTCGTACTAAAATAGCAGGATCTGCTATCGAAGTAAAAATAAAAACCAGAGTTAAAACTTTTGGAATCCCTATTCGAGCTGAAATATGCATATGGAACCGGGAATCCAGTCATTGTAATCCGGAATCCACGGTGCGGCATCCGGAATCCAAGACTCTCTTGGATTTCTTTACATGGGTGAATTGTCTTGTCTCAAATAAAATGGTGTGGAATCTCATTCGCGTACGGTGAATACATAAGCGTTTAATTACGTCTTATTCAATCGCAGGCGTGGATATCTCGGATAATAAATAAAAAAAAAACAACAACAACAACCAACTGCACATGCTCAAATTTAGAGCATTAAAATTGCGTGTGTGCGGTAGTCTAGACGTTTGCTTAAGAGTTTTTGACTCGGCTCATTCAAAGTGATATATCTTGGCTATCGTACAAAACAAATAGATTTCCTTTTGCCGTGGGTCTGTTCTCTGAAAACGCACAGAGCTTGAAACGTCAAAATGTGTAAGAACATCAGTCACGCTACTCACCCGCGGCCAGTAGCGTATTTCTTTGTTCTCACCACGTTTTGGCGTCATCTGTGCGATATAAGAGTACAATCACACGACAAATTGGAATTTATTTGCTAAATAATAATAATAATAATAATAATAATAATAATAATAATAATAATAATGGTAATGACAATGACAATGGATACAAAAAATAATAATAATAATAATCCTAACGCCTACAACCCACAAAGAAAACAAAGAGAAACTACTTGTAACGGAGTTATCAAACCTACTTTAATGTACGGGAGAAAGGTTTGGGACAGCTGCTGTGCGGTGAGTTTCCGAAGGCTTCAGAAGAGGGCGGTAAGAATTATTTTAGACGCAGACATGAAACACCCAACAGGCGACGGAGTACTAAGGAATATAACGCGGGCGAGGTAGGAATGGGGTCAAGTTTTTAAACATCCCAAATGTGCTATAAAGCTGGTCGGCTAGACCAAAAAAAGGCCGACAACCCTGAGAGTGTAATAACCAAAACGTGGAATTAGCTCCTGCTGCCCCTTATTAACCTGAGAATCACTTCACCACCCCAAACCTAGAACTGTACAACCAAGAGGGTTTTTCTGGCACGGACTTGGAAATATAGTTATTGGGACCGCAAAGTTTAAAAAAAAAAACCCTGTCGACTCCCTGTACACACGAACAGAACAGCACTGGTGTTTCCTTTACCTGGTTCCTTAAAACTGTTAATAAGCTTTGTTTCCCACGTTTTCTCCTCAGCAGATTCGAAGCAGTCTATACGGCATCGCCAAAGTTGGTTCGGTAGGGGAAGTTCGTTGATATCAACATCATCAAGTTTCATAATGATCAAACTGTCATCTCTCCTCTCTAAAAGTCGACTCCGGGCTAGCGCTAATTGCTCTTTGCAAGAAGAATTCGTCAAAAAGTTTTTCGACACAACAGCAACATTTTTTCGGGACATGGTGACACAGTTTTTCATGTTATCTTCAAGTGCTACGCCAGGTGCAAAATTGCTGTAGACTACACAGTTCAAACCATGCTTTCCGAGAGTTGGAAGAAGCCTTTCTGTTATCCACTGCGAGTCGACTCTGCTGAATATGAGAAACGCGTCATGCGAAAAGTGGAGTGCTGAAACGAAAGAAAAACCCAACAAAGTTAATTCTTAACTTCAGTTCTATTGTCTCATATTTTCTGAATATAATTTATTTTCTTACTGAAGCCCCTGTGTTATTTTTTGCCCTTATTCTTTGTTTCGGTAAATTTCTTTCATTATCGTAGTTTAATTTCCAGTATTTTAAAAGTGCATCCTCAAAGGACGAGTTTGACGGAGAAGGTCAAAGGAATGTACCTTCATGTACAAAAAGTAACGGCAGGGAGAATCTGCACGATAAGTTTAAAATTTAGTTGATTTAACGTTAAACATGATCGGTAAAATATGTAGAGGTAGATCTAACTAGAATGGAAAACACTTGAAAAGTTTAAGTGCCCACTTTCGTCCTTCGGTGTTATTGTTTTACGCTCTGATTAGTTTACCAGAACATTCCTGCTGGTGTGATAATCGCCAAAAAATCAAAACAAATCAGAGCAGTCAAATCAAAACAATTTACAATCTCGATATAGTAGTCGATGATGAAGATTTTTTTTTGTGAGTCAAGGCAATGTGTAACACCAATCAGTAGTACACAGTTGACCTAGTAAAAATTAAGACATAAAATCTGATTATAAAAGTGTTCTTTCTTTAGCCTTCCAAGGGGCTAGACCCTAAATTTTAATTTTTTCAGACAGGCAGCTTGAAGACTGGGAAAACTGGTCAGTATTATTTTGTGTAGATGAAATTATGTCCAGGTTTTAAGAATTTTTACAAGTCAAATATTGTTTTAATTTGATAAATAAAAAAAAAATTCCTAAACCCTCTATTGTGTACCATAACTACTGAAACAGAAAACATGCATGAATCGCAAACAAATCTAAGATTCTGGGACAGCAGTTTACAATCTATGATAAGTTGGGGCTCTCAGCTGTTTGACTGCCAACAGGATGGATGCTTTAAAGGCCCACCTTCACCCAAGAGTCATTGCGGTCGTTTGTTTTTGTTTTGAAATGCTGTATTGTCCAAACGCGTGATCTTATTGGCTGTACGAACTCAAGCGGTTCATGCGGGTTTCCTCTACGACTCGTGTTGGAAGAAAAGAATATTCGTGATCGCTTATTGCTTTCTCACTCGACTCGCGCTCAAATAAAATGGGGGGTTTTCATATATGAAAACTGTTCCTCGGCGCGCAATACATCTTGCAATACAGTTGTAGTAGTCTTCTTGCGAGTCTGTGTGTGGCGGAGCCTTCGTCAGGAATTAAGTTAATTATTTAGAACGTTGAAGTCACAAGGCTTACAGAGTACTAAAGTGATGACGTCACAAATACCATGAAATTTGCTGAGATATTCTAAAAGGGGGCGATGAAAAATGTCTACTTGCCAAAAATCAGCATCATATGGCAGTTTGGGGGTAAGACATTGGCACTCTTATCCTCCGATGACTCCATACAAATCTAACCAATTTTGCGTCAGTTCTCGTTAAAACTGACGCAAAACAAGAAGGGTTTGTATGAAGTCTTTCTGTGCATAACAGTGCCAATATCTTAAAGGGAGAGTTTCACGGTTCGGCGCATGTGCCAGCGATAACGTAAGCGCTGTCAAGCCAATTGTTTTTGGACCAATTAGAAGCGAGTACACAACACCGGCGGGATACGGCGGGCAAGTCTTATAACTTGCTGGCATAAAAATAAAACTGACCGGCCAGTGTTTCGGTCACGTTTCAGAAAGAAACAAAAAGGCTGTCCATGTAAAACACATGGGGATTTTTGCAGCACTGCTTCCTGCATGTCCCATCACATTCAAGAAATGCCAGAACTAATGAACTTATGCGAAAGTATACGGTTTTATTTTAGTACAATGTCGATATCTCGCGGCATTGACCTTTTTTTATTACGCGGGGTTCGAAAAGCCGAGAAGCTCCCTAAATCCAGTATTTCATCAGCATTCAGTGATAAACTTACTATATAGTGTGTACGCTCGATAGCCTGATTTTATTGGACTAGCGAGGAGGCGAAGGACGAGAAATCCGCAAGCTTCAAGAAGCGATGCGACCGTTTAGTAACAACAACACTGAGCATCCTTCCGAGATGCTGGAATGCATTTGAGAAAACTCTGCCATGGTGGCAAATCAAAACTGCGTTTGCAATTCGCAATGACCATAATTTTATAGATAAATGAATACCTTACAATAGATTTTGTAGTTTGGCGCAAATCTTTTGGGGTTTTTTTTCTACTGCCCGCTATTCGAGCCCGCTAATAGACGACTACAACTAACTCGCACATTTGATCACATATTTATCCGCTTCGCGTCTCAGTGTTGTACAATTTTTTCCATCCAAAGCAAAACACTGATGTTTGATGCTGTTTGTCCGTCGAATTCTCCGTTTTTGACAGGTGACTTCCATATGAACAAACAGTACGATTGAAATCTAGAAAATCCTCGCGAGTTCATCCAAAGCCAGTTGGTGACCTTTGCCATTTCCAGCGAAAGCAGATGTGCCGCGAAATCGTTGTCTATTTTAAACAGACTTATCCCTTTACCAATTTTCCACGTTTGGTGGACGTATCTTGTTAACCACACAGGATTTCTACATCCACTCTACTCTGTCCGCTTAAATTTTGTGCTTCTAGAGAGTCCACAGAACGTCCCGTCGCCGGTCGGCCGCGACGTCCCCTTTGACGATCCATCAACAAAAATGTCGTTTTCGGATGCTAAAACACTTTTAACCTTACAAAAATCGAACTTATATTTACAACAGGAAACAAAGATTATAAAAAGTGAAGAACGAAGAGCGGATGATCCAAATTCGGGCGCGATTTCAACAGATTGTCCACCACAAGCTCGCATCGAATTTAGTGTCGACCCGTACAATTTATTTTTGAGCCAGTCTGCTCGCGCATGCGCTTGACCGTGAACATCGGCCTTTAACCCCAAATTGCAATAAGAGGCTGACTTTTGGCAAGTAAGCATTCTTTTCAGCATGCTCTTCCTTAACATCTTAGTAAATCCCACAATTTCCAAATATTTCATTTTGTGACTTCAAACAAAAAAAATCATCGGAGTGAAAGCCGTTATGTGAGCTACACCGGGACAAACAAAATAAAACTGTTCGGAGAAAGCGAATAATCCGACATAAAATCCAATGGCAATTATGTGGGAACTGATTCAAAATATCTTCAATTAACAATTCAATTTTTACGTACCGTCAGATTGGAGAGAGGCCATTGTGAGTATCAGCGTTTTACTACAGTAAATAATAATCCACTCGATGACGCTCTGTAAAATAAAGTTATGAAAAACACGTAACATGTCGCACTAACTTTAATTATAGTAAAATGTCGATGCAACATCTATAATCATTTTTTTGTATCCACCTGTTTCTCCGGTCCAAATGATAGCGACGTTGTTATTCAAGACTATTTCACTGAAAATTCAAAACACTAATTGTATTGTAGCGAGCGCTAATGCGCTCTTACGGTCACTGTACTGTGTATATTCGAGGACATCCTCCGGAAAATCTTTTCTATACGCTCTGTTTTAAGGTTAATCCTGGAAAATTATATATCACAGTAAAGCTTATTAAATGAACAATGTGAATTAACACTTTTTCAAAACAGTTTCTGTTTATGATCGCGCAAGCCTTTAAATGCAAGACAAACTGTGTGCCAAAGGGAATTGCGTTATCTCGGACACCCGAACCGTGGGTGGCACGAATAATAAGTAGTTAATGCTAATGGACAATAGATAATAAGTTGTACAAATAATGGCGATAGTAGTAGACAGTAAATGATGAGTTCTGATGAGGACAAAAGATATATGAGTTCTGTAGACAGTTATGACTAAAACAAAAGATGTCTAAGTTGGATACATTCCTCTCAGGACTTGAGTTCAGGTTTGTATTTTCGAACGAATACGCTTCGAAACAATTGTAAGTTGACGGGATCGTTATCTTGTGTAATTATTTTGACATCGATGATGTAATATATTAAGTACCCAGAATGCTCAGTGTGGTTAAAGAGCCCTTGCCTTAGTGTGTAGGATTTGTGGGCGACACTTATTTGGAGGCCTTCTCTGAGGGAAGACATTGATGATTATGTGGTCTAGTCGTTCTGAGATGAATAGAATTTTGAAGTATGACCATTCTGTGTTGGTGATTTGGGGTCTCGTTGGTGGTTCTGGGGGCGTTTGGGTTCATCTATGGTGTTTCTGGGAATTAAAAAAAAATCACACAAATACAAAAACGTGCTCCACACTGGTCAATGATATATTTGTTTCAAATTTGACTCACAATTATTTCAAAGCGCTTGGTAAGCGAATGTTGTACGCGTTCGCTTTTTACATGTGAATAAACTCTTACCAGAATGAATTTTCCATTTAGGAAGGCTTTCGTTTTTCGTTATTCAGCACTAAGACACAAAGTAATAGCTTAAGCTTAAGTTTATATTCCCTTGCGTTTTCTTCAATGTTTTCAGCAAATATCATGATTTCAAATCAGGCCAAAAGGTTTCAACGCTTTCTCATCTAAGTATTCAATTGAACCATCCAAGAGCCAAGTGAAACCTGTTTCTATCCACGAGCTAGCCGAGAAATGCCTTTGATTTTCTATTTGTACGTATTTTTATGTGGGTAGCCATGCATAGTTAATGCTTGCATCGACCAAAATATCTCGCGTGAACGCCCCCAGGCGACTTATTTAGAACTAGAGAAAAAGGTATTTTAGCGAAATGTACTTCAAAAACTAATCTCGATTGCGTGAACTTTCGATTTCGCCGAATTTAGTTTAGTTCATCCACCTGTTATAATTACGAGAAAAACTAAATGCCTCATGGATATCGCCAAAATCAAACGCATTCAGGGGCGTTTTAACTATACTGCATTTCACTAAATTAACTCTAAAGAGGCAAACTTCATCATCTAGGTAAAATGCAGGTGACCGTATGTTGTAAAATTATTTTACTTACTTTGCAACCATCTTGTCAAGAAATAAGATTTTAGAAGACACATTCCCACTGCTAACCAACAGTGCAGAGGGCCATAATAGACACAACACGACAACTAGATGAGAACACTATTAAGCTTTTTTTGGTATACAACACGGCAATTGGGTTCCTGAATCTACGTCACATAACGTTACACGCTTTGTATCCTGAGTCCGTCGGCCCTTCAGTAAGTGACACGGCTGGACTGCAAAATAAAATTGGGTTTGGTCCAAATCCTAAATTTCTTTGGTTCATTGATAGATTTAAGTAAGAAAATAAGAGTGCAACGTTGCACTTTATGAGGCCCTATGCACCATCTTGGCGCTAGGGGACAAGTGAAGTGAAGTCGCACCTTTATGATTTCATTTCTTTTATTGAAAACTTATGTTTACAGCTTTCGCAGGGAGCAAAAATAAAGCTTGTTTGGATTTTCTGTTGTTGTTGTGTTTCGCATTCCCCACCCGCGCTCCTCGTCACACAAGATAAAGTTAGCATTTTGTTTAGCCATTGAGAATGTGAGTGCGAAAGGGTGGGGGGGAGGGGGGAGGGATAGACAAAATTTCCAAATATTAGCCTCCATTCCCCTAACCAAGGATTTCCTTGGGCTTGCCTTCTAATAGCATCTGCTATTCATTTCGACCACCATACCATGCCATAACTTTTATTTAGACACGATGGGTTCAGTAAAGCACTAGCTTACGGGGTCGTGTTGCAATGTTAAAACAATTACGATTCTGATACAAGAGTAATACTAATATAACAGTAATACTAACAATACTGTGTGACATGAAATTTTCGCTAGAGTTTAATTTGGCGTGTCGTCGATTTTTGCCGTTTCGTGGGAACAAATTTTCGCGAATTTGGATTTGACTTTGATGCTATAGCAGCCAATTTTCGCAGATTTAATCTATATTACTTGTATAAAAGCAATGCTTGTCTTCTTTATTTATTTTCATTATGTACCGAGTCGTCGATTACGTTACAATCACGCCAAAGCGGCCAAGGCCACCTCGAATTTTTTTCTTTCGGAATTCGGACAACCTATTTATATAAACCAAACAGTTGTCATCCTTGTACCGTAGTCATTTATTGTTTGTTTTATTCTTCGGCAGGAGATACCGTTCCGTATTCTCCTTGTCTAGAAGGGAGTTGATCTTAAAAGCAAATTAAGTTAGAGACAGCTGAGACTCTCCATCACAATTGCGGCTGTCGTTGTATTCATTGCAACCACTTTAATTAAATTTCAGCAATGAAATAAAAGAGGTCTCGGACTTTTATTATTATTTATTTATTTATTTATTTATTTATTTTTTTGATGGCAGTATATTTTTACGAGATATAATTTTCGCGGATCAATGAGAAATCCGCTAAAATTTCATACCACACTGTACCCTAATTAAGTGGATTCAAAATTTCGCCGGAGAAAAGCGGATGATCGACGAATGATCAACGCTAGATTAATTTAAGTACCCTTAAGGATTAATGTAAAATGAAATAGCCATTAAAGGACGAGTGACATGTCGATAAGTCGGTTCGCAGCAAAATCATAAATAGAGCTCACGGAAATGCACAATGAATGCCAGACAGGCATCTGGTTTTCGCTCATTAACGACACATGAAAGTCACGGTTTTTTAGTTCCAATCTTTTAATCAGCAGAAACATCCGAATGTACTGCTGCAGGAAGTAACAGCATCACCTGCTCAGCAGGATAAGAAATTGTTTCTTACAAATCAGTGACACTTCTGTGTCACTGTGTCCCACAGAAATTATGCATCACTCCCCGTCCACTGTTTGTCACATAAAGTAAACAGTTTGTTAGCCCAGGTGTGTGCCTTCAGTCGGAAAAGGAAGCAGACACAATACTACGAATACACGCTTCGCTGAAATAGCTTCCATCTCCCTCGTGCGACGGGCACTCCAGTGCGAATGTTTTCTTACTAGTTTCTTTTCTTACTAAGAATCTGCTTTGCTTTGCAGAATAATCACAGTTTAATGTGCATGACTTTTCTACTGCATTTAATAATTTATCTGAAAAACTGACGCATGACTGAACTCAAAGGTCATGGGAAAAAACCCTACTTACTTGAGGCATTAAAATTTGCATAATCAAAAACTAATTCAGTCCAAGATTAAAGCAGACCAGATTAACAGGTTTGGAATAACAGGAAATGATCCGAGGCGGGTTTCAAATAACCGAAACATCTTTTCAATTACAACATCTCGCCAACTCAGCATCACGACTTACTGAAGTAACAAGTTACAAAACTTAATTTTTGTACCGTTAACTTGTCCTTCGATGGATTGTACACTCACGTCTCATCAGCCTTGTTATCTTGCTACTCTGCGAGTGAAAACAAACAGAAAAGTCTTAATACTTTCACACGCGTGCAGATTATAATTCCTTATTGCGCTGGAGGTATATTAGGCTTGAAAAATGTTTTTGTTCTATTTTATTTCCACTGATGTCCTGGCAGGACTTATGCATTCGTCTCCGAATTTACTACCCAAATAAACTTCCGCTATTATATATTATGTACTCAGAACTACACTACACTATATACACCAGGCAGGAAGGTTTACATAATAAGCGTTATACACTTTCAAGTTACATCATCACGATCAAAGAGTACGAATGAATTTTCATAGCTACAGAGTAAAGCTGTACGGTACTTGTTGCTTGCTGAATTTTTCGGCCTCCAACGACTTTGATGCCGGAAGGCGCAATATTGGGACAACAAGATAATTTTAGAGTTCCGCGGTAACTACAACAAACCGAAAACCAGCAGAAGCGCTTGGGACCATGTTAGACAGAAAAGTCCTTTACCTGATCATGAATTTGTAATTGGGTACAGATGCCGGTTGTCCATCTTCCTACTGCAGGTTGACAGGTTTTGTGATAATCATCTGAGGTATAAAGGCCTTCGATCGCTCGGACGGCGATATGTTCTGAGCGCGCCAGCAGTGTCGCAAGCCTCATGGATAGCGGTCATTTTGGTTGCTGACAGCTATTATTACCATAAAATTCACCATATAATATATTCGTTTTAATTATTTCCAGAGGCTTGCATTTTCGGGAAATTCTTATCCCTACTGAGAAGGAGTTTTGCGTGTTAAAATAAAGGAAATTTTTTCTCTTCGTCCGGAGCGATGGCTGGGTTTGACAGCAAAACCCCAAAAGCCAACGAATTAACTGGGCAAGTCAAAATGGCAATTTGAAACAATAGACAATGGAAAGACTTGGGAACCTGAAATTTGGGAACGTCGTCGACAAATTTAATAAGCCAGTTGTCTTTAAAGTGTCGAAAAGTACACTGAAAGTCTTCCTTGCCTTTGGGTCTTTGCTTACGACGGATGGCTATTACGACCACTGATGGAAATTTATTGTTTTGCACGTGAACACATCAACTTCCTAATTGCATTATTCGCAGTATACCACCCCTTTGAAAACAAGCCGATAACAATAATCGCAACCGCTATTATTTTGTGCTCGTAATGACCGTCAAACGTACGATCAATGTTTAAGAGTCATTTGCGGTGAAACGCGGGACTGTGTAGAAAATATTAAAAGTCAAAACAAACACTGTACGGGCGATATCCCGACGGAATTTACTTTGAAAATCAATTTAAATTTATCGTAAACATCTTTTACCCGATATTTGGAATTTTAATTCATATCGTGGTTAGTTACTTACCTTTTGTAGATATTTAATCAAAGCCAAAGAGTTCGACAGCACGACGAATCGCTAACAATGAGACGAGCCAGTTCAGTTCAAGCAAGTCGTACCGAGCCCTCAGACCCTTTGGTCAGCCGCTTGTTGCCTGGAGACACTGACGGGAAAGTGGGAAGACTGGAAACTATGATCCTATTCAACAATAAGATTGAAACCGGAAGTCAAATTTCTAAGAAAACTGATCAGATTTCTCAGAAATTTGTCGGAAACTAAAATTTAGAAGCAACGTTATGAAACTTAATAGATGAATGAATTTTAGCCTGCATAGTGGATTTATACATTGCCACTAAATTCTAACTTGGCCGCGGGCGGGAAGAGGGAAGGTTTGTACAAGCCGGTTAGGACGACTCAAAGCAAATTTCGAATGCCTACTTTATAGATTCTCAAAGAGTAAGTTTTACAATAACAGGTATAGGCAGTTAAAACCCTTACCAGTTACGTATAGCCATATAGCTATTTTCTCGATGAAAAAAGCCTGTCTCATCATGCGTAGTGGTGTTTTCATTGCAATAAAATGTAAAAAGGCTTTACTGAAACAGTAATTTTCCTACTAAACGCCGAAGTCATTTGGTCCAAGCAACGAACAACTGAATCACTAAACATTTGATCAATCTGTAAATGCAGTAGCTGCACAAACACTTACAGTACCTGATGTTCCTTTGCGCGCAAACTTTGAAAACTTCTGCTGCAACATTAGTATTTTGATTGCAGTTTGTTGGGAGCTGATTTGTGACTGCCGCGCCGCGCACGTAGTCACTTCAGTTCCGAAGTTGAAAGTTATCTTCCTAGTTTTTCATGCAAACGCTTTCAAGACATGAAATTTTTTTTGCTCGAAATATTGTCCAGTTGGTTAGAAAGTTGTGTTACCCGAATGATTAACAACTTGGCGAAAAATAAGCAACAATTAAAAAATAGGAAATAAAGCAGCAAAACTATACTACAAAAGCGCGTTCATCACAGCAGCGATTCTTCTTTTAACTTTTCACTGCAAAATAAAGCAGTTTTCAGTCTGTCACGAAAAAAAGAAAGCAAGAAAGAATAAAAGTAAGTAGTGTGAGCAAGCAAGCAAGCAAGTAAGTAAGTAGGCAAGTTTAAGATACCTTTTAAAAGGTATTGGAATGATATACTTGACTATTTGAGGCTTGGAGTCTGTCCCAAAAGTCTCCCAGGTATATATAACGGAGCTTTAAGCCAAATGCAGCAGGTGGGTTGCTAGGCTAAGAGGTGATAAGGGGATTAGTTTCTAGAGAAACTGTGGTTCTGCGTTCGTTGCGGAGAGGAACATAATATTTGGTTTGATCAACACAATTGATGAGGTAATTTGGCACTGCAAAGAGATTTGAGTGAAAGTGCTGTAGAAATAGAGAATGCTAAAATAGATTTCTGTTCCATCAGTTGTTCAAAAGCTTGTTAACGCAAACTGAGATCAGTAAGGAGTAATCGTCCAGCTCTCTGTTTAAAATCTAAGACAAAAGGAAGTAACCTCACAGGGCACAGGGACACGCAACGGTTCGTCAAGTCAAGTCATCTTTATTTAGGCAGGGTGGACCTATCAGCACTAGCTAGGTTGAAATATCGATCGATGAAAAATCTGTCCGCAAGACCTTGGCCGCCACTAAATTGTTGGTGAGATTTTCCCTCTAACTTTTAAAACTACAGAGAAAAAATTCCTTTTGTTTTGGAAGGCGCAAATTCGAAGCTATGGTCATCTAGGATTTTCGGAAAGTCAACAGCAGCTCGTAAATTCGAGAAATAAGATTTTATACCCTAAAATATTCTTTAACAACATATAGGTTTTAGCATCAATTGGAAACTCGGAAAAAAATCCGAGCTCCAGATGGGATTTGAGTTTTGTGCTAAAGAATCTGAACATGGGCTATAGGAAACATGGGTTTCAACTGATAAAAGGTTTTATTTTGCTCAAATAAAGTTGACTTACTCACACTGAAGTCGCCTCTTATATTTTCTGGTCCTTCTACCTATTTATTTATCGTAGAATATCCCTAACAACGCTTCGTTGGATTCAGAATTACATCACAAGCGTTCGTTAAGTCTTGGTAACCAAGCGTCCTAATTAAATCCCAGGCGCGGCCGCTAAGCGCGGGAGCGTTAACCCCGAAAAGTAACTATGTGGGAAACGATATAACCGTTGCTAGGAGATTTCAGCTACCAGCCAATCACTGAGCTGAAAATACAAAAGACATTGTTTTTCAAATTCGTCGGCAGCTGGTTAGAGCAAAAGTGAACTCCTTCCACCCCCTGCTGGTTGCAAAATGTGACAAAAAGATGCCTCTCCCCACAACAAAGGAGTCAAAAACAATTTTAAAATATTAAACATACCTGTGCCTTGGCTTTGAAACATGCTTAGTTTATTAGTTTAATTTAGGCCTTTATTAAACCCGTTTTGAAATCACTGGTGTACCTTGCAATCTGATTGGCTCTCAACAGTGCGATTTATTCCCAAATTTCACCATTTTTTGCTCTAAATCGCATCCTTTCTTTAGCCCATCAAAATGGAAATTAAGTAACAAAAATAGAATATTAACATTGACAATGATACTCTGTGATTTCAAAATAGGTGTAATAAAGTGGTAATTGAACTTTGTGTCGTGTAATTTTGGTCTGAAATCATACTTGTGATTTCAAACCAAACTCGCACTGCGCGCTCGTTCGATTTTGAAATCACGCGTATGACCTCAGACCAAATTGCACTCCACTCAGTTCAATTACCATTATAAAATGTATATTGAAATCAATGACAGGTGTTAAAAGTCAGAACGCAAACCAACAGGAAACGAAGTAAAAGGTTGCTTTCATAATATTTTATTTCAAACATTACTTGATGCATTTCAGGCTCTTGCTAGCTCGAGTGAGCTCGAGCGAATGGCTTTAACATCGGATGAATTTGCTGTTCTATTACGGCATTTCAATTACTGACACTTCTAATAAGCTTAGAGAGATAAAGCAAGTTACATTGCAACAATCGCAACAAAACAATTTAAATCGAACACTTCCAAAAACCGTCTTCCAAGCGCTGAATTGGAGGATACGTATTTACAGTAATAATCCTTTTTCCAAACCTGGAAGGGAGTTAGTTAGTCGCTCCATGGCACAGGATTCAAAACAAACAACGAAATAATCCGGTAAAAATAGCTTCAGTAACTATTAAAACATATATTTCTCGAAGCACTCTTGTTTCCAGTTTTCTCGCTCCCGAACTTTGTCCGACACCTCTTCGTTGCCAGATTCCTAGTGCCCTTTTAGACCCCAGGAGCGGGCACCCTTTTCTTCCTTATATGGAGATGGGCATAGTTTCTTCTTACGAGGTTCGCACGATTGATCGAGTTTGGTTCCTACCCAGGGGGGATTATGAGTTAATGCTCGCGCGCTTAGCGTCCGCGGCTGGGATTTGAGTAGGAAGCTCGATTACCAAGACTTGACGAACGCTTGCGAAGTAGTTCTGAATCCAACGGCGCATAGTTAGGGCTATTCTACAAGAAATTAATAGGGATACACGACCAGAAAATAGAAGAGACTGCTTCAGTGTGAGTAATTCAACATTATTTGAGATAGATATAACCTTTCTTTAGTCGAAACCCATGTTTCCTATAGCCCATGATCTGATCAGGTCTGAATGTTACAAAATGTCTTTAGGAAGGTCAAGGAACACAGCACTCATCCTCTGGTATATTTTGCCGTGAGATATCCTCGTTGGGTACCTCTGACTTCAGTGACCCTGCTCTAACCAAAATGTTTCTTTTTTTTATGATCATCCGGGTGAATGTAGTCCTACTTAAGGAGGACTGTTTAAGGTGACAGTGACTGACGTTTCGACAATTTCAGTCTGCCTTACCAATATAATTGGCCTAGCAGTACCAGCATTTGATCTGTTTCGCGCTTTCGTTGCGAAGCGTTACTTGATGTGAAGGCTACTGGGCGTCATTGAAATGTGGAGCGTTTTATTCTTGCACTAGTTGCATCTATTTAACAGCAATAGTCAAACTGAAAGGAAAAGAACAATATTGTTTGAAAAACTAAACTTGTCATAAAGAACTAGCAAACGATCGCTGGAAATGTATGACTTACAATTCTGTAGGCTTAACCACACTCTTGACACATCATGGCTTTAGGCAGACGCGCTTGACTAAGCGGCGCGCTAGTGTTTAAGTAGTTGAGCCTTATTTGCATAACATAGGTTTGAGAACTTTCGTGCGTTTGCTTTCGCGCCAAAAACTAATGAGCAAGTCTTACACTAAGTGCGAATCATGATCTCTTAAACTGCTCCCTGTCTGTGGCCCGGTTCGTCTACGTTTACATTCGTCAGTAGTAATAGGTTTTGAGCTACATGGATGTTGTAGGGTTGTAGGATCCATGCGATAGTTTCAGAAGTAAGGCATAGTCGCAGTATAGTGACAGGTGTCGCGTTGTTGTTTGTGGCGTTAAGTTCGTTGTTGTTGTAAGGGTTGCGTCACAAACCAGCCGCGCTCGCCTTGTCAACGTCTGTTTACTCGTTACTTTATAAGAAGTAATGTTGTAGGATGATTAGTCTAGAAGTCTGTCAGACTGTTTTGGTTTTCTGTAAACTGTAGAAGAGGTATTTTACCATTTTCCTCGATCTCCTTAGTAAACTGTAAGTCAGCGTTCGGTCTGTTAAGGTGTTTGTGAAAATCGTCGATTTTGTCTTTGTGTTTTACTGTAAAGGTATCGTCCTTCTACCGTAACCAGAGCGGTAGTGTCATCTAGTGACGTCCCACATTTACTTGACTCTGATGATGACTTCCGCTCAGGATGTCGTTCTCGAAACGTCAGTCAAGGTCACCACAGACAGTCCTCCTCAGGATAACAGTAACCGAGATCGGTGATAAGAATTTACGTACATATAAATGAATATTGACCAAATTTGGTTTGATATGAAATAACATGTTCTGAGTTGTAGGAAACAGATTTTTCCCTTGCAACGGCTTTAAAAGATAGGTCAGATCGACCCAAAGAATCTGGTTTTCTTTAACATGTCAAACTTCCAAAAACTGAAATAATAAAATGGGAATTTCAGTGGAATCCACGGAATGGCTCTTCTCTCCACTGTTTCCAGGTCGAATTGGAATTTAAAAATGTTGTTTTTTTGTGGAAGAGGAAAACCGGAGTACCCGGAGAAAAACCCTCGGAGCAGGGACGAGAACCAACAACAAACTCAACCCACATATGACGCCGAGTCCGTAAATCGAACCCGGGTCACATTGGTGGGAGGCGAGTGCTCTCACCACTGCGCCATCCCTGCTCCCACAATATCTTCCCTGTTATAAAGTGACAGACAAATGGAAACTTTTACAAGTGTCAATCATGACACATGTAACGTTCACTCCCCACCCCTCTCCCCCTTCCCTCGCTCCCTAGAAGTACAGCGCTATGATATAAAGAGGCAAACATTAATACAAAAAGTTTTAATCTCTTCAAACCTACAGTATTGCACGACCTGATATAATTGAGCGTGAAAGAGAAACTAAAATTTAACATGCACTAAATGCGGCTATGCTATCTTCCTAACAACATCACTAAACACGTTAAAGGCGGCAGATCTTGTATTTTAACAAGAATTATTTGGCAAATCCTATGGACAACTCAGCTGGCTTGGGAGTTAGCTTGGATAAATCATACAAGCATAATTTCTAACATACAAAGCTCTTTTTGGCCGCCTGCAGCGAGATTGACGAGGTGTACCGGCCTACACAGAACAAAGGAAACAGTAAAACAAAAAAAAAAATAACCAACATTTTTTTAAAGTAAAATATAGAGAAGTTTACCAGTTCACACCAAATGGAGCAGTCCACTGTTTCAAAGCGCTGGCAGGTTACTCATTTAGATCAAAATGGGGTTAAAACAGAATCACAGAATCTGGCTAATCTTAAGTTAATATTGCTAAGTATGATACGAAACTGCTTGAACAGAATTAAAAACATTTATATATGCATTTTTTTACCAGCACTTCTGAAAGGCAAAATAAGTCGGCCAATTTCGCGAGCAAAATTTATCCAAGCCAACTTGAAGCGTAGTCCGTTTCCAAGACTGATTTTTATCGCGCGCACTGGTGGTGAAAATTAGTTCCAAAATCAGGCTGCTTGTGTGAACAAAAGCTCCTCGTTTCGCCGCCGATTAACAGTTAACTACGATAGTCGATTAAATATAAAATTATTTTGCAAAGGTGACTTTTCCGACACTTGTGGGCCCATCTGAAGAAGCTTCCGAGGAGCTCAAATTGCAAACGAAGTTTTTTCAGTTTTCCTTGCAAATGAATTTTTTCTTTGCTCAAACAGAACGTCTGCAACAAGTGCATTTCGATCAACATTTCTTGAAACATGCCGCCTTTGCAAAAAGGCAAGGCCATTCTGAATATGAAGAATGATTAACGAGAGTTCCTAGTTCTATGTCCATATATTCTCCACATTTTCAACAAATGATATGAGCAAATAAAATCACTCGAACAAGTTTTACAGTGTTCACTCCTTTTATCACTCTTCCTTATTTTATCGTAAAAAATTTGACCCTTTTTGAGGTTAGGCTCCGACAGGAGAAACAGGGGAAAACTACGTGAGCTATCTGACTTCAACGATCTCAAAAAAGGGTCCTATATATATCAAAAGACTGTAATTATATAGCTACCTAACCGATCGCTATTTCATATATACTGCCATACTACCATATATAAACTGAAAGCATTCCCCTTAACGTAAACTTATATTTTTTTTTCACTTTTTCGATTTTCACTTCTTTTTAGCCCCATTATACTTTAAACATATAAAGGTAAGTGAAATTAATGTCTTGGCTCTGTTCTATTTCTAATCTGCCATTGATACTTTCATTATTCTACTGTTAAATTGTGAATAATTAACAATTAGATTATGAGCTTGAGATTTCTATCGCGTGATAGCTGATGGGGGCGTAGCCTGAATCAGCTATCACGCATAGAAATCGAGAGCGAATAATCTAATTGTTTTAGTATAAATCTACTAGTCGCAAATCTAAACAAGTAAATTATTGATATCCTCATCGCAGACACTTCGAAAACGCGAGGAAGCGGCCGCCATTTTGTTGAAAACCGCTACTCACTATCTATCACAGAATAGATAGCGAGTAGCGTAGCCAATCAGAGAACGGCATTCGTGATAGAACATTAGTAGATTTATACTAATATATGAAAGAGGGAGCCCATTATTTTAAAGCCTCGTGGCTTATCATAGGCTTCCTCGCCACCTATATCACTATTAAACTTGTAATTTCAGTTATAGTAGCAAAAATAAATTTGGAACTTGACTTGAAACTACCCAAGTTTCCACTAAAACTGTAGCAAATAATATTTACCGGTAGCGAGTTTTCTGTAACCTCTTACAGAACAATTATTGTTGTCTGTTTACATTTGTTTTAGATTTGAACGTTGAACAGCTAACTACGCTACCTTAAGACAGGGTTAAACGTAGTTCTTAACTAGTTAACATTGTTGGATCAGATAATACGTAGTCCAACATTGGATGACAATGTCAGACTTGCCACGGCAACATTCATCTTAGAGAAAAACTTGGTTTTAAGATAAGCTGACATGGGATGCTTAACGTTCCAACTTTGATAGACCAATATATGTTTTACATCTATGTTGGAATGTTTTAGCCAGGCCTTTACACTTTCACTAATATATAGTTACTAACGGTTACACAAGGACTATATACTACAACAAGCAAAAAGTGAATTAAGAACTGAGCAGGTAGAGTGCACCGCAAGGCTCAGTTAATTTCTTAAGATAATTGAAGTTAATTGGAGAACTCGTTTAGTAAAAATTATAGCTTTACTACTCAATGATACGCCACTATCTAACGAAAACTCATGTTCCAGTATATAAGCAAATTGTTCTGTTGCACTGAGCTGCTACATCATTTAAAGTTGCTACATCATTTAAAGTTGTGAAATTTGCATGCAGATAGTTTAATATAACGACTGGTGTTATTAAGAAAAAAACATTTATGGTGGGGCGATCGGGGATCGTTTGCGGCTCAAATTGGGGATCATGTCTGGTCTGGGGATCATTTGCAGGCCTGTACAGACCTGACAAGCCCGGCTCTTATATAATCATGTATGTCAATTTCGTGTTTCCATACACAATGTTACTAAAAATTTACACGAGTAGCTTCGAAAACCTTCAGGAGCGCAGTGAAAACAGACGATTAACAAACTGCCTCTCACATTGCGTAATAATAATACCAGTAGATAATCCTAAACAATTTTTTTTTTCACTTTATGGTACATGATAAACAAACATGATCAAACTACCTGTACTACAAAAAGCCAATTCTAAACAAATGGTCTTGTTTTTCTATTTCTTTTTTGTTTCACTTCATGGCACACGATAAAAAGAAGTTCACTTACGCAGCCATTTTCCCTCTCTCCCAGCGGCCGATTAAAGATCGGATGGCCGAATTGTACACTAGGTACTCGTTAGTTGACAATACTGGTTGTTGGCTCTTTTTGCAGCCCTACAATTGTTTTTGGGTAAATCATGATAGGTCTCCTAAGATAGGGTTAATAACAAGAACTACAGAAACCGAAGCGGTCTGTCTATTGCTTACATGACGGCAGCTGTAGTCACATTTCTTGTATTGTAAATCCACCAAGACCAGTGAGAACCACCTCTTAAAAACTATGTTAGATTAACACCTTTGGTAACTATTTCAACATATGTACAACCAAGATCTGCTGCTTAGCTTTACGAAAAACCTTAAAAAGGTGTCTTAAACAATCTTGGACAAATAATAGCTCTCGTACTTATTAAAATTTAACAGAAACTTTGTGTGTTGTCTTCTCAAAGAGTTTTTTTTCCAATATTGAAATATTAAAATAAAAGTGTGAAGCGTACAGCGTACTATTTACAGTAAGTCAGCTGCTCCTGGAAGCTCACTTTCCACTAACTTGTCGTAGAGTTCTCCAACACGGAAACAGCGGTGTTGTGCCATAAGGTTAAGGACAACATCACAAGGGTTGGTTATTCTCTTGTCAAGGAAGCGGATCTGGTTGTAAGACATGCCAAGCTTCTCTGCAAGCCATTTCCATTCATCTCCACCTGAAAGAAAAACGATTCACGGATAATTTGAGTTATGTAAAGTATGTGGTATTTCAAATTTAACTTCTGGTAATATATTTTGCATGGTCTATTACTTCATGAAAGTTATTACGGCGAAGTCGAATTTATCTTTCTATTTTGTTACCACTTTGCTTTTATTTATTCATGAAACTATAAAATGCCAGTTTTAACTCATGCAGTGATCGGCAAAATTAACTCGGAATAGGCCAAGACATTTCCATGACAATGCCAATCGAGAAGATTTATCATATTCCAAGGTTTTTTTATTACTATTGTTTTAGATAACTTTATTGAGACTTCACAGATGAAAATTATTAAAAATATTAAATTTATACATTAAAACTGAAAGCCCTAAAAGACAAGACCCAAAAGGAAGGAGCGCGGATAGTTATTTCAGACAATAGCAAATCCGGGGGCAAAAGAACTTTACTACTAATTACAGTTCGTTCTACTTAAGCTTAAAATAAAACGGAACTTCTTGATGAAATCTCTTACATGGTAATAATATAATTTAACCTTTCCTTCTTGAACAAGAAACTTCTTGGAATTCAGTCAGGAATACAGAATTCTGTAGCACACTGTCGCACTTACCACCAAGAGAAAATGTTAATTCCATTCTCTGCTTGAATGGGATGCATCCAACATCAAGGTCTTCCGGCAACAAAGGGCCTGGTTTAGACAAACAACAATATCAATACACGAGACAAAGAGTGCACAGGAGCCTAAACAACTTGCACGCATGGCTCGGGTTTTGGGTTGCAGATTGAGATAAATGGTGGAAGTATTAGGAAGATGCATACGCTGTTTTCGAACGATTCAGCCAACAAATGGATTGTTTTCTATTTCTTTGGTAGTTATAGTAACTTTGCATTTTTGCCACAATTTAGTTGACTTGAAGCATAGTAATAGAAAACAAATATAGCGAAATTTGAATTTCGCTATACTTAAAAGTTAGCACTCTGATTAAGAAACGCGGATATGACTTGGTGCTCTTGGCACAGCGGAATGCTAAAATTGTGTCATCAAAGGGCGATCACCAATATCAATTACAATATGGTTCAAGACATTTGAGGAATATTGCACTTGACTGAAACATTTCTTAGAGTGTGAATAAATATAAGGGCTTTACCCTTGCAATTATTATCATATACCCCGGGCCTCTACCACAAAACATTGCCAAGAAGGCACGGCGTTTATGGTGTATCTTTCAGAAAATAGAGAAATTGTTCGCAAAACGTACACTTGTCATATTACGGCGGTGAGCTTCAAATCCAATATTGGATTTATCTATCATGAAAGGTAAAATAATTACCTTTAAGGGACCTAACTCTATATGCTAGGTATACATTGTTAACTCACCGGTAGTGCCGGTAGGGGCAATCGTCCTCAAGTGTTCTACTACGTCCATCCTTCTTTCAGATTTCGCAGCATTAGCAAGACATCGGATCCAGCCTTTCGCTTCAGGATCTGGATTTTCCAGTGAAGTTTGGTTCAACTGCAGACATTCTTGTAGCCGAACAACAACTTCCTTAGGATCACATGACTGAGACTGCATAGAATCAAGAACGCCAGAGGGGAGGGCAAGTGGTGCTCTATTCGTTCCTTCAAAAAAAAAATCAAATAAATACTATTTTACAAGGTTAAAAAGTTAAAGTGCTTATCACCCCTACCCAATTCCTTTCATTCTCAAAAGTAGAGGTAGAAAGTAAGCCAAAACAAGCAAAATAATGAGATTTGAAGTTATTCTCGATTTTTAAAACGCGATCGAAATCACAATATCCGAAGTTAAAACCGCGACATTAGAGGACTGGCACTAGTGAGTTGTGACGTCGACCCGGTATCTCGATAACAAGAACACAACAAAACAGCAGTGACTCGTAGTGAGTTCTACGCGAGCTATTTGGGTTTCTGGCCGATTTTTTAGCCCAAAAGTCAAACACTGACACCGAATCGGAGCTAAGCTACAACTCAGATGATTCAAAATTAAACTGCAACCCCGGATACGTGATTGACGCGACGATCAAGCACGTAAAATAAAAAATGGAAGGCCTTAACTCCTACTCGCATGTTTAGCGCTTCTATCTCAGTCTTTTGATCAATTTAGCTTCTTATATGTTTACAGCGGGTTGGCATGACGATTTGAATAATTTGTATGATAATCATAGAACAAGACCATGTGCTTAACTGTAGCATGCTTTGTATTTTGACCTCAAAGGACATTTCTGGGTTTTATACAGTTCTGCGTTTAGCGCTTGTTTATTTCACCTCTCGGTTTTTTTTTTGTTTAGCGGCTGTCGTTCTTATGCCATTTCATTTTACTAGTATTTAGGTCTAGTTTGGCTCGTTTCAGTTCGCGGTCCGGTGACAGTACAGCTTCTAGTTAGGATTGAACCGTGTGATAATCTTTAACCACCGAAAGCGACCGCCATTGTTGGTATCTTTGTGTAATTACATCAGTTTATCGTACAGTTTTTGTATTGCGGGGCCCGGCCATTTGTTTTTGTGGCAAAATGTTGTGTCTCTGATCATTGCTATTTGTTTTTTGATCCTTTCTCTAGCACTGTAGATTTCTTCAAGAGCTATGGAATGCGTGAAATTTAGAACCTATAAAGTCTGTTTAGTTACAGCTTCGTGTTTTCACAGCCTCACTTCGTTCCGTTCTGAGGTTTGTGTTGGGGGAGCTTGCTACTTTCTAAATATTCGAAATATTTCGGTTTTAAAGAATATTTTACTGGGGCGAAGGAAAGTGTAGCCTGCGTTGCAGCCGGACTTGTCACTCAAGACCTATAGAGAACTCGATCTAGTCCGTCTGCGAAACGGCTCCAAATACTGTCGAACCTGTATATAACGGCCCTGTATTAAGCGGCCACCCTCTATTAAGCGGCCAGTTTTTAAAGTCCCGATTGTTTTCTCATACAAACGCTGTACTTGTTACCTGTATTAGGCGGCCACCTCTATTAAGCGGCCGCGGCCACCCTGTAGCAGTCCTATGTTTGTCTTTCTTTGTTATTTTTACCTGTTTTAAGCGGCCACCCTTGAATGGAAACTAAGCCATATGTTATTTTATGCGGTATTTTATTGTGTTTAAAATGCGATCCAGCATCACTATAAAGAAATAACATGTACAAAGCTACTGTAAGGTGATAATCGGCCGTTTAATATAGTTAACGCTTTTTAAGTTTGTTTTGAATATGCTTCACTCTTTAGCAAGAAATTCCTCTTTAATTAACTTGTTCTTCAGCCATGTGACATTGAACATTGAGCGTAACAACTATGTAATGACGGAATTAGATATTTTGTTGTGAACTGTAAGTCATAAAAATAGAGCACTGTATACCGCAGGAGAGTAGAGGACAATTTATTGCATAGTACTTTTACACAATGTTACGTATATTATACCGTTAAGTTACAAGTTGGCACTGAACTTTGTTTAAAGTATTGATCACTTGAAAGATTGTTGATTGTCCTATTGTTTCCTTGCATGAAGTGTTTTTGTATGATACGCCATTAAAATTGACGTTAGACCACGCCCAGTGAGTATTTTTGGTGGTCCTGTATTAAGCGGCCACCTGTATTAAGCGGCCAGTTAAACAAGTCCCGAGGGTGGCCTTTATATACAGGTTCGACTGTAGCTTGTTCTGGTATCCTGCCAGTTTGGAGGGATATCTGTAACCATTTCTGATTGGCTTAATTTCTAACGCGCTCTCTGATTGGACATTTTCCTATTGAGCAATCACGCAATACTCTACAAATAAATAACGAGTTGTTTATTCATCACACTAAAAAATGATTAGATAAAAAATAGCCTTGCATGAAAATTACGCTAAAAGCAGACTAGATTATATTTTAAGCTCACAATTAAGAATTTTATGAGTAAAACGCCACATTTATTTTCAGCTTGATCAACAGGTTGCAAATTATAGCCACATACCATTGTGTAATACAATGAGCCTCGTCGAAAGCGACTTCGATTAACATCTTTTTGAAGTTTTCACAATCAAAAATCTTCTCCAAGATTCAGTGGAGATAGCGCAAACACTCAGGAGAGCCATAGACGAGCACGAAATTATCATTCAGGACCTGTTGGGTGAACTCCTCGTCCTCTTCGTCTGTGATAGCAATCGCTGGAATTCCAATATCATTTAGGTGACGAACCTGGTCTTCCATAAGAGCTCGCAACGGCGATATTACTATAATCACACTGGAACCACGAGGCCTTTCGAAAAGAGCATCCGCCGCAATTGGAAGACATTGGAATATTACAGATTTGCCATAGCCAGTCGGTAAATTCACAAAAAAATATTTCGACCTAATAGAAATTTCCGAAGCGAATTTTTTTGTTCCGGCACTAAGAAGATTAGATATTTCGAACTGCTGTTTTCACGGCACTAAACGCTCGTTCCCAACTTTCTTCAGAAATAAAATATTTCAGAACGATCAATCGATGAATCTAAGGGCAAAACCCGGGGAAGTACAACAAGTACAAATCGTGTTTTTAGGATCGCGGTTGGAGAGCAGAGTATTGCTCAAGAAGGAACGACCAATCATAGAAAGCGTTAGAAATTAAGCCAATCAGAAATGGTTACAGATATCTCTGCAAACCTGCGGATACCAGAACAAGCTTTTGGAAGCCGTTTCGCAGACGGACTATATCAGGGATTGTATAGACTGTCTGCGACGCAGGCTAAGGAAAGTGTAAATAAACAAGACTTTTCCTATGAACTAGAGGCTTGCCCCTTGTCAACGAAACCACCACATCAAAAATCTCACTTCGCACCAACATGCGGACCGCCGAGGAAACATCGACATTTTTCGTAGCGTAAATATAAGCTTCTTCAGTTGATATTTTTATCATTTGTAAATTGTTTATTACCTGAAATTGGTCTGATAGTAAGAGCAAGAAAAACCGCACAACGTTTGGGAGCCGTTGTGTGTTATTTTTCAAAATATCTCGATTTCCAGGAAAGAAAAGTCGACCTTTTGAGCAGTATTTCGAACATGTCAATCGACCGACATGTTCGATTGACCCTTAACCTCGTTCTTCACAGACAAATTCAAGACTAAAGCTTTTTTAAAAAAGAATGATCCGTTCTTCTTGTAAAGCCTACGCCCAAATTTATACAAGAGAACTAGCTTTATCGTATCACTGTGGCCTTTTATCCGATCGCCAACAGACAGCAGTCTCAGAAGTAAGACTCCATTCGCTTCTTCGCATTCTTGTACGTCTAGACCAATTATAAATTAAAATAAGTTTAATATTTCAAAGGTTTGTTTTGGCTGCACCTATAAGCTTAAAAAAATGGGAACATTTCTTATCGCTCGTTCGCGTCGATGTTTGGCACTAGTTTAAATCAGTAGACCTGGACTTGTTAGTCACCGCTTTAGCATGGACAGTTGGCGTCACATTTATACCGATATCATCTCGTTTCAGTCTTGAGAGGATTGGCTTGTTTCTCACTTCATCAATAAATCAGAATCGATGCATGAAGTCGTCGTTCGTAAAGTGCTTGGAGCATATTGACGATTTTCCGGGTTAGCACGTTTTTGTTCCATGACATCGATCGATTTATTTCTGCATTTCCTTGCTTCATCTTTATCAAACAGTATAGCGTGCGGAACTATACCCTTCGACTACATGTCTGAGAAGGCAGCACATTCACCTACCACATACCTTTCTAACACATTTCAAGTTCAGTATAGAGAATGTAGTGACAAATGAGCAAATGCTCTGTGGCTGAGATACCGGGTCGACGTCACAAGCTTGTTAGTTCCCAGTCTCTCAACTGCTCCTTTTTGTATTCAATATGGCGGCAAACGGGCTATTTTGGGCGATTTTGTCGTCTGATACAAACAAAATGAAACATGGAATACGATTTATTTCTTCGCAAAGCGTCTAAGACAGGCATAAATTTTCGAAATTCATTAAAACTGTGTAAGGGTGATAGGCACTTTAAGAAAAAGGAATAAGAAACCAAGTATTATTTCCATTCGCTCAAAAGATTTCTCTTGACAAAAATATTATATTCTAGTTTCTCTTTTTTCTTGGTTTTATTGAACTCTTCTTTCTAACAACAAATTCAGGTAAGCATTCCCACTGTAATGGCACGGTACCATTTTTTCGCATGCACTAAAACCAAAAACAGTTCAATAGCCAAGAGCACCTTGGAACACCGGAGAACCAGCCTAAAAATAGTTATATGGCGACTTGATTAATTCTAACCTGCGACCAGGGACAATTTATTCTTATTTTCTGTTGTGTGGTCGCTTGCTGCTTTTTGTTTCGCATTTCTCACGGGAAAACGAAACTAGAGCCTGTTCGCACCAGTTGGATGAGGTCTGGTAATAAGCACTAATCTCGTCCTCAGGAGGTTGGTGTTACGGTTTTGTGAAATAATACGTGATGTTCTGGTGTTTCCAGGTTCAGTACATTCTATACACCAGAGTATTTTCCCCAAGCATTCTTAACGGAACTTGTAAGCATCAGTGTAAGAATTGTACGTGTACGTACGAAAAGTGTCGCCAGGTGAAATAGTGGCAGAAAACTGGGGTTAAAAGGTCGGTATAAAAAAATCGCCGTTGTAACCCCAAAATGAATGTTTGTTAAATAAAATAAAAAAGAACTTACCGTCCCTGAAAGGAACGATACCATCATCATCGATACCAAGTCCAGTAGCAGCTTGCTTCTGTAAGGGCAAAACGATACAATGTAAATCTTCCTTTACGTTTTGTTTTACCTTTGTTACGTTACACGATTTACGGATTTCTCGGCACTATTCCCACGACCTTTAAGATAAAGTTGTCTCATTCCGCGAATACCAGAATATGAAGTGTAACTATCGTTTTCACGAGTACCATTGGTACACACAAAGGCTACTTCATCTGATACGTGAGCTGGGTGATGAACAAACTGCTGAGGTTCTTATAGGGTTAAAAATAAAAAAAAAAATAAAAGATAAAAGGGTTTAGTAGATTCAAAAGCAGTGGAGAGTGTTATTGAGCCTTCTGATTGGCTACCAAAACTCGGGAAAGTATTTGTTATTCACCACCTTGCATTGTCCTGGATTTCGTGCGAGTTTCTTCGAATACATTCAGAAATAAACGGCTAAGTAAGGTTGGCTAACCGCAGATAAACTAATTATTTCCCTTTGTTTGTGTTGGTGGCGATGGCGATTAAGGGTAACGTAACTATTCACCGAGCGGCAAAGCCACTTCCACATCAGTCAAAACGTGTTATGTAACTATGGCGGCAAGGTACAATAACCATAAGTTATTTAGACTGCTTTATATTGGTAATTGAACTGAGTGGAGTGCAATTTGGTCTGAAATCATACGCGTGATTTCAAAATCAAACGAGCGCGCAGCCCGAGTTTGATTTGAGATCACAAGTATGATTTCAGACCAAAATTGCACGACACGAAGTTCAATTGCCACTGAATTACATCCATTTTGAAATCACAGAGTATCATTGTCAATATTAATATTCTATTTGTGTTACTTCATTTCCATTTTCATGGGCTAAAGAAAGGATGCGATTTAGAGCAAAAAATGGTGCAATTTGGGAATAAATTGCACCATTTTGGACCATTCAGATTCCAAGGATCACCAGTGATTTCAAAATGGATGTAATTAAGAGATTAAACCAACCTGTTTAACTGAAATCCTGTCCTCTTGTGCACCTGAAAATGAGAACCCAGTTGCAAACATCTTCGGGTGAATCTTGCAAACCCTAAGGCCACCCCTGGTGCAGTGTTGGACCTTCTGTAATTCTATTTCTGACAAAAAATGTAGGCACTCGCAACCACGTACTTCATGAGCGCGGCATTTGACAGAACCCTTTTGAGAACAAACAGGACAGCACACACACATTTCGTATCGCATGTTTTTTAGCCAGCCAAATTCCATCCGCATACACTCCAGAATCAATTTCAGTTTGCCATGGATATCACGGCTCATGGTAGGATCAAATTGGACATGGCTAAACCCTGCCGCTTCCACCTCAACAGCATCACTTCCATTGTGAAGGACGACTTCGATAGACGAGGAATGGCAGAGAAAAGTAACAAACGTTTCTCGGTCAGGGAGGATGTGAAACAGTGCAAAATTATGGAACAGTTCAGGATTCAGCATGCTCTTCCACTCCTCCTTGCACCACTTGTAAACGTGCAGAATTAGTCGGGAAAACAGGCCTGGAGGCACCCGACCAGATTCGAACCTCACAAAAAGTGAAGGAATTTGCACAGAAGCAAGAAGCTCAAGGACGTCCTCTGTCGGAGGAGACATCAACATCGATGGTACAAGGTGCTGTTTGTTCGTGTCTAGGGGAGGCCAGGAACAGAGCAAGCTAAACCTTTCCATTATTGCAATGAGGCTTTGGCAGGTTACTTGGCTGTCAAACAGGGGTCTCCACGCATGATATAGCAGTCGTTCATCCAGTATTCCAGTCTTCTCAAGCTTAATCCACAGCTCTTCAACGTTTTCGTCTGAGCGCTCGTAACTTTTAACAGTAATTACTCTCTTGAGGACGTCAATGAGCCACTGGGGGTCCAAAATCACGATGGCCTCCAACTCTGGCGTTTCACTGAAATGAATCAAAACTCTGTGATCATGTAGAAAGTTCAACACTGTCCTTAACTGGTCATGGTCATTTATTGCGCACTTAACTGAGGCAACTTCTCTGGCTTTCTCGAAAGGAATCCACTTGAAGCCGTCTTTGCGCAAGAGTTGCAGCTCATTTTCATACCTCAGCCACTTCAATGGAATAGACTCTTTCACCTGGGGCAGCTTCTTAGCAGCAGCAAGTATTTCCGCCCTCAGGCGAACAACTTCTGGACACTCTTGCTTGCCTCCTGATTTTGTGTTGTCGACAACAAAGACGTCCTTAAATAGATGATTACCATAAATCTTCCCTCGTAAGAATCCATAGAGTTCGAGCGCCAACTGCCTGGGATCCGTGCTGCAATAAGGCTGGTCTGCATGAGTGCACACTAAAAATACTAGTGGCAATCTTGTAGGTGTTATGTCAGACACAGCAGCGCCCTGACACGGAGCATCTGGACGAACCAAAGAATAAACTGAAGACATCCAAAAATCAAGATAGTCAAGATTGCTCTTACTGTCACTGATTTCTTCGTTCATCTTGTACAATCCCTTTCTGACAGGAAGGTTGGCTTTCTCGTGTGGATTAAGACTTAAGTCATAAGCCAAAAGATAGATAGCTTTTTCTGTCAGGAAGATTGGATGGGTGGTGTAGTAGACTGACTGTCCGCCAAAATCCCACAGAATTGAATATATTTCTTCCTCTTCATCTACCGTTTGATCGTTTTCAAGCAAATTTGCAACCAATGTCGCCAAGTCTTCTGGCAGCTCTGATACCAAAATATTTTCCTTGGCTTCCTCCTCTGTTGGTCTAGAGTCTTCAACTGAGAACTCAGTGTTACTTGTGCTTGTTCTTGTGTCATCTCTTTCGTCGGTGCTGACTGTTGATTCTTCATCATAAGGTGGGTCTGTTTCCTTGGCAAATGTTATTTCTTCTGAATAACTGGGATCTCTTCTCTTTTTTCTCAAGTCTTGAATCATTAGTTTTGCCGCGTGGTGATCATAGAAAAACTTTGAATTGTAATCAGTTTCTTTTACTCTCTCGCCTGTCTTCCATATCTCTGTTGAGACTTTAAAATGTGAAGGATCCGTCTCTATTCCTTCTGTGCTTCTTTCCGTTGCACTAAAAGTTTCCCCTGTTAAAGACTTCTTTAGACTGGTCTTTCCTGTCCGATCTTGCCCAATTATCATCACGGGTATTCTTTTGACGTGCGTTTTTCCATCCTTAAGAGCACTGTTGTACGTTTCAACAGCCAAGGGACCACGCGAGAGAACATCTAAAGGAACTGGGTAAACAAAATAAAATATTGATGTTGAATATTGATATTGAATGTTTTCTGCATTGTGTTGAATACCCAGTAAGTGACTTGCTAAGGAAACAGTACTGGGATTCTTCTTTGATTTCTTGAAGCTTCCTCACAGGCTTTAACTGACCACTTTTCTACAACTAAACATAGCTCCAGCTAAGTTTAGCTTGAGGGTACACAGTTATGTATCTGACGTGTAGACATCTTTATGTTCCCGATTCATGAAACCTTTGAGAATTCCAGACAGTACCTACAGCGAGCAGTGAATGAAGAACTCAGAAAGAAAACAACTGAAAAATAAGCTTAGTTAGGAGTAGGGCTCTCAAGGTGGCCGAAGCCAAAGTCGGCTAGATCCAAACATGCCTACCGTGGGAACCATGATGAAAGTATTAAGTATATTCATTCAAAATAGCCCATGTGACATCCTAAAATTTATTTAAGACGTGTGCAGGCTAAGCTAGACTTTGATCAACAGACCGACCTGACGGATACAAACGTGAAGTCTGTAAATGGTTTGAACCTAGTAGTTATGTATCATCTGGGTGAGTGTAGTCCTGAGAAGGACTGTTGGGGGTGACTGACTGACGATTCAACAGCCCTAACGGAAGTCATCTTCAGAGGTAAGTAAATTTTGAAACATCACAAGATGGAGTGAATATCTCTCTGGTTGTTGACCTGATTGGTCAACGACGTCGAGACGTTATAAATCGTTTGTTAGTTATTGAAGCCGTGATGTCAACGTTCAGATATTAAGATGTCCACTGTTCAAAGTCACAAAACCAGTGACGGTCACGCTGCTGTGTGATGGCCGCTCCAAATATAAATTTCCTGAAGCGGCGCGTCAGGTTTTGTTTCCTTAACAGGAAAATTCTCTTCTTTTGAGCGCTCATCATAAAATTCACTCGACATATCACATTGGCAGACGAGACTGACAACCTTGAGAACTCTTGTCGTAATGACAAGTGACACGCTCGAAAATCCCTCTCGCAAAATTAACCGTAATCACCACTCGTCTTAAGACCCCGAATATATTAATTCTACCATTTTAAAAACAATAGCGGCATTAATCGTTAAAATAGTAACAAAAATACTAGAAGTAGCCTGTTTTCACGGAGCTCAATTTCCAACGATACTAGAAGAATGAGACATTGCAGAGGGCTGATCTGGTGACGAACGTTTGTTCGAATCAAACGTTCTGAACCATTTTGAAAAAATGTTTTGAAACCAGTTGAAAAGAGCAATAGATTGCTGTAGCTTTACTAGCTCAGTGAAACATCATTTTATGATCCACTACTGTTAATATCAGTCAATTAAGAACAAAGTCATGTAACAGATGTGCAAAGCAATGAACTGAAACAAATTTTGTTGTTGTTGTTCATTATTCCACAGAGTTTTTTACATTACAAATTAAAGCTGCCAATTTGATGAGAACAATCTGTTCTTGGCTTTGTTAGGTAACGGTAGGAGGTAATGTGAGATAAACTGAGAAGCCACCACGCTCGCTAGAAATGCAATAAAAGCAGTTGTAATATGACGATAGAAACGGACACTTGTACTTGTACATATTCTCGCACAATAAATACACTCCAAGCCGCTACAATGAATCCCGGAATACCTCGTAAGACACCCTAGAAAAAGGGAACATTTCGCAGAACACACGCACAATTTTTCTATATAACTTCCATATTTACTTACGTCGATCATCAACCCTAATTGAAAGTCCGATAGGGTTCGATTGCTCCTATTTTTTGTGAGAGTTCCATTGTCGAACTCAATCGAATCCAATCGTTTTATTAAGTTTGGTTAATGAGACGTTCCATTTGGTTCGAGTAGTTTCGTAGGAAACCACGCAATAGTATGACCCTAATAAAGTGTTAAAAAAGCTTAATTTTCTTCGTTCCACCTATTCAATCTAGCAGCATGCTTATAGTTATCAACAAAGCCACAAAAATCCTCGCTTTAGTCGCCTCTCAAAACTGAAAACAGCTAATTTTAAACGAAAGTCAATTCCCTCACAACATCACATAACTGAGACACTTGATCATCCATCGTTGAAAATTTGTCCTCTTGGAATGTCTGTTTGGCGGCGGGATTTTTTTTCTGGAGAGTGTGGGGAGTCACTTAGGTAATTTTTGCTAAGTTTGGCTTGGCTTGTTTTATGTGTGATAGCTTTACAACTTCCCTTGTAGTCCTTGTAAGTTGAGGTTTATGCAATAACAACATGTGAATCAAATTTTGGACAGTGTCAGATTCGTTTCATCAACGTTGCGGAAATGTTCAAGTCACAGGCAATTAAGTTAAAGATTCCGTTGCGGTTGATTTACTACTCCATTTGTAGAAACAGGATTTAAACGTTGTTCAGTTTCTTACGCATTGCTATAATACGTCTTTTTTAGGATCTGAATAGCATTTTAAATAGTCCTCTATGGCTATACCAAAAAAACATGCTTTGTACATTGACGAACCAGAGTACTGCGGTTGAGTACACCGTTCAGTATATCAGTATATTTTGCTTCTTTGTTTGAGAAATTGCCATTCTTATAACCCCAAGGCCCACCTCCATAACTCAGATAAAGTATCTGCGCTGGCAAACATTTCAAGTCCCCCCATTTTCTCATCCATTCCCCCTACAATAATTAATGAACAAACCCTACTTTTGGTGCAATACTCCATTTAAAATCTTAGACAAAACCTGTACGGGTACATTTCAATCTCCTTTAAAGAAACACCAACAGGTCACAAGCCCGTAGCAAGGCTAAAATTACTAGGGGGGGCGAGCAAAATGGTTAAACAAAACTACCTCCCCCACCCCCTCCCCACCCCGCTCCCTTCCTGGCCCGTCACCCCCAAAAATCCAGACAGATTAGGGAATTAAGATGCAACGAGAACATTAGAAAAAACCAGTAGATTTAGTAAGCAAATCAATAACTTTGCACCTGCGTCACATTTTTTGTCGTTTTTTTTTACGCGGACTACCACGTGAAATTTCCTAATTTCACGTTTGAAGAATTTGGAATCGGGCAGTGAGAATCCGACTGCAGGAAAATTTTGCTCTTAAGAGGACATATTTGTACTAAATTGTTATAAACTAAGGGCATTTATATTGCTATTAATGAGCGGATGTCTTAAAAAACAAGACTGATTGATCTGTGCACTCTAATCTGTTTTAATTATCTTTTTTGGCACATTGTGTTTTAACTTCCAAAACACCAAGCATCACCAAACATCACCAAGCGTGAAAACGCATAAATCCTCAATCTTTGACAAAAATGTAAAAAACACTTTTCGTCAACCTACAAATTCTACCGCTATACCGTTCATACGCCACCTAGTCAGCCCCCCCCCCCCCCCCGCCCCTCCCCCAGCTACGGGCCTGAGGGAGATTAATAACCTTCACTCCCCCTCTCCCTCACTCAATGCCTTGTTTTAAACGGTTGAAAAACACTGTTAGCGGTGGGGGAGGGGAAGGGGGGGGGGGCTGACTAGGTGGCGTATGAACGGTATAGCGGTAGAATTTGTAAGTTGACGAAAAGTGTTTTTTACATTTTTGTCAAAGATTGAGGATTTATGCGTTTTCACGCTTGGTGATGTGCTTTAGTTTGACGGACATAAAAATGTCTCAGACAGTCAAGATTGTTGAGTTTAACCCATTTTACAGCCAATAACCAAATACTCTTTGGCTTGTCCATGTCATGATCCCGCAACCGACTCAAATTCTGGTTTTTAGTTTAAAAGTCATGCCATGGATTTACGGTGACAAATTTTTGCAACAATGAAAATGACAGAAAAGATAGAAAAATGTGTCCGATGTTGGATGGCAAAACCGTTATCTGTTAGCTTTTCCTTTACAATAATTTTGCCATATCGTTTTGTATTTTCGTGGTTCATTTCTCGGCATAGCCTTTGGGAGCTATAGTTACTGTAATGTGATACAGGTAAAGATTGATTGCACGTTACGTCAAGGCAGCCATGTTGGTGGTATGGAACAATTAGATCTTTTTCCTCTAGGAGTGAACTTCCATTTTTATGCAAACTATGGGAGCAAATTTTCTTTTGTTTTAACCACCAACATGGCGGCAATTTAATCCACCCATACCTTTCGTGTTGTAGTTCATTTGCATTTGTAATACTAATCAAAGGCTCCTGTGAGCCAAATCGTGAATGCAGATGACACATCAGTAATTGAAATTAAGACGGCTACGGACACTTCCTTAAAAGCTAAAAGAAATTATATCTTTGCCCGATTATGTAATGAGAAATAACCATTCTTGTACTAAAAAAAATCGTTTTGGCCCTCGTGCCCGGCTTTCCGGTGAGCCCACCCATAAAAACCGCCAGCTACGCAGGCTACTTTGCTCGAGCTGATCTCACGAAGGGAAATCTGTTGAACAAAGTGTCGCATTACATTTCTTACCCGGCATAAATGCGTGAAATTTTTTCTTAGGAGTTCAGTCCACGCAATCTTCAAGTAAAAATAATTTGAAATATGACTAACTCTTGCTAAATAAGAATTATTTCAATGAAAGCTAGTTGTCTGTATTTTCCTTCATTATTCAATGAGCGTACCAAAAAGGTTTTGATCCTGTACACATGCATTATACTAAATTCTGCACGGTATGTATTAAACAATTGATGAAAATTCATGGACCGCGTCCTTTTGCTTTCCCATAAATTACCAGATGTAAACTGCGAAAATGAAACATTTTTTTCCCTCTGAAACCTCTATGAAAGCTGAAGAAATCTAAAATTGTTCATTTCACCAGAAATTTGCATAATTTTGTTTACGACGACACTGATTCGTGACATGGCACTTTCCGCTTTCGCGTGAGAACTGACAGCCAAACTAATGTTTTTCGGTTAATCTACTTGATATAATACTTTTGTATGAGAAGCAAAAATATGATGAAAGATGCCGAGTTTTCATGAATGTAAATAGTTATGATTAGCAGTGAACTTATCAGTTAAGAGTGCTTCTTTCAGCTGAAGACATTTTCTGGCGGGGAATTTTTTTGGCGGCAAAATTTCAAGTTGCGCAACGCAATATCACGCAATATTTTTGAGTAAAACTATTCAGTTAGTTCAATCGCGAAGGGAGGATAGGTTAAAAAATCGGTGAGGCCTACAACAAATAAGGCCACTAGTGCTAAACATACATCAACGCAAGTCACGTAAATGCTCGTCTTGTTTATTCAAAGATCTTGCCGACACTTCACTAATTGAATTTTTAAATTTAAGTATTTTTAAATTCAATTATTGTTAAATTAAATTATTTTAAATTCTTAAAAGACGTCGCACTTTGTGGAAAAAAAACGAAAAAACCTACAACTTTGCTCAGATTCAACGAAAAATCTCCATTCTTACACTAAAATGATTGTCAAATTATTCTCTACAGATTGAGTAAGAATATCCTGATGCGCCGTGAACAGAAAATTTTCGCGTGTTTTCCCACTAATTGAATTTAAAACTCATTCACTGCGCATGCCCGAAAGTTAACGACAGAACCAACCAACCAACCAAGTCAAAAAGTCCACCCTCGCTATAACTCGTTCATTGCGCATGCGCGCATTCACGAGTTAAAAAGGAAGAAAAAGCCATCAAGTTACCTGACGATACGTCGTTGTCGTCTTGATCAGTAACACTATCACTTGCATCATTTACCAGAACCGGGACTAAGTAACAAGAAAAAAAGTACCATAAGTGAAAGCCTGGAGAACACTTCATGCAGGGTTGGCGGAGGAAAGAAAAGGTCCGAAACATGACAGATATGTATACATCTTTTGCCCTTCATTATCAGGAAATAAATTTTCATTAACGCGAAAATATTGCTCAATAAAATTAATGTATATTCAGTTTATCTAGGAAATGAAACATTTCAATTTGTGGCAGAGTCATTAACGGGTTTTGCATCCAAAAAAAAAAAAGATTCATTAGGCCAATTAAAATAGCGTTTTATCGAAAATAACAATCTTTAGTGCGAATGAAGATTCATTAAACTGGGTTTAACGTGCCATTACGAAAAGAAAATTTCAATTACAAGAGTTTTTAGTTACGTGGTTTCCGACTAATTTCCCAATGGATTTATATGGAAGCTTAAATTTGAAAGCGATGCTCGTTGAAGAACATTAAGAAGCGTCTAATGTTTCACCCTGCTAGCAGAGCCTTTCTTTTGCTTACTCGATTTTGGCGTTCGCGAGAAAAACTCTGCATGAATCGAGTACGATCTTTATTGAGCATGCGCTGCATGTTGCCAGGATACAGTTTCGAACCCAGGCCTAATATTCCCAATAGGCGTGCGCTTTTAGATAATTTTTCAGGGCAATGAGATAACATCGGTTGCGATGGCCGGAACATAAAACGAAAGTTCATCTGACCGCTTGGATAACTCTTTCATTAACGGAATCGTCAGTTGAGATTTGCCGGTAGGAAGAGAGACGGACGTATCTGAGCCGGAAAAAAATCAAATCATGTAATCCACGCGTGACCAGTATTTCCGAGAATGAAATAAACATTTGAATTTCTCTTTGTAATGTCCGACATGTGAATGGAATGTTGAACATTTCTCTGAAAATCTTTCCGAAGAGGACTGATATTCGCATTAATGAACATTCTTCTCTATGTAAAATGCCTTATTGATGTCGCCGAAAATTAAAACGTTTGTCTATTTTTATACAATGATTGCACATTGACTTAAATGATTTAATTTTTAACACTAATAAAAAATTATTTCCAGATAATGAAGGGCAAAAGGTGTAAAAGGCATTGGTTGAGCCATTGCTGCGAAGTAATCTCCATAAAGTGCAGTGCACTATATAAACATATAATCATAGGTAATTGTCTTTTTGTCTCTAAAATGGAGTGGAATCTAGTTCGCGTAGTGTCTTAGCGTTTCGGAACGGGAACGTCAGTTAACAACGGCGCGTGCATCGAGAATTCCCATAAGATAGTCGAAATAGAATCGCGTTCAGACTATTCCGCACGCTCTCGCGTCCTCAAATGACGTTCCCGTTCTGTTGCTAAATCAGCCTATAATATTTTATTACGTCATAAGCCATTGTCTTCAAATCACGAATAAACGGCACAGGAATTTCGTCAGTGTGCGGTGGAATAAATATATCTTGTTAACCAAGCACGAGGGCATTACTGGGAGAATATCGTCCCCAGGTCTTAACAGTACCGACAGAGCTAAAGAAAAAAGAGCAAGGGCCAATATTCTACCAGTAAGGTCCCGAGCAAGCTTTTTTTAAAAGAGATTTATTACACGACTGAAGAGAACTTTGAAGCTGTTTTATATACATATATTTCTTTAAAAAATGCGGGAAACGCAGCGGGGGAAAGGATTTTTCAATCTAAAAATTCGGATAAGCCATTACGGTTTAACTTACTTTTCATTGAACCAATCACATGAACTTTTAGTAAAAAATCTATCAAGCGTGGATATGTTGTGGATCAAGTTGGATCTGTCAACACTGCCAAAAAAAGCCAATATGTCCATTACCATTCAGCTCACATCTTTTCACAAAAAAAGCGTCGATTCTACGAAAACCTTTCAACGAGGAAAGAATAAGAGTAACAAGGAGGATTGTTTTAACGCTTTGTGGTTTTAAACAAATGAAAACTTAACGTCTTAAAAATGAACGGTTCGTCTTCTAACTGGCCCTGTTGGTCATGCGGATATGTGCAGATTTTGGTGGGAACTGTGAAGTTTGAAATAAAAGTACCAGACTTCCGGGAAATGATCAGAGATATGTGTAGACGTTTACAGATATGCAAACAGCACCAAAATAAAGTCTAACTGAAATTGTGGGTGTTTTGTTGTTGTTGTTGTTTGTTTTTTAAAAGCCGCCATCTTGACCGGAAGTGATCAGAGTGTTCACTTGAAATGATCAAAGACAGTCACTAAGTCATTAAAAAGACTGTTTTTTTTTTTTGTTATTTCCGTACTGTTTGATCAAAATTAATATTGTAACACTTATTTCAAAACCATTTGCTGATACAAAAGTGGACATATAGAGCCTTAACCGGAAGTGTTGCAAAGTTTTAAATAAAATCCAGTTCTTTAAGTGTATCAGTCTATAAAAGTGTTCTTTAAAAAAAACTCTAAATAAAATGTTATCATACAGTTTTCTACATAAATTGATATTACAGGAGTGGTTTGTTTGCTATACGCTAATGTAAAGATATTGGTACATAGTCTTAATGTGCATTGTGGGCTTAGTACTTACCGTCCGCCATTTTGATTCTCTGGAAATTCGGTATGTGCTTCTTCTTTATTTTCTCATCCCAAACGGGTATCATTCTTAATTTTCAATTACTGGAAACTCTGTATGTTGTGTCAAGAAGAAACTCAAGAAGGTCTTCAGTGCCCAGGCGAATCAAAGAGGCCAGATATTGGTGCAATCCCGTACCCAGAGTCCTCAGGCTCTTTGGCCAGGAGTTGGTCGCCAGGGGAGACTCTGGGGAACTGGAATTTTATTACCGCAGGATCTCTGTAGTAAAACAATGCAAACCGTTACGGGGCAGCCAATCCAAAAATGATATTTTTTTTTCGAAATCTCCAGAGTCTCTCCTGGCGCCCACCTGCTGATCAGAGATTGTGTTGGGGTTGGATACAACACGATGACATATAACACTACCCGGTTCAGTAAAATGAAAAGTATGACATGTACACATGAAATACCTTTATCCAGACCTGGCGACGACGGTTTATTGTTTACTGAACATGCATTTAACTGCAACTGAAGATGACCACAATATTTCCTCCCTTTTTGCAATTTAATCATTCTTCAGTGTACCTTCCTTGAATTGGACAAACCCCGTTAGGTCTGGATGAATAAAATTTGAGAGTACCAGCTCAGTAGGTTTATGAGTATGTATGATAACTTACATGGTGAATTACCGGCGCTAGATTTCTAGAAAAATTGTTTTATCTTTGACCATGGTGTCTGCTTCCCAGAGGAACCTGTTGCTAAAATAAAACAGGGGTCAGGAGCTTCTTAAATTTTTTCAATGGCTATGACAATATCACCTACGTATAGACGATTCTTCTGACAGGAAGGTGCCATTACAGACTTGAATGACACAAGATGGGGAAAAGTGCTCAGGGTAAACGATTCTATAAAATCTTGAGTTTTTTCAAGACCGGGACTCTTTTTTTCACATCCACTAACTAAGATAGAGCGATCGCATGATTCAGCATAAGGAGATTCTAATAAAAATCGAAACTATTTTAACATAAGTCATCCTTAGAATTTAAGGACTATCGTTAAAAGCTTGCTGTGGGTGTATGTGGAACACCAACAATGTGTTGTCTTTGGTTTTGGTGCAGGTTATGTGGGTTCATAATATACGGGCCTCTACTTACAAGAACACGAAGTAGCACAGAAACAACAATCATCCATGGACAAACACTACCACAACATACACGTAAAGATCCCCGAGAAAACACAAACTGAGGCGATTTTACGTTCCTAAGAAATGCACAGTCAGTTTGATTGTTTGGTGCATGAGATGCTGTCATAAGACAATTGACATCCAGAGTTAATTTGTAATTACACCCGATTAAAGCTTAAGTATTTTGTGAAATTTTATTTTCGCATTGCTTAATATCAAATTTAGCGGACGCTATTTCAAACTGGCAGAACCTTAATTTCCTCGACAACGGCGTCATGATGAGACCAAAACCTCGGTTTTTACCGTTGAACATTTCCGTAACTATGTGGCACCAATCAGGTTAAGCCTGCTTTACGAAGAGTTCCGACTACTAATGAAAAACGCACTACTGCATAACGTTCCTTTCGCGAGGCTGGCAGTCGAAGAAGGTCAAGGGTGTTGGCCATCAGCAGTAGCTGTAATTGTAGTTTGGCGAAAAATTGGCGAGTAAGTGCCTAACGTAGATGAGACTCAAGTTATGAACCCACGTCTTTCGGTGTTTGACAGTTTTGGAAATAACAGACGCGGACTTCGAAAATGTTAAAAATTGTCCGAAGACATCTGCATTTAACATTTTTTCGTCCAAGGTACCGCTGTAACAAAGATCATTGCAATCAAAACATGTGTCGATCAAAACAGTGTCGATCCTCACAGCCCGGTTCATGATAAAAGTGATCTTGTTAAGAACAACACGTAATTTAAAAAAGTGAAAAGAGATGTTCTAATTGTTACAATCTTTAATACAGACCGTACCCCGACAATTCAAACTTTAAGAAGCAACATTAAGCGTTAAATCGTTAACATCGCCATTAAATATTTGGACGGTACATCCGCTGATGGATCCTATGTTTGTAACAGCAAAAATTGGATGAGAAGAAGACAGTAAAGAGTCGCTAGACTGGTTAATCAATGAATTTTCGGTCATGCTAGTGGCGATTGCTGCATTATATTTGAGCAAGTGGCTACTTGAAACTCTTGATTATGCACACATAAGATAGTTTCAACTCCGGATTCAGAACGGTCAACTCTGCTGAGGGTCAAGGACTTCTTTTGACGTTTCGAACCAGCTGACATTTAATATCAGTCTTGTGGCCACTCGGCTGGGCCACAAAGTTCTCAGGAATATCTGCATCAAGGAGCCTTGAAATCCAGCTTTTCCCTAACTAATGATTCGTTACTCTTTTTCCTTTATGCTGGAGGCCAGCATTCTTCGCTGCAGTGGATAGAAACCTCCCGGTTTCAATTTTACCAAGGAGTGCCTTGATATGCCAACCTCGTCATCTGAGCGTCGATTTATACCGGACGTGATTCTGGTGTATTTATTTCTAATGGCTGATCTGATCGATTACCTTTGACACCGAACGAGATTTATCGCACTGTGGAATTTCCTATTTTACCTTTACTCTTTCACTCACGGCATTTCCTCAGATTTTTAGGGTTAGTTCCTCCGTGTTTGCCTTTCATGAAACGAGCAGTTCCGCTTCTCGAAGTCGAACGTTTGGAAAATATCTGTCCCGAAAAGGTAAGTTATGCGGTAAGTGGAAGGATTTGGCTGAGAACACCTCTGTTTTCTTTCTAGAACAATTCACTCGTTGCGTTGATTTTTCGTCCTTGCTTTTTAAATGGCGGCTGATGTTGAGTTCATAATATGAAGACTAATGAGTGATCTATTATGTTGATTAAATTCCGATTATATTAATGTAAAGTGTACAGGTCATCGAGCCATTGACCGAGCGAGTGACATTTTCCCCTATTGCGGCAACTCGTTCATTGCGTATGGGCAATAAACGATTTGAGGTGAAATAAAATTGTATAAAATTGTAGTAGCAGTAGCAGTAGCAGTAGTAGTAGTAGTAGTAGTAGTAATAGTAGTAGTAGTAGTAGTAGTAGTAGTAGTAGTAGTAGTAGTAGTAGTAGTAGTAGTAGTAGTAGTAGTAGTAGTAGTAGTAGTAATAGTAGTAGCAGTAGCAGTAGCAGTAGCAGCAGCAGCAGCAGCAGCAGTAGCAGTAGCAGTGGCAGTGGCAGTGGTAGTGGTAGTGGTAGTGGTATTGGTAGTGGTAGTAGTAGTGGTAGTGGTATTGGTAGTGGTAGTGGTAGTGGTAGTGGTAGTGGTAGTGGTAGTGGTAGTAGTGGTAGTGGTAGTGGTAGTGGTAGTGGTAGTGGTAGTAGTAGTAGTAATTGCTTTATTTGCATGACCACAAGATTTACAGTATTGCAAAAGCTTATATAATCTAATTACTAACAAAACAGTGTAAAGTATCATAACAATCTATAATTAATTCTAAGTTACATCATCAATATCCAATAATAGCCTGTCACGTATAATCATACATGAAGAAATAAACTTCATAACCAGTTTGTTTACATTGTAGTCTTTAGAGTTCATCAGTAGTTTCACAATGTCTGATGTCGATTTCGTTTGAATATCAGGTATCATTTTACTTATGTCTTCATAGAATGTCTGCCTCTGTAAAGAGTAGCAACTACATTGAAACAAGAAATGAGTTTCATTTTCCACTTGATTTGATTGACACAACTGACATAATCTTAACTCTCTAGGAAGATGATCTTTCTGATATCTACCAGCTTCAATTCTGAGTTTGTGGTTACTTAATTTAAACTTAACTAGGTTTCGTCTATCAGGAAAATTTCTTAAATGAGTTAAATAATTAGACGAAGAGTATTCATTCTTGAAAACCTTATAGAACTCTAACTTTTTTGAGTGTTCAAGGTTGTGTTGCCAGAAACGTAGATACTTGTTTTTCATATTAGTTTCAATTTGCCTTATTGTCTCATTGCTAAAATTTTCAGGATTTAGATCAGATGAATAGTATTTTTCTAACATGCCCATAAAATTGGAGTAAAAAGTGGCAGTGGTAGTGGTAGTGGTACTGGTAGTGGTAGTGGTAGTGGTAGAAGTAGTGGTAGTAGTAGTGGTAGTGGTAGTGGTAGTGGTAGTAGTGGTAGTGGTAGTGGTAGTGGTAGTGGTAGTGGTAGTGGTAGTCGTCGTCGTCGTCGTCGTCGTCGTCGTCGTCGTCGTCGTAGTAGTAGTAGTAGTAGTAGTAGTAGTAGTAACCTGCTAAATCATGAGAAAAGGTATCGGTGTTTACCAGGCTGGTTGCACCAAAACAGGTCCGACGGCTAACAACCGATAATCCTCAAAAGTGGAATTAGCTCCTGCCGTCACTTATTCACCTGAGAGTTACTTCACTACCCCAAACCTAGAACAGCACAACCACGTCCGTGGGACAGTAATCATAATTGTTATTTTATCGGTTGGTAGGCTTGTATCAATACTTAGCACAAATCGCTAAAAGGCGAATTTGAAAATATAGTCATCAGGCCCACAAAGTCACCTATACTTATGTCATTCGAAAATCCAGTCGTCGTACACTAAATCAGAACAACACTGGTGTTTACCTTACCTGGTACTGGTACCTTTAAACAGTTAACAAGCTTCGTTTCCCACGTTTTATCTTTAGCAGAGTTTGAACAGTCTATATAGGGTACCGTTGGGTAGCGTCTACGTAGTACCTTGGTATCAAAGTCGTCAAGTTTTATAATGATCAAACTGTCATCTCTTAATTTCAAACGTCGATCAAGGGCTACCTCTAATTCATACTGGCACCACCGACTTTTGAAAAAGTTTTTTGACAAAACAGCAACACTTTTGCGGGACATGTAGATACTCTGGGACAGGTTTTCTGCCATTGATTTTCCAAGGACAGCATTTCTGTAGAGTATACAACAGTTCAAATCATGCTTCTGCTCGAGCGTTGGAAGAAGAATTTCTCTCACCCACTCCATGTCGAGGTTGCTGTGAATGATGTACGCGTCATATTCAATGCGGAGTGCTGTAACGAAAGAAACCAAAATAAGCCTCTACAAACTCGAAACGCAAAAAAACCCTCCGTTAAATTAACTCCCTCCGAATATAAAGTCCCGGGGGCTTATACTTACAAATTGCCCTCAAATACAAAACAACCAAAGCAGCAACGGTACTGTAACACATAGTTTGTTTTTCTATTTGTCAAAAACTATTCCGTTTGCAAAATGATTGCAGTCAAAATTTGTTATTGTTTATTTCTGTTTGCGTAGTTCGCTCTTCACACTTGCCTTAGATTTCTTCGGTCAAAAGACAAAGTACTTGCAGGGAAGTTTTCTTCCACCACCCTGCACCCAAACTCTCTCTGGTGCTCCTCGCTTTTCACCTGTTATCTTTGCGACGATAGAACGATCTGTTTCATCTTTTAGCATGGGGCCTAAAATCTGTGCCAGGGGGTTTATTATTGATGTTACCTTACCTTAGCTTTGAACTAAGTATTGCATTTTTAATAATTAAAGTAATTTGCTGTTGTGTTTTAAGTCTGTATGGCTGAGTGTTTAGAAAGATCTACGTTCTGACGAGTTTCAGTAAAAACTCCGTAAAACTCCGTGAACAGTACAAAATTATTGACAAAAATTTCCTTCCAATTATAAGCTAGCCCAATTCCCTGCTAGCAGAGGCCTCTTTTCCGTTGTATTCCCTGAACTCACGGGAGCGAGGAAAAGAGACCTCTACCCTGGGTCGAAACGGACTGTGTTGAGCACGCGCCGCAGTTACCTAACGGCTGAGCCGTCACGTGATGCCAGGTAACTATGCGGGCTCACTAAATGAGAGCGGAGTAACTGTAAACGAATGCGCGAGAGGCAGTAGGCTCAAGTCACGGTCAGCAGACAATTCTGGGAGCATGCGTTTTGTAAGTGTCGTCCACGACTACGGACGGCGGTTGAATCAAAGTCCGTTTCGTCCTAGGGCAGAGGTCTCTTCCTTGCGCCCGTCAGTTCAGCGAATTCAACGGAAAAGAGGTCTCTGCTAGCAGGGAACTAGCCTAATCGATTTTGAGACGTAAAATTCCCTCCAAGTATAAGTCCAGCCGATTTTGTAACGCAAATTTCCCTCCGTATATAAGCCTTTCCGAAAAATAAGAGCCTTGAAAAATATAGTCCCGGGGCTTATTTTCGGAATTTCACGGTATTTGTTAACTTCAATTCTGTTCTCTTATATTTTATGAACTAATTTTCTAAAGACCCCTTGTTAGGGCCTCAAAAATGAAGGTTACCTTTTACCCTTATTCTTCGTTTGGGTGAATTTCTTTCATTATGGTGGTTTAATTTCCACTATTTTAGACGTCCAATCTCACCGAGACGAATTTAACAGAGAAGGTTAAAGGAATGTACGTACAGTACGATACGAAAATATGTTTAAGTACGCAAATGGGCTGACAGACTGATTTAATACAAAGAGAATAAGTCACCTTCATCCCTACAATACTCGCAGTAATTCAATTTTTTATTAACCGCGAGTAAAACGAAATTATGGCATGTACCGCATATTATATCATAGTCCGATTGGAACAACCTCCCTAAATCTCTACAGGACATTAAGTCACTCTTGCTTTTAAAACAATCTCTCAAGAATGTAGTTTTTACTTGATTTTATTGTTTTTATTTTTATCTCGTACATTTTTTATCTTGTAACTTTGTAGCCTGTTAAATTATTATCGTTAATGTTGAACGAATTACAATCTCGATAGTAATCGATATTGAAGATATTTTGCGATGTTTTTTTTAATGATATTCCAGGAATAAAAGGATCCTGCAGAACGTGAGCAACCTGGGCCCATGTAATGTGGCCTGCAAGGGTGAAATCAGTGCTGTTCCCATGAAAAGGCAATGTCTAACGTACACCAAACAGTCCCTCACGGTAGACCAACCGAAAATTAAGTAAGAAATTGTGATTATAAAATTGTCCTTACTTTATCCTTCCAAGGAGTAAAACGCTAATATCCTAGTCATAAAATTTTATTTTTTGTCACATTGGAGTTTGCCCAACACGAAACAGCATGTGCCTCGATCATGGTCGCCGTGAAAACCCCTTATTGCGTACCGTTCCAACTATTGAAAGGAAAAACGTGATTCCCCAACAAATCTAGGATGCCGGGATAGTGTTCAGTTTACAGTCTAAGATAAGTTGGGGCTACCAGCTGTTTGACTGCCAGCAGGGTGGATGCAACTTAAAGACAGCAAGTGATGTAAAGCCAACTACGTGATTATGAAGTATGTTCTAGATTTTTGTACATCTTGGGGAAAAAGTAATTTTCTTAGCCTGCTAAGACGTTCAGTTGCAGGACTTTTCCTGCGAGCCTGTATCTGGCAGAGCCGACAAGGCTTATTACATCCGAAATTAAAATTTGTTTTCATCATGATGTGAACTCATAGAGTCCAAAGACAGTAATGTGTGAACGGGTTCAAAATATTTATAATAAACAATTCACTTTTTTACATACCGTCAGTTTTGGAAGAGGCCATTGTGGTTATCAGTATTTATTCCAGGCAATAAAATACTCTGTGCCGCTCTGTAAAATAAATCAGTATAAAACAACGTAAGATGTCAGACCAAGTTTAATTATAGTAACACGGTACTTCTTTGTATTCTTCTATTTCCCTGGTCTTCAGATGTTTGACCACAAAATCGATCATAATATACCCATTTTACCGTGGTTTCCATTGATACGCGACCTTGGAAATCGAAACTCAGCTCTTAGGCCATTAAAACTTGCAATATTAATAGAATTACCGTAAGCGTTTCGGGACTTAATTTTTAGTGAAAACCAGTTTAAAAACTGCCTTCAAAATTACTCAGCTAAATTGTAAACTCCAACAAGGATTGGTACTGGAACGCGGGACAAAAATCCAAATGATAGAACCGTTGTAATTCAAAAACCAACTCGGTTGAAAATCAAAACGTTACGTTAAATTTATTGAAGAGAACGCTTATGCGCTTATGCGCTAAAACAATAAGTTGTTCGAAAGCCGATAAACGCCAATCCCCGATTAAAAATTAACCGAGGTTTTGATCTCGCTTACTTAAAAATGTTTTTAAAAGTTAGTTTAAAGTTAGCGGTATAGAAAGGTCTAAGTCAAAACTGAGGAACAAAAATCTTTTTGAACTGTCTTCATTGATTAGTAATTAAGCTCGAGTTAACCAAGGATTAGCTTAATCGGGCTTTGGACAACTGGGCCCTGGTGAATTGCCGGTCTGTCCAAAGAATATTATATTCTTATAACATATTTTTTTATTACGGCAATTAAATTCAATAATAAAATATTCATTGAGGAGAAAAAAGACATTGCGATATGTTCTAAATGTTTATCCTGCTTTTGGTATAACTTGCGGAGCTATATATTAATGAGAACTCAGTGTTCCCCAGTGTGGGGAATTAAACACAGAATTATATTTTTCGAATACGTTTTTTGACAAAAGAAACCTTCTTAAAATTAAGGCATAATGTGTTCCAGTTTCATTGCCGGCACTTTATAAAAGCTTTATAAAAGTAAATTTGAATAATCGATGGTAACTTCAAATGAACTTATTACAGAAACATTTACCTATCTAGAAGGTAACTTCTTAGACAAAACGGTCGCTTTTAATCTGACCTTTAATTGCAATAACTATCATTACAACTATCCTGTAAGTTCTATGTGCCAAATAGAAATATGGTGCTTGCCAGCGTTTCCTAAGAGTTCATTCCCATAAATCTAAAATTTTCTACTTGAACTAGTCGCATCCAGTGTGCGCCGTGAAACATATACCACTCATCGACATTCAAATCTTAGCAGTATGCAGGATGTTTATCACATAAACCTAGTTTAATGGACTAGCTCCAAAAGCTTTCAAAGTGTCTTTTTTTGTTTTGTTTTGTTTTGTTTTGTTTTCTTCACAGTAGGTAAAGGATGATCATCCGGATGAGTGTAGTTCTGACTGGACTGTTGTGGGTGAAAAGCGTTTCAAGTAGCTTAAACAATCGCAGACCTGCCCCGTTCGAGTGGGTGTGAGCTGAGAGGAGTTAAGAAGGTAAAGTGTATTTGACATGATTTTATTATTTGCTTGATCAAATCTTGGTGTTAGCTGGGGGTGATGTTAGGATGGTTAATTAATTACAGTAACTTTAGATTATTAAGAAAATCAAAGGCTGCTGTGAGCTACCTCATGCATGGGTGGATGAATATGTCAAGAAGGGGAGATTATGAAAGCCGAAAACTTGTCGCGATAGCTGGGGTATCGCTCGGTTCTCGGCCCGATCTCTTCGCTTTCGCTCGTGGAAAAAGTCACGTTTTTCACCCGTGAGTTTCAAAGAGTCACGTTTGTCTCTTCGTGTTTGACAAGCTGTTTTTGTGAATTTCAGTTCCCCGGAGTGAGATATTCGGATTTCGGGGCTAGCTGTTGCTGCGAGGTTATGTTTTTCAAACTATCAACCTTCGATAAAGAAGAGCCATGCTGTCGTGCTAAATCAGACAAACCAAGCACTGATATCCGAATAGCGATCGCACATGCATTAGCAGACTTCGTATCATACAACTCAAGTTCAAAGGATTTATCAATTCTTTCAGACCATCTGAACATCGACGCAAGCCGGGGATAAGTAACAAAGCACAATACGGTAACAGCTTTGTCTTGGTATGAGTTTACGCTCTTTACGAGGTTTCAATAATAGACTTTTACGTTAGTATTTTAAGAATCAAAATACAAAAATGTTTCGTTACATTTCTTTCCATTTGTTCAACAATTCCAAAGAAATCGGACGAAACGTTTTTCCGATCACACAGTTCTTAATTTAAAAAGAAAACTTCAAATATTCTGCTTAAAAATTCTAGTTTTAGGTAATATACAGAAAAAAATCACATAACATAAATAACAACAACAAATACTCAAATTGAAACGAACATGAAAGGTTGCACGATTTTGCCAAATTTGTTCAATTTAAGGTGTCGATCGCACTCTATAATCTATGATTACTGCTAGTAATAATGCAGTAAGGACAGCTTCCCTGGAGGAAATTCATTTGCTTTTTTTTTCCCTCGATCTACTTGGAAGACTGAGTTTAATGGCCTCACCATTGATAACCGTGCCACTTTTCAGTATAAAGCCTGTAATAAACAGAAGCATAATAATCCACCACATGTGCAGTATTAGAACAGAATAGAATAGTTAAAATAGAAAAGCTTATAACCAGCACTTTGCCCCATTGAAGAGGCTACGTCAGTGCTGCTAAAGGGGGTAGGGGAGGGGGAACTCAACAAGACGACTCCACCCTGGGGGACCAAACCCTTAAAAGCCCTTTTTAGTATAAATTGTTCTACCACGAATGCTGGTCTCTTATTGGCTACGCTACTCACAATCTATTCTGTTGTAGATAGTGAGTACAGCGAGTAGCCTAACAGTGTGCGGAGACAATTAGATTATTCGCTCTCGATTTCTATGGGTGATTACGCGATAGAAATCTCGAGCTCATTGACAGAAAAGGTAACCCTTTCATAGACCTTCCATAGAAAATGGTATTCTTTTAACATACCTACTGTACGGACGGGTGGTTACGGATGGCTAATCATGATGATGGAAATATATTGCCTAGCATTTGAACAGGCTAACGTCCTCGAAGAGGACGAATTAAGGCGGGGAGTTGAGGCAGAAATGTAAAATTGCACATTAAAGTTATACTAATGGCAGAGGTAAGGTACACAGGGGAAAGAAAACAATAGAAATAAAAAGACACTCTGGTGCCCAATATTTCGGTTTGAAATAAAAAAAAAAACAAAAAAAAAAAACAGAAGGTCAAAAGCACGGAAGAAATCTTGTGCATGAAGAATGATATAAATCCCTCACTAATTTTGAAACATTAGCACTAAGATATATACTGTGTTCCTGCATGAGCGTTAAGCCTTAAAATTCGTCTAAATCATCAATCGAGCTTGCACGGTTTCTTAATTTAAGGTAGCTGGCAATGGTGTCCATTACTTTCCAGCATTCACACTTTGACGGATCAGTACTACCACTCTTTATCAGTTGATGCAACAATAATGGTAACTGTAATCAGCATGTTTAGATAAGCCACCATTATTTATTTTAAACTTTGCAAAAAACTGTATCTTAACATGCTGATTACAGATCCATAATAACAAAAATGAGGATCACTGGGCTCGTGTTTGAGTTATAACCATGACTTAAAGGTAAATTTAGGGCTGTTTTTAATTGGTCATGCCGTTGCTATGGTAACCTGTTCTATCGAATGACCATAACTTGTTCACAAATGTTAAGGCGTTAGGGCATATTTTTGAGACCATTATTGTTGTATATATGCGTTATTGACCAAGCGTGAGGTCAAGATGGCTGGATATTGGCCAAGTTCTTTTTTTGCGTTTTTATGGACCGAGACGAAGTCGAGGTCCATAAAAACGCAAAAAGAGAACGAGGCCAATATCCAGCCATCTTGACCGAACAAGCTTGGTCAATGAAGGATTTATTATATGGCTTTACCTTCAAGTTAAAACTACAACAACAAAACAAAACAGGACATGAAACTGCTCTACTCTGAAAGAAATTCTTCATAGCCGGCCGGTGCAAAATTTATTTTCAGTCCATTTTTGGATTAGCGTGTTATCGTGGAAAACAAGGAATCCTAAATTATCTTAGTGCTCTAACTTTATAATGGCTTAAAGGGAAAACGAAAAATTTAGATTTTCGCACGAGCGGGAAGATTTGAATAGAATCCGGCAAACTCGCCATTTTCAGCCGATCGCGCGGTGGCGTAAATAATAAACATTTTACACAGTTTTCGGCTTCCAATCATTAATTCTTGAATGAAACAACAGATTTTGAGTTTATATGCAAACATTAGCCGAAAAAAAGAGCGGGTAAATCAGAAAACTTGGCGAAACGTTGATAAGATTTTGTTGTTTACAACAAGCAAGACGCGGCTAAATTAAAAACATGAGCTTCTTCCGCGAACTTGAGAAAAATACTTTTCTGAACTCCTCTAAACACTTACGGTTACTTATAGGGAAGGAAGGTCGAATTTTTCTCAAATAATTTTTTTTAGATAACTGTTGAAACAAGAAAGGGCTGCAAAGTTTCATGAAAACAGCCGTCAGAAATCTCAAAAAGAACGCGAGCTATCTGAAAAACAAAGTTTTGTAGGAAAAGTGGTGAGCGAGTGAAGGTGTCATAATCCAATTTATGCGGGATTGTGTTGACATAATCTCGAATAACCGGCAAATTTGCATGTTTTTGCCATCGTGTTCATCGCATGTCACGGCGTTGTATGTAAAATTTTACTGTGAAACAGCGTTCCATTTTGGATTCAAGCATTGCGTAAAAGATTGTTATGAAGAAAGCGAAACTAGAAAAGTCGCCTTGGGTGAAAGTTAAGAAAAAAATGGGGCCAAAGAAGGTCAAAAAATCATTTGACGAAGCCTAAAAACTTCAGCTGGCGGAGAGCGACAAGGGTTCTTTGTACAACCAGTCAGATTTTCTTTCAAACCCATCCTCGTCGAAAGACATCGGGGTAAGCCGGATAAAAATAACTGCCTCGGCAGCAAAGAAATTCGAGGACAAGAAATCCGATAATGGAGAGTCAAACATTAGTTCGGAGTCCGAAATCGAAGATGCCGGCAACAATTCAGCCACTTTCGCCGTTGTTGACCGGCTGAAAATAAGCAGCTAACATAAGCGCGCAGCCTCGTGTACTGATCTACTGATAGCGGTGAGAAGTGCGTGTCTCTTGTCAACTCCGCTGGGGCTGCCAGTTTCATGTTCTGCGTCTATCTGCCGTTTTCTTCTTTGTTTTGGTTTTGCCGGTGGCTTTCTCGCGCCAGACTTAACTTTTCCCATAAAGAAATCTCTTTACAATATTACAGTAACACTAAATGCTTCCGCGGGGAATTTCGATTGTTTCTTTTCATCTACAGAACTCCCCAGGGAATGCCTCTTTGTGTTTGATTGGCCGGCGGCATCAGCGCGTTGACAAGTATTTTAATGAAGTGCGAAAACTCTGAAAATGTTTCACGGCCGAAAACACGGCTTTTGTTTTTACGCAAATTCCCCGTCTTCAAATGAATTAATAGGGTATGTAGATTTGCCAGATTTCAACGAAATTTGGCCAAAATGGTCATCAGATATTAATGTATCAAAGTGTGTCAGGCTTTTACGAAATTCAAAATATTTTTCCCGTGACGTGTTAACATCTGACGCGACTACAAAAATTTTCCATTGTCCATCTTTAGGACGGGTTTTCTCACAAACCAATAGGAATAAAGAAAAAGCCTGACACACTTTGTTAGCCTATTATCTCCTGATTGATATTGTGCAGTCTGTTTGGTTGTGCGCCTTTACGTGAGAGTGGGTAATTCAGTTAAGTACACGTCGCTAGTATTGAGTTTGCAGGCCTCTGAGCGCTTATGTATCCAACAAAATAAAAAAACATTGATATTTTCGCAATCTTCAATTTATCAGCTTTACAGTGATATATAGTTTTCCGTGGTTTTATCGAAAGCAGCGCGCGTACGCTAGATTTTCCTGAAGGCACTCGCGAAACATGGAAGTAACCTTAACGCAACTTCCGCTACGCTATGATTTAAATATAGTCATTGCAAACCTAGAGAATTTATCAATTTGGCACTCGGCTTGAGACAACAAGTTTTACAAAATCAACTCTATCTAAAATACTACACGCAGAGCAACTCACCGGTTCAACTCACATTCAGATTGTAGCTGAAACAAAATTTTCACTACATCAGGACGATTCCATTCTCTTTCCTTTCCTTTAGGTAAATGTTGAGAGTTTACCGAACTTTTTAGTGGGCGTTTTCCCCCAAAACAACGAGAAAATCGAAGGAAAGACTGCATTGTTGTTGGGATTAAACTTTCCATGCCAAGCGAACGGGCAACGGGTAATCCCGAGCGGGCAAGATAGCTCCATCTTGCCCGCTCGGGTAACCAATCACAGCGCAGGATTTGAGTCATCTTGCCCGCTCGCAGAGCCAGCCATATAATAAAAAGTGATATAGAATTGTTCTATTAATCTGTCCAAGTGTAACTGCTGCAAAGTGATGGAAACCGGTACCAAGGACAAAACATTTTCTTTATGCTTTGTCAAACTGTCTTCATACATCACAAAATGTGACAAAATGGAGTCTGTGGCAATACTGCTATACTTAGAAACCCGATGCTGCTTACGTTCTCAAATAGGCCGTCGATGTTTGCTTTTCTAAAATATGAGTTTATTCTGACCGGCTCCGGATTTCAAGTGACGGGATGATTGAAGGATTTTTAGGGCTTGAAATTTTCGATTCCGGAATATTTTTGGGTAAGAAAATTAGGTAATTTTTTTTTTAATGTGTCTTGATTTATAAAGAATAAAGAAGGGATATATTTTTCGGGAGAAGGGGGGGGGGGGGGGTGGATTTTCAAACCAATCTGAAAATTCGTGGTAGTGCCCGCGTATCCCAACCGCGTAGCTCTACGGGTAACATTCTGCGAACACACTTGTTTTTCAATTTCTAATGTTTTTAGAATGTTTTGGGGTTTTGTTGGAAGCCCTAGGGATTATTTGGAGTTTTCATTTTTGCCCCCATTTGATCAAGGGCTAAGTTGACTTAGGTCTATAAAGCCATTGCGAAAGCCGAGGCGACATAGCCAGTTTATTCTGAATTGAATTACTTTACCAAACGCAGCTATGACCCGCCACTAAAGGAAATGAATTACAAGATTAAATGTGTATGGTACTTTCTCCCATCCTATGTTACCGTCAAGTACTTTTAGCTATCCATACTACCTTTCGCTCTTGTGACGTGAGTTTGGGGCTGAAATTACCCTTAGCGCATTGAGCGCAAATAAAGCTTGATTTGATTATTGTTTTCCATTCCCCTACCCGCACACTTTGTCACACAAGAAAACATTTTGTTTTGCTGAGTGTATGTGTGTGAGGAGGGGTGAGGGGGGATAATCAAAATTTCATATATGAGCCTCTCCAAATATTAACCCCCCTACCCTTTACCATTTTGTGGGAGTTGGGTTACGACGAAAGCTTTAAAAATCCGATGAGGATTTCTTGTTTATTAAATTTTAAAAAGATGTGTCTGTAAAATTGTGCATGCCGCTGGGTAAGCTCGTTCCCAGGGTCTCTCCTCTTCCCGTCCCAAGGAGCGGGAAGAGGAGAGACCCTGGGAACGAGGTTGGCAGATGGGTTTTTTAAACGATTATTGAATGATTCTAATAGTAAAGTAATGATAATATAACAGTAACACTAATAATACTTATACAGTATGCCCTAATTCATGGATTTAACAGTGGACAAAAGCGGAGAATCGACGATGGATTAATGTTGTTTAATCAACACATTTAGCTGTGAAACCGAGTTTTTAATACAGTCGAACCTCCCGTAATCGACCACCCATAATGTCAAGGATATGTGGTCGCTTACGGGAGGTGGTCGCTTACCAGAGGTCAGACCACAGGAGGTCTAAATTTCGGGTAATTTACATATGGTAATTGCAGAGACCAAACCCTTTTGCCAGTGCTTATCGAAACCCAAAGAAATAAGTTTTCTTTAGACTGCCTGATTAAGGGGCAAACAGTAAACGGCATTTTTGCAATGTTACATTTCAAGCGTAAAACATCTACAACTTTAGCGTTTGTTTGTTGGTTCGTTACATAATTCAGTTGACGTAGCTTCGGCTGTGAGATTTTAATACGGCGTCCGCTGTAATGATTTGAGCCAATATGTTACACCGACACATTTTAAAAATTTTCCCCCGTAAGAGATACAGCAGATTGTGTGTCAAGTGGTCGCCTACGGGAGGTTAAAAACAATTGAAAATTTTAAACAATCATCTCTAAAAGTGGTCGCTTACGGGAGGTGGTCGCTTACGAGAGGTGGTCGCCTACGAGAGGTTCCATCTATAGTGATTTGACTTGAAAACTATTGGTATTTTGGAAACGTGGTCGCTAATGAGAGGTGGTCGCTTACGAGAGGTGGTCGCAAAGGGAGGTTCGACTTTATTCATAGATTAATGGCAATACAATGGCGCTAATAAAGGAAGAGTGACAGATCGAGGTCGCGTAAATGCACAGCAGTCGCGTAATCAGAAAAAACATCTACACGTAAGGCTGCAGGAAGTGACAGCATCACCTTCTCAAAGGGAAGCGACCAACTTGAGAAGAGGTGCAAGAGTCATTACGTCACACAGCAATTATGGCTCCCTACCTGCACTCTTCGAGGCACAAAGAAAACATTTTCTTTGCTTACATGTGTGCCTTGAGGAAAAGGAGCAGAAAGACAACATTTCGAATACACCCCCTCTCCCGAAAATTAGCCTCCATCTTCTCTGTGAGAAGGGCATTTTCGAATCCAATGCGGATGTTTTTTTTCCTAATGAGAATCTGCTTTGCAGTAGTTTCTTTATTTTAAGGGCGTACAGATCCTTAATCCAACTGTCCGTGACTTTCTGCTGTTGTATTTAAAAATGTATCTGACAAACTGACGCATGACTGAACGCAAAGGTCATGCAAGGGAAAAAACCCTACTTACTTGCGGCATTAAATTTGCATAAGCAAAAACTAATTTAGTTAAAGTCGCTGGATATTATATCCTTTTCTTCAATAAGTAAGTTTAGATGGCTTTGATTGAAGTAAGATAAACACACGTGTTTACACCTTGTCGAGTCAGCGTGCGTACGATCTAATTTGACTGATTTTTAAATCACTCTTTAGTTATGATAACCAAAGATCAGATCTTGTGACGAATAGGCCTAAATCTGTAACTGACATTCGTCCGGAATTAGCAATATCAGTTCGACTCCATTTTTGCTAAAAACCCTTTCATGTGAAAAGGGTTTCTATGTTTCCCTCTTTCCACAAGTAGCGATGGTTTTCAGGTTCAAGCCAAATCAGTCCTGAAGTAACAAATTAACTGAAATAACTTTTCGGTTACGATTACTTGACTCCTCTATGTCCTCTAAGTACATGACATCCTTACCGTTAACCTGTCCTTCGATGGATTGTACATTCACGTCCTATTAGCCTTGCTACCTTGTTACTATGCGAAAAAGAAAAAAAAAAAAAAAAAAAAGTCTTAGTACTTTCATACGGGCGTGCAGCTAATAATAATCCTAATAGCACTATAAACTAATTAGGCTTGGAAAATGTTTTCATTTTGTTTCATTCCTTCTGATGTGCCTTAATTTACCACACTTGCTGGCGCACGCCTAGCAACACTTTTGAATTTGTTTCCCAATTTATTACCTCGAATAACCTCCGCTGTTATTATAAACTCATAACAACACAATATACACAAGACCCAAAGTTTTCATAATAAGCTCTTTACACTTCTACGCTACGCCATGCCATCACGGTCAAAGAGTACGAATGACTGAATTCTTGTAGTTACAGATCGGAGAGTAAAGCTGTGCGTACGTACTTGTTGTTTGCAATTTTGCGCCTTCCATCGACTTTAATGCGGAAGGCCCAAACTTGTAATCAACAAGGTTACTTTAGATTCTGTGGTACTGGATCAAACCGAAAAAAGCAATAGGAGCGCTTGGGACAATGTTACACTGAAAAGTGGTTTACCTGATAATTTGTAATCTGGATACGGAACTCAGTTTTCTACTTACGTGCTACCGATTGACAGCTTTTGTGTTGTTCATCTGAGATGAAGCCTTCGTTCTTCAACAGGTTTGTTCTGAGTGCGCCAGCAGTGTCACAAGCCTCACTGTTAGCGGTCATTTTGGTCTTTGACAGCTATTCTTAGCAACACTTTTTAACGTCACATACCGCAAAATCAGTCATTATGGCATATTGAAACAATGGACAATGGAAGGACTTGGGAAACTGAGATTTCGGAGAAACGGTAAAGTCTCGATAAGTGCACTGAAAGTCTTTCTCGTTTTGGTTACGGGTGGCTCTTACATGATGATGGAAGTGAATTGCTTAGCATGTGAACACCACCAACTTCCTAATTAATAGAATCATATTACATAATTCACAGCATAGCACCTCTTTGTAAACAAGCTGATAACACTGGCCGTATCCGCGAAAGCATTATTATCTCGTGCGTGTAATGACCATCAAACCTACGGTCACGTTTTAAGAATCATTTGCGGTGAAATGCGACATGGCGTCTAACGAAATCACGTGAAAACCTAATGGACTTTCTCAAGTGAGTCCAGTCAGGCTTATAAAAAGACGGCTTGAGGGAAGTCTAGGGCGATGTATTATCAGCACGTGTTGTATTGTAAGCAATCTATGGGATGCAAAAATATTTTGTAAGTTTAGAAGTGTTAGCAAGTAGGCAATGTAAGGTAAGAGTACTTAGTAATGTTTGCAAATAAAACAAATTAATAAAATAAAAAAGTCTAGGGTGACGGTAGTGATAAGTTCAACTAACTGATCAACTGAATCCCGAGAAAGCGAAATGCGAGACCTCGTATTATTCTTAGGGCGCGTTTCTTTGGGAAAAAAATCCGTGTTTTTCGATCCAAGATCACTCGGGTCACGGTGAATCAAAGGACCCGCGAATCCTTACCTAGAGAAGATTCTTCGGTTCCTTGTGATCATGGATGAAAAATCCGGACTTGGATTTTCCAAAAGAAACGCACCCTTAAATTATTATTATTATTATTATTATTATTATTATTATTATTATTATTATTATTATTATTATTATTATTATCATTATCATTATCATTATCATTATCATTATCATTATCATTATCATTATCATTATCATTATCATTATCATTATCATTATCATTATTATTATCATTATCATTATCATCATCCTCATCCTCATCCTCATCCTCATCCTCTTTCTCATCCTCATCCTCATCCTCATCCTCATCCTCATCATTATCATTATCATTATCATTATCATTATAATGTTCCTGAAAAGTCATGTCCTTACCTTTCTCATGATAATCAAAAAATCGCTTGTAAAATGTGCATTTTACATGGGAAACCCCTAATTTTTTGACAAAGCAAACGTCTGGTGCCACTGTTATCTGTGCTAAAAGAACAGCAATGTTGCCTTAACTGCCACCGAGAAATGGGGCATTGAAGTTTCCAAAAGGTAAGGAAATGACGAAAATTGGGGAATCTAGGAAGAAAAATTGCTAGAACTTCGCAAATTTGCTTAACAGATGATAAAGTCATTCCCCACAGCTTCATTTGTATTCCCCACGTTATCATCCATGTTTCAGAAAAGCGACCATTTGACGAAAAAAAAATCTAGTGCAAGTATAATGTCTAGTACAGGTTTCGAAGTCAACCTCGAGACGGAATTGCCATTTTTAAGTTAAATGTCTCTAGAAGGGCTAAAAATAGATGATAATGCCTGGTCTTTTGTGACATAATAGCTATCAATGTATACTACATTTCGTGAAGTTAACATGTAAATGGCACAAGTGTTATAGAAGTAATGAAAGGTTTAAGACCAAATGATCAATAGGTAAGGAAATGACAGTTTCTAGAATATCATTTCCTTCTTCAGAATGAACCGCAGATTGGATGATAAACAAGTCCGGTTTGTTTTCAAGAAAGGTTAGGACAAATGAAAGTGCCAGCCAAGAAATAAGCACTTTTGGACGTTTAACAAATTTTTGACAATTTTTTTCTTGTTTTTAAAGGTAAGGAAATGACAATTTTATTCTAAATTCAAGGAACTTTACATTCGTGTATCTTTTTTGTATTGAGCACTCAACTACTCGGACCTACCTATCAATGTAAGACTTGTTCTTGCCTATTAATACTACATTCGTTGACACATAAGACTTAATTGTCATTAGTGCAATCCTCTCGCATTGCAAGGCACTCCAGGTGTTCAATTTTCAACCAAAAATAACTCACAAGTACAAATCCCTCCCCCGTGCTGGATTTGAATCATATAAATTCACCATAGTAGGTGCTGAAAGCCAGACATACACAACTAAAGGCCATGCAAAGAAATCTAGCATTTGTCGCAAAGGAATGGCTTCACGGCGAAGGAAAGGTAACTGTGTTTTCTGTAAAAATTGTAAGGAAATGACAATTCCTGTGTTGGTTGATATCTTTGCCCTGTGAAAGAGAACTTTGAGTTGACATCCATAATAAGTATTCACGGAAGGAGACGCAAACTTTGCCTCAATGTCGTGGCTTCTTTTTCATTCCTGATCTTTTTACAAAAGAAATTGGTCTCAATTTAGGTAAGGAAATGACAGTTTTCAGAATATCATGGTCAGGAAGATTTTACTTTTTTTGAAAAGTCCTGTTTTTTGATATTTACTGGAATGATGTAAACGTAATTACTATGCTTCTCTGAAAAATAATCCTTCCAAGCAATTGCGGAGCTAGAATTTTGTAAAAATTGTGAAATTTCGGTTACCATGGCAACGTCAAATGTCAAGATCATTTACCGACCATACTAATTTGTTCCCAGGCAAGTTTTCATAATAGTTCCTAAGTTTGGTGGTGTTTGCTGGCATATTAAAAAAGTTAAAATGGTTTTAAAGGTTCAAAGTCAAAGCGGGCAGAATCCCACCTCCCAGCCTAGAAAGGGTTGACAGGTGCATAGAATAGAAACCACAGTAGGATGCCAGGTTTGAGTACTGGGGCTCTCCCCTATGTGTTTTAACAAAAATGACATTTAACGAGAACAATGGTGTACACTTAAAGGTGCAAACATAAAAAAAATCCCTTAGACCTAAAGATGGAGACATGAAATCTAAATGAAACTGACATCTATTCAACGGGTAAGAATACCTTTGCAAAAAAATGCTTCTTTATTTTAACAAAGTTCAAACTTCAAAACTGGCTCATTTTTGACCAAAAACCCTGAACTTACCCCTTAGAAAAAAGTCGATTTTTCGACTCAATACAAATATTCTTTTAAAGGCTTCCAATCGAATCAGTGTGCCCGAAAACGTCCCCTGAGACACTTTTTAGGCTTCCCAAGGGACCAGGGAAAAAGAAATAGCACTCAATCGATAAAGTCAGGATGAGAGTTAAACAGAAAAGTATTTTTCAGGGCGTTATTTACACTTAAAAATGATTCCCAAGGGAGTTTTATGATATACCGAGATCCCTAGGAACATAAACAAGTGAAAAATACTGACTTAAAATTTGGTTATTTTTGAGCAAAAACCCTGGACCTACCCTTTGAAAAAATGTCGATTTTTGGACGCAAGAAAAATATTCTTTTAAAAGCTTCCAATGGAATCAGTGTGTCCGAAAACGTCCCCTGAGAATGTTTTAGGCCTCCCAAGGGACCAGCGACAAAAAAGTAGCCCATTCTCCGTCAGTTTGCTATCTTCTTGCTCGTCTTCGTCTTCGATTGGATTCTTATATTCCTTGACCCACTTGGGAAAGCTCTCCAAGGAACAGAAGTATAGCCTGATGGTGGTTCCTTTGAGGTTTTTTTTTCTTAGTCTTGGACTGGCCCACTTGTCCCAAATGTTAAAGGACTTGTCCCGCGCTAGACAATCGAAACCTGTTCCATGTGAGTCCAACTCTTGGAGTATGATATGGACGTGCCACGTGTTGTTAAGTGCTTGTGTGACAGGTGTGTCCCCACCCGCAATATGACGCTGGAACCTATAGAATTGGCCAAGGGATTTCTCTCGAAGACTGTGGTGCATTTCGGCTTGTTGGTAATAGCTAGTCCTTCCATTTAGCATCGCTTTTTCGGCTTGCTGCTTCTTCTTCAACGCCCTCAGCATCTGAGCCGAATGTTGACATGTCGTCTACGTCTATTTGATCCTTTTCGAAAAACTTTTCCTGAGCAGGGTCGTATTCAGGGTCGTCTTCGGAACTCTTTGACTCAGATTCCTAAATCTCAGAACAGTCGGTAGATTCTGTTTCCGTACCAACATTGCTGTCTTTGTCGCTATTTTTCTTTCTTTTCTTGGTGAGCGCAGTGACATCAGTTGCAACCTCTCTGCCTTTCTCCTTTGATCAAATTTATTATTATCAGTTTCAGTAAAACAAAACCCTACACTGAGAATTGGGGTATAGAAACTTACGTATCCAATCTTGCAAGGTTTTCAACTGCCCGAGTGTTTGGTTCCAACTGCGACAGTGCCAATATGCAATGCTACCAGTAGCGTGCTTGTATTACGTTTCATTGGGGTATCTTGGCTTTACTAAATTATTTCATTCTTTTGGAGGACAAGGAAAAGTATCCACCTCAGATTCCCTTTTATAACAATTAATTAAATGCGCAGAAAAAGCCATTTAACTATCATGTTCGTATACCGGAGTAGTTTTAACTTTAATTTATTGATTTCTTTTAAGTACAGCTTTGCAATTATTATTTAGTTGTATTGTGTAAAATATAATCACATCCAATGTATTTTACTATCAGTCTATATTTATTGCCAGGGCCTATAATGATATCAGCTCTTACTTTTGCCAAAAACTGAACGAGAAAACCTATTGTAAATAAAAGTATCTAACTGGATGAAGGCTGACCAATCGTTGATTTAAAACGGGCCATAATTTTAACAAAAAGCACTGAATGAAGATAATCTTAGTCAGAAATTACTGAAAACAGGTAAGTCGTCACAAGTAGTGTCTTTGTTAATGATTCCCCATCAAGAAGAGAAAATGTTCCTGTAAGGAAATGACAATGTAAGGAAAATGCAATTTGTGGTAAGAATATTACATTGTCATTTCCTTAGTTGTAAGGAAATGACAAAATTGAGGTAAGGAAATGACACTTTTTTGTAAGGAAATGACATTGTCATCTCCTTACTGTAAGGAAATGACAATTTTTTTGTAAGGAAATGACATTGTCATTTCCTTACTGTAAGGAAATGACACTTTTTTTGTAAGGAAATGACAAAAAGTAAGGAAATGACAGTAAGGAAATGACGGAGGAACATCATCATTATCATTATCATTATTATTATTATCATTATCATTATCATTATTATTATCATTATCCTCATCCTCATCCTCATCCTCATCCTCATCCTCATCCTCATCATTATCATTATCATTATCATTATCATTATTATTATTATTATTATTATTATTATTATTATTATTATTATCATTATCATTATCATTATCATTATCATTATCATTATCATTATCATTATCATTATCATTATCATTATTATTATTATTGTTATTATTATCATTATCATTATTATTATCATTATCATTATCCTCATCCTCATCCTCATTCTCATCCTCATCCTCATCATTATCATTATCATTATCATTATCATTATTATTATTATTATTATTATTATTATTATTATTATTATTTATATTTTGTATTACTATTATCTCCGATCGTGTAGATTTTTCTTTGTTACGGTTTGCCACTTTGGAAAGTCACCATACAATCGCACAATCTGCTTGATTGAATTAATGATAAGTCATGACAGATTCGCAGCGAAAAGCGTTTGAAATCGCGGGAGCGGGCACACTAAGCGACTGATGGCAAACTTAATCGTCGATATCTGATAGATATGCGCATGCCACATACTAGCAAATTTGTACGCCGATCGCGCGAACGCCATCGCAGTACCGAGTACATACGGTAGGTAATTTTTGGCATATAAAATCACCTGGTGTGTCCCTTCGCTGGTTGACTATGAATGCGCGAAAAGTTTATTGACTTGCATGCAATGGCTCAGAAAATCACGTACGCCCAGCATACCCAGCTATGACATGAACAATATGACTAAATCCCCCATATAGAGAGCGCGTGGTCTGGTCTTAAGCGGGCCAAAAATTTAAAGCCTGTTCGAGAGAAGCCAGCACCATTATTTACAACTTTCTGGAAATATGCAAAACGCTTCAAAAAAAAAAAAAAAAAAAAAAAAAAAAAAAAAAAAAAGGAAGAAAGAAAAGAAAAGAAGCAACGGTACGCTCTCCTTGACGATCAGTAAACACTCAACGAGCCACTCGGTTTACACCCGTTAATTTTGCAAGTTCAATTCGTTATGGTAAAAGTCTCTTTCTGAGTTACAAACTATATTCAATAGATGTAGAATACTGTTACTCAATTCTCTTTCAAGTACAGATGCTTGGTCAGTGTGTGCACAGGAGCTGGCACTTGCACACGGTACCTGTTCTGATGATCAACCACCCGTTTAGTGACTTCTGTCAAAATGACAAGCAAATGATGACGACAATGATGTTCTTTAATTACTTCTACCAAATCCTGATTTGAAATGAAAATTATATAGGAAAATTGAAATGTAGAGATCGGACGGAGTGTGATACGAGTCCAATAATAACGTTGCAAATATATGTAATACGAGATAAAACGCAAATGGACCAAACAGATCTCAAGAAATAGGATGCGACAGGCCTGTGCTGCTGTTGTTGTTTTCTATGTTTTTTTTATTCATTCATCCATCCATCCATCCATTCATTCACTCATTCATTCGTTCGTTCGTTCGTTCGTTTGTTTGTTTATTTATTTATTTATTTATTTATTTATTTATTTATTTATTTATTTATTGATTTTAATGACAGAGTACAGTAAATAGTACTGACCAAACCAGACGTAGAATAATTTTAAAAAGTGCGGTTTGCGGTGCGAAAAAGATAATACTCATGGATTCAGTCCAACGGATCTAAAGTTAGAACCAATCCGTACAACGCAATATTATAAAACAACAGCACCACAGGAAAGTACTGCGCAGTAGCTTTATTTGACTGGTCACACTTCAGGATTCCATCCACAGACTGAAAAGTTAGAACAACCTTGCAAAACACAGTAAACAGTACCACAAGAAAGTACCGCTAACGAGAAGCTTTCGTTTAAATGGTGACATTTAAATTAGGATTTTATCCTCAGACGCAAAAGATAGAACCACCATGCTAAGCATAATAAACAGCACCGCACGAAAATTATGCTCAGCAGCTTTCATTTGAATGGTCACACTTTAGGATTTCATCCAAAGGGTCGAAAGTTAAAACCGCCTTGCCAAGTATAATAAACGGTACCACAGGAAAGTACTGCTCAACAGGTTTGGTTTGAGTCGGTTAGACAAGTTGGGATTTCGATTACTTGGTCACCTTTTCTATCGCTTCATTTGATTTCTTTGATCAACATGCTTTTTTCAATTCGATCAACAATGTTTTGGTAGCGTACACTATAAGCTAGAGCAACAGTGTCAGTAAGAACCCTTAATGCCATGTTTTTAAAACTGAAAGGAACCAATGCAGTTCTCGTTTTAGCTCTAAATAACTGCTGAAAATTTATTTAGACCACTCTCTTTTCTTTTTTATGTTTTATTTAAGCAAGTAAGTGCGAATTACTACAGAAGATTTCGGACAAAAGGTGATTTGGCACAGTTCCTAAACCACAAAAGCTCTGAATCTAGGTTTCGTTCAAAAGGACCGTTAAGTTGATAGCTATACAGGTTTATATTTGGGGTGAGCTGGGAAATTTTACAATATCTTGCCCATTAGCTTTCCAATCAAGGGGTTTCACTTTGCTTAAGAAGAGGACTCGCGCAAATATCGTTCAAAAACAGTATACGGTTATTTAACAATTATTCACCGAAGTGGAATCCATCACTTTCACCGACACTGAGGTGAATAATTATTTTAGTATATACCACACAAGCTGAATAACTAGTGGACCAAAAAGTATTTTTATTTCTGACAATATACCGACAAATGGTATGAAATTTTAAAATCTCGGGCGCCACGCGGTAAGCGACTTTTTGTTGTAGAAAGTTCGGTCTCGCTTTCTTGCAGACAAAAAAAAACTTTTGGAGACTCCTGTTTAGTTCCTATAGTGTCATTTTTCAATTTTTCAATTTTGTCAATTTTTCTACGAAATTCGTCTTGTTGTTGAAGCAATGCTGAAAAATATTAGATGTTTCAAAGTTTTCATTGTAATTTTAGTGCTCAGCAGTTTTCGTAAACAAGGGATTGTATTTTCATTTTCCGCCTTTTTCGAATGTGAGGTTGAAAATATTAAATAACTTTACTTTTACTTAAATAACCATTTATTGCCGTTAAAGCAAACTTTGTTGCCATTTACGTATTTTTCTTTTAGCAGCCACCTCGTTTATCGAAATTTAACTGAGTAACCGTAGGGAAACGGGAAGCGATCTTGTTTCTATTTGGCTGCTCGGAGGTGAATAGTACTTGGCTAATCACCTTCGAGCTAGCCAATCAGCGCGCGCAAGAAGTACTATTCATTTGTGTGTTATATACTAAATGATTATGTTATATCCCTTTTCGATATTAAAGCTATATAATTTTACAACTGGCCTTTCCGCCATTTTAATGGCAGCATGATGCAAGAGTAACATCGTTACTTTCATATTCTGACCCATGCTACATTACTCCTGGCCGACTTACTTCAAGAATGTTTACCAATTAATATTATTATTTTATTTATTTATTTATTTTTTTATTTTTATTTTTTTGGTTAACTTTTGCAGAAATATAAACTAAATTCGATTTTGAGACGGCAATACGACTTTATATTGACGGGTAGTTGGGAGAAAATATATTCCGTATTCCCGACTCCGCCCAATACGGAAAAAATTTCGCCCAACGCCGTCAATATAAAGTCGTATTCCCGTCTCAAAATCGAATTTAGTTTTTTATTGTGATACTGATTGAAAGAGAAATCCTTAATTCAGTTAAAACTGTAGCCATGGGAATATCCGTGCGCGAAATTTTTCCTCGGGGCGGGTTATTTAAATTTTTGGCTTTAATTTTTACGTCAAAACGAAGAAAATGCAAAACATTTACAGTCTATAAAGCACCTACCATTGATGAAATAGACGAGCTAGTAGGTTTGAACATTTTACCAGCAAATTTTATTGAAAATTTGTTAACGCCGAGATATAAACAACATGAAAACAGTGATGAATAAACCTCATAACCAGAAGCAAGAATAAAAAATTAACCATATTAGTCGAAAACAGAGCATTGTTATCCTAGCTTAGATGCCGTGGAGATTTAGAAATTTGAAAGAGACCAAGCGGTGAAGAATACTGTAAAAATTTCCTAGGCTGTCGTTCGGCGCTACGACGAGAAGATCAAATTGACAGACCTGAGCCATGAAAGAGAACGCAGCAGAGCTCTTGAAGCATTTTTTTCTAGAGATGAGAGACATCAGAAAAGAAACAGATCCTGTTGCTTTGAAAATGCCATGATTTATTGGAATTTAAGCTTATTGTTATTTACCGTGGCCGCTTTCACACTCAAGAAAGTTTTTTTTTAAGTAAATTTCTCTTCGGCGAACTTTCGCTTACCTTCATGAGAAAATTGTATCCGCTGTATCATGGTACATGTTCAAAAAATATATATATATATATAAGTGGTTCTTAAACAGTGTCAGAAACTTTGTAAACTCAAATGAAAAGAAATAAACAACACCATTCAACGTCGCATGTTCATTCACAGAAGTAACATTTTGATCTATGCGCGCCGAACCCATTTAAGTGCCGTGCAGTCATGTTACATGACAGCTTTTGAGCCAATCAGAAACCGTCATTTTAACCCTTTAAATACCAGGTGTGTGGTATTTTTTTCAATGACTTTTTGACAATAAATAGTCTGAGCCACTTAATTTCTCCATAAATGGAGATGAAATAAAAATATCTGCGGTCTTAAGAAACTGTGGGCTCAGGCTAAATTGTCACGTGATGCAAGTGACGGTTGTTGTTTGTTTCGAGCGAGTGCACGAGCACGAATCTGGTAAAATCATCGCTTTATAAGTGTTTTTCGAGCCATTTTCCTCTGCAGAAACCCCCATTCTGGCATCATTAAGCTGGAATGTGGGTAGAGGCAATCCTCTGAAAGAAAACAGAGGTGAGAGGTGATTTCATGCTGACTGAGTCGCCAAACATGCTGTGTAGCAGACATGGAGGCCCACGAGTGAAGTTGCCTCTCTGGCCGTTTTGTGGATGGATTCCAGGACCTGCCAAGGCTATTTGGGCGAGTTTGGAGTAGTAAAATATTCAATGGATTCGAAATTTTGCTGGTGGTACTGGGTGGCTCGACACTTATAAAAAAACTATGAAATGGAAAGAGCAGGAGTTCTACGCTCGCGCTATGGCTGAATTACCCAGAATTCTCTTCGGGCGTAAACGAGGCAACGTGAGATACGCAAGACTGGGTCTGATAAAATGGCTGAAGTATAGCCCTCGGAAAGCGTTGAGAGGAAAACTTCCAGTCAGATACCAAGGTCTGACCTTGAGGTTTGCTGTAAATATAGACTTTTCAATTTTGAACAAATTATTTGGATTAAAAATTGACGATAAATAAGTGTAATTTTTGATGTTATTATTTGGCCGAACAATTGGCATTTAGGACTTTGTTGCCAAACGAACGGTGATATGCAGCGAAAATCGGGAGGCGTAGTCGATTTGCTGGGTTTGATGATGGAAATATACATCAGCTGGTGTCATTCACACATTATCATGACGTTGTAGCTTAAGTTAAACAAGAAGCAATTCATAGAAGCCAGAACGGTATTTTCGACGCATATATGCGTTGTTAGTATGCGAAGGGTTAAGACGACAATATCGCAAAATAACGTCGTCTCAGCGCAATGAGAAGATCCCCCAGGATCGCGATAAGAGATTGTAAGTCTTGGGTGGACAAGAAAGCATGTGATACTACTACCTCATAGTGAATAAACAATTCTGATGTATTCTTCTCCTGCTATTGTCTAGTTTTTAGTCAAGCTTAAAATATTTTAAGGATTTTTATAGTACGCAATTAGTGTTCTTACGATGTTGAATCGAGGAAAATAATAACTTTACATCCATACTATTATCACTCTTTAATATGGCTGTGTAGGCAAACTTATTCTATTTTCGTGAAGCTTGGTGAAACAACAAAATGAAACCGTACATTGTAGCTCCCGTTTAAACAATATAGAGGAAATGTCGATTCCCTTATCTGATCATGGCGACCTGTTAAAAGTTAAATTGACAAAGCGCGTGGCACATTCTCAGAATAATCTAGCGTCAAATATATCTGCACCGACCTCCGAAACTACAAAGGACTAAGTCTACTGTTTAAGCCGCCGTTACACGTTGAAACTTTTAGCTGAAACTTGTGTGCAACGGCGCTGCGAAACAAGTTTCAGCAGGCGTTGCACCGTGTAACATGGTCGGTTCCGTGAAGCTTTTTCGAACTTCCGTTGCGAGACACTGAAGTTTCACGAAAAGTAGAACCGCTTTCTACTTTTGCAAAGGCTCACAACGGTCGCAGTGGTGAAAAAAAAAAAAAAAAAAAAAAAAAAAAGGATCTTGGCGTGTAACACCACTTCGTGAAACTGGTCTCGTTCGCCGTTGCCCACAAGTTTTATAGCTAACAGTTTCAACGTGTAACGGCGGCTTTACGTATGAAGGCTTCGATCGGACTGCCACATTTGGCTACCAAAATTAAATTTTTCATCAAAGGTAATCAAATATAAGTGGGATTGGACTGCTCGCTGAGAATCGGGCGGACTTCCACAAAATACCCTTTTGCAAAGTTTCCTTATTCTTATTTAAAATCTTATTTTGATTACTTTTCAATTGTGCTCTGATTTAACAAGTTTCCCCGCATTTAATCGTCTCGGTTAAGGTGGCCAGAAAACAGAGACGACAAATATATACATAAAACCCTTTATTTAAACACGATAATGGTTTAAGCATACACATGCCAACAACTGATGATTATACTCCTGGTAGTCAATAGAGTCGAGCGGTTAAGCTGAAAGAGGGACGTGAATAAAGTGAGCAAAAAAGAAGACGAGACCGCGAAAGAAGAGGATTTTGGTTGAAACAACAAGGGCAAAAAACCAGAAGAAACTGCAATAATTCGCTCTAATTTGGATCTCTCCCTCATCTGCGTGACAGCTAGTTCGCTCGACTAATTCTAGAGAGTTAAGGTACTGCGAGCTGGCTAACTGATGATCAATATTTTTATTTGTTATCTTGAGTATATATAACAATGGTGATTTGATTTACTGGCCTTTTATTCCTAACAAAAGTGCCTACGCAAGTCATATTGGAATACCCCTCGCGGTTAATACTCCAATAAACCATCTAAAGAGAAGGGAAACGTCACATTTTATTTTATTGTATACACTTCATGTAAATACAATCTTCGTGAGATGCCATGCTAAATTGGCAGACAAACAAAGCCACAACAGTGGCGTTTATCCTTCTAGATTTACAGACCTTCCAAATCTAGGTCTATGTTTTTTATTATCTATAAAACACAGAGATAGGCTTTACAGAAGACATTTTGTGACGTGAAGACTTTGTGAACTTCCTACCAAAAGCTTTTCATTGTTTTAAATCGAAAAGTTTCATGAATTTACAGTGATCGTGATCACAGCAATGAGCGTTAAAAAACAGTTACGAGTGGAATACAGTTTAGATAAGTCATTGAGGAAGCTTAAGTCACATGACAAATTTACAAAGGCCATCTGCAAACTAAGAATCTGACTTATTCTTTTTATTATACTAGTTTGCTTAATTCAGCATTTAGAGGGCAAGTTACTGCTAATTAGGACTGCTAATTAGGATTGTTGTAGATTTGTAACATATTTAACATGCTTTTTGTTTTTAGTGTTTTTCTGGTATATCTAATGTATTACTATTATTGATTTGTAACTTGATAGGAGGACCCTTCTGTAAACGGCTTTCGAGTGAAGTAGATAACAAGTTCAATCAATCCATGTTTTGTTCCATCACCTTACTACCAGACGTGAATTCTTAACACAATAACTATCCTGCTTTTTCAAAACCCGTTCTTTATAAAAGCGATCACTAGCTACGCGAAGGATACATCTCTGACAGTTTTTCCACAGTTACAGATATGCTATCTATCAGTCCATGCCAAAACAACAGTCGGCTTTCGCAGAATATGGATGGCGTTGGTGAACTGAATTGACTGATAGATGGCTTCTTTTCTTTTTTAACTTCTTATTTCAGATACACTTTGCCTCGCAGTGTATGAGTTGGGGCAGGAACCTGAATTGCTGCTCCTCCATTTATGCCACTTTCCACAACGCGTTTGTTGACTTCTGTTAAGATGTCAAGCAGGTGATGACTATTGTGCAACTCTCTGATGGTTTTCACTAGAGTCTTAGGAAAAAAACATAAATTAATAAGTTAAATAATGATCGGGAAATTGATTATCAAGGTACCTTTGCCAACGAAAAGTCTCAGATATATGACGGCTTAACTATATTGTAACGACTTTTTAAAAATCTTTCATTTTCAGTTTCAAAATGGCCTACTTCATGACCAACTACAAGAGGCAATGGACAAAACAAAATCAATTACAATAAGAACTATAATAGTTTTCAAAAAAAAATTGCATAGAATGATGCTAAATTAGAAGGCGCCAAGGCTTGGCTTCCTCTAGCAATGTAAGCAAAAGTGGAGTATTAGCCGTCTTGGAGAAAAAGGCATCATAACATAGCGTCAGTAAAGCGCGCGATCTGATTGGCTGATACGCTTTATCCTTGATTTGCTTGGGTGAGTTTGCTTTCGGCTTGGCCGTTCTCGCTCGTTTGATTCAATCTTTTTTAGCACGAACCCTGTCCCAAATAGTCCAACTTGGATGCTAAATCTCCTGAGGAAATTTGTTTTCAACTGTGACGCAAAGACTGGTTCAGTGAAATCACCGGCTCATTTGAGACCTTATCACCCGGAGAGTCTGTCAATAGGTGAGGTTACACTAAAGACTCAAGTGCACTTGTAAGTAAGGTGCACTTAAAGTGCACTTAGGCGTTTGCAAAAAAACAAGGGGTTCACACTTGGCACTTCAAGTGCACCTGCGACTAATCGACAGCATCAGAGCGAAGAGTTTAAAAGGAATAAACTGCATTTGCCGCAAGTAAAAAGGTTAGCATGCTGTCGATGGAGCATTTCTTTCAGGAATCCTCAACGTATCCGCAGTACCGTCAAAACGAAAAGATGGCGTTGCACTCTCAACTGTCAGTGGATTTGTTCACAATCTTGCATTGATGTTAATCTATTCAACGAAAGGAAAATCTTGTTATTGGTGTCTTCATAGCGGAGCGCACGCAACGTTTTCAAGTTATGAAAATTTAAGAAATACTTATTTCAAATTATAGACGACAGAGTCGTCCTCATCCTACTGGGAAATTACAGTCCTAAACAACGCTAGTATGTTCAGGCTACGTATTGTGAAATAAAATCTCCCAACCCAAAAGCGCTTGCCGCCAAATCCCGCCATCAGGATATTTTGGGTGAGGAACGATTGACAGTCAAGTAATTGGCATACCATGTTCTGAATCGATAAGTGCTCCGCTAACTGAAGGTTTGAGCCTCACTTGAAACCACACTTCGACTCTTTGAAGTTTCGGCGTTTTCTAGGCAATTGTGATCAGCCAAGTGAAACTACACCCGTTCAAACTTAAATACCCTTCAAGTGCACTTAAGGTGCACTAGAAGTGCCTAGTGTGAACCCAACTAATATCGCAAGGCAAGTGAACTAGACTCAAATATGTTTATCAGTGATTCTTTAGTGCGTTGACTATTGAGGAATCTTTTAAACGAACTTAAGGTTAGTTCATAACTCTGCTTGCAGACCGTGATGTATTGTTGTGGTAATGACTGCAAGTTTTTAGTTGTTTCGATTATTTCGGTAAAAAATCTTTCTTACGAAAAAGGCGCACGTCTTAAGATTATTCTGTTTATAAAACTCAAGCTGACGTCCACGGATTGCGGCCAAATGTTTTAACCGATTTTCATAGACGATAGATGGAACTTTCTGCCGTAGAAGAGCCTGTAGTACAAGCTACTTTTGCAATTTATTCCTTTGAACTTGGGCTAAATCGCAATTGTTGCGATAAATGCTCAGTGCTCAAAGTAGATAATTTTAAGCTGTCATGTAACGATATAAGTCCATCACTGCCCACCATCATGTTTTTTTTTTTTGTAAACCAATTAACGAACTGGTCAGCGGCTAAAAAAAAACATGGTGGAGAGTGAATATGTGAGGGACTTATCTCGTTACATGACAGCCTTAATGAAACTCTGCTAGCGTTATTATTACAATCAAATTGGTAATAAGAAATGTTTAATGTTGCTTCGTGGAGAAATTTCAAAGCGATAGTCATCTCAATTCTTGGTGTGTTGCTAACATTTGTTGATGACATGTTGGAAATATAACTGTGTTAGTAGAAATTCACAACTTTCACCTCTCACTTGTGGAACAGAAACTGGATTGCGGCCAAATGTTTAAACTTATTTTCAGAGATGATGGATGGAACTTTCAACTGATATGTAGAAGAGCGTGTGAGTACGAGCCACTTTTGCAATTTATTCCTTTGAACTTGGGTTAAATCGCATGTTGCGATATGTGCTCAAAGTAGATAAACTTTGTGCCCTCAGATTTATTACAGTAATTAAAGCTTATGATTGCAATTCATCACATTGTAAACGTGAAGGGTCATCGTTTATA
>NW_028145508.1:0-2500 GCF_977016875.1 Pavona decussata | reverse complement strand
CAACTTGAAAGATTCTGAGGAGGACATTTGTTTACACAAGCAAAAAAAGCGAAATGAAATTGCAAAATTCAATAAATCTGTAAATTAGACAGGCGAAAACAAGAAGTACGAAACCTCCCCTTCGGCCGCAATTATTTTTTTTTTTTACGACATACCGTTAGATTTTAACAAATTTTAACAAATTTTAACAGATTTTAACAAATGCGTACACGCAACACATTAATCCGCTGACAAAAACGTCAATGATTACCTTGCAAGTTGTAAGAGCATCGCTTCAATTTCATTTAAGAGAATGTATGAGCAGTGGCTTCTAAATGATTTTTTCACTGAAAAAAATGTCACCTCGATTGTCTACAGCTTAAATCTGCTGCAGGTATTCAGGGTTTTAGTAACATACGTCAAACTTACTCTGAAGCTGGACCGCTTGTTTCCTTATTTCCTGCTTCAGTTTGGCACTTGTCAGCTTTTCCTCTGCATAAACAAAAATGATGTGTTGATTTGTTACCTTGGACTCTTAATTGAATGCGGAGAGGCAAGGCGGATTTCATAGGGCGGACTATATGAGGAGCCTTCGTCCTAATATGGTAACTTTTTAATGTCGTAGTAAGTCTTAAAAAAGAGGAAATTAAAAATTTTGACATTCATTCGTTGGTAACATACGTCAAACTTACCCTGAAGCTGGGCCGCTTGTTCCCTTGTTTGCTGCTTCAGTTTGGCGCTTGTCAACTTTTCCTCTGCGTAAACAAAAATGATGTGTTGTCATATTTACTTGTTGATTTGTCACCTTGGACTCTTAATTGATTGCGGAGAGGTAAGCAGATTTCATTGCGCGGACTATATGAGGAGCCTTCGTCATAATAAGATAACATTTTAACCTCGTAGTAAGCTTTAAAATAGAGAAATTTAAGATTTTGATATCCATTCGTTGGTAACATACGTCAAACTTACCCTGAAGCTGGGCCGCTTGTTTTCTTGTTTCCTGCCTCAGTTTGGCGCTTGTCAGCTTTTCCTCTGCGTAAACAAGAATGGTGTGTTGTCATATTTACTTGTTGATTTGTTACCTTGGACTCTTAACTGATTGCGGAGAGGCGGGAGGGGGTGGGGGGGGAGGGAGGATTTCATAGGACCGACTATATGAGAAGCCTTCGTCCCAATAAGGTAACATTTTCACCTCGTAGTAACCCTTAAAATAGAGAAGTTTAAAATTTTGACATTCAAAATTTCCTTAATGTCCATTTTAAAACAGCGTAGCATATCATCATGGTGACAGTTAGGTCTAAATCGCACTTCCGGACAAAAATTCATTTGCACGCAACATTTTAGACAGAAATTGAAGCACAAAACTGTCAAAGACAACTTGTCAAAAACTGTGCTATCACTTGGAAGACAATGTCAAAGTCGCATTGTTTCAGTCACTGAGCTGAAAAACATGCATGAACGAATTTTGCAGTTTAAGGAAACTTCCCGTAGAAAATGTGGAAAATGAAAATTTTGATACCCACTCAGATTCTGGGAGAATATTTAGAAACGCATCTTATCAGGGCCATAACTGACTAGACCGCTTTATTCTGAGCTCATCCGAGGGATAGCTAATCGACGGAAACACAGAAACACAGAAACCTCTATTTCCAGACGATTAGATACCAGCAGCACTGATTGGAAATAAATAATTGACTGGTACATCATTTTGACGCGTTGATCTGTAGTATTTTCAGAGGCTTATTCATATTTAAATGCAAATGAGACCTGCTCCTCAGATCACGAACCTTTTATGACAGGTATCCCTCAAACCCTTTAGCTGAGCAGAATTAAAAAGAAATTGGTTGTCTTACTAACGTGGGGCGCAGTTGGTCAATTTGATTCTGTATGACTGCCTTTGAACAAACAAAGCAAAACTCACGTTCCAGTTCGTCTTGCAGATCCGTGTTTTTCTGCTGTGCTGTGGAGTTCTCCTGCTCAGGTTTTGTTATGTCCATCGACCAAGCAGGCAGACGGATTACTTTCGCTAAGAATAGAAAATTTGTTAGCTTTACTTCTTTTTCTGTCGCATCGTATCGTCCCCCCTCCCTCCATAACGGTTTGTATCGCATTGCTTGGGTAAAGAAAGTTTTTTAATATAAAATCTCATTTTACCCACAGGTCTTGTCGACCAAGATTGACGTTTTAGTCTGACAACGTTAATTGAAACTGTATAATAGCTTTTAATATATACCGACCTTAACTTGGTGTTCTACGCAATCTGAATTGTCCGCTATCTCCGTTCGCTTCGAGAGCAACTCTAAAATTTTAAGAAGGATCTTAAAACTGGGGGAATTATCATGTGATATGCCATCAAGCCGGAAAGTAATTCATTTATTTTTTATCCCTCAAATTAATTTCTGAAACGCTTAAGATAGTACTTAAAATGGTATTACGCCAACATTGAAACCACTAGCGCCACAAACCGCATTTTGTCACATTTTGATGCGTATGGGGACAAGCTAGATGACAAAGCATAAAC
>NW_028145507.1:1105000-1478405 GCF_977016875.1 Pavona decussata | reverse complement strand
ATGGAATAACACTTTTTCTTGAAAACTGTGTTTTGGTTCAATTTGTGTTGAAAACAGCGTTTTGCAAAAGTTTCACCATTTTTATCTTAAAAATGCGTTTTGCTTCAAATCCACTCATGGAATAACACTCTTTCTTGAAAGCTGTGTTTTGCTCTATTGTGGGTTGAAAACAGCATTTTGCTATATTTTTTACCACGTCTCGCTGAAAAATGCGTTTTCTATCAAATCTACTCATTGAATGAAAACATCGTTTAGGAAAATTTTTACCAGTTCTTGTGGAAAACTTTCTTTTCGCATCAAATCCACTCATGGAATACAACAGTTTCTTGAATAGTGTGTTTTGCTCCGTTTTGGGTTAAAAACAGCGTTTTTTGAAAATTTTTACCATTTCTCGCTGAAAAAAGCGTTTTGTATCAAATCCACTCATTGTTACAATTATTTCTTTTAAACTGTTTTGCTCCATTTTCTGTTAAAAACAGCGTTTTGCCAAATTTTTTTTCATTTCTCGCCGAAAAACGTTTTTAGCATCAAATCCACTCGTGGAATAGAAATCTTTCCTGAAAACTGTGTTTTGCTCCATTTTGGGTTAAAAACAGCCTTTTGTCAAATATTCACCATTTTTCGCTGAAAAGGGGTTTTGAATCAAATCCAGTCATAAAATACAACTATTTTTTGAAAACTGTGTTTACTCCAGGATTCAGGAGAGAGTTGTATTCCGTGAGGGAATTTGATGGAAAACGCATTTTTCAGCAATAAATGGTGTAAATTTGGCAAAACGCTCTTTTTAACCCCACAATGGAGAAAAACACAGTTTTCAAGAAAGAATCGTATTCCATGAGTGGATTTGATGCGAAACGCATTTGTTAGCGAGAAATGATGAAAATTTGGCTAAACGCTGTATTCAAGTTAAAATGGAGGAAAACAGATTTCAAGAAAGAGTTGTATTCCATGAGTGGATGTGATGCAAAACGTATTTTCAACGAGAAATGGTGAAAGTTTAAAGAAACGCTGTTTTTAACCCGAAATGGAGCAAAACCAAGTTTTCGAGAAACGGTTGTATTCCATGAGTTGATTTGATGCAAAACACATTTGTCCACCAAAAATGGTAAAAATTTGCCAAAACGCTGTATTCAACTTAAAATGGAGGAAAACACAGTTTTCAAGAAAGAGTTGTTTTCAATGAGTAGATTTGATAGAAAACGCATTTTTCAGTGAGAAGTTGTAAAAAATATGGCAAAACACTGTTTTCAACCCACAATGGAGCAAAAGACAGTTTTCAAGAAAGTGTTGTATTCGATGAGTTGATTTGATGCAAAACCCAATTTCAGCAAGAAATAGTAACAGTTTGGAAAAACGCTGTTTTTTATCCAAAATGAAGCAAAGCACAGTTTTTAAGAAAAAGTTGTATTCCATGAGTGGATTTGATGCCAAACGCATTTTTCAGCGAGAAATGGTGAAAATTTGGAAAAACGCTTTTGTCAACCCAAAATGAAGCAAAACAAAGTTTTCAGCAAAGACTTGTATTCCATGGGGGACTTTGATGCAAAAGGCATTTTCAGAGAGAAATGGTGAAAATTTTGGCAAAACGCTGTTTTCAACCCCATATTACGGAAAACACAGTTTTCAAGAGAGAGTTGTATTCCATGAGTGGATTTGATGCAAAACGCATTTTTCAGCAAGAAATGGTGTAAATTTGGCAAAACGCTCTTCTAAACCCCCAATTGAGCAAAACACAGTTTTCAAGAAGCAGTTGTATTCTATGAGTGGATTTGATGCAAAACGCATTTTTTAGAGAGAAATGCTGAAAGTTTGTCAAAACGCTGTATTCAACCCAAAATGAAGGAAAACACAGAGTTCAAGAAACAGTTGTATTCTATGAGTGGATTTGATGCAAAACGCATTTTTTAGAGAGAAATGATGAAAGTTTGGGAAAACGCTGTATTCAACCCAAGATGGAGGAAACAACAGATTTCAAGAAAGAGTTGTATTCCATGAGTGGATGTGATGGAAAACGCCTGCGAAAAATGGTGAAAGTTTGGGAAAAAGCAGTTTTCAACACAAAATAGAGCAAAAGAGAGTTTTCAACAAAAAGTTTTATTTACTCAGTGGATTTATTGCAAAACTCTTTTTTCGGCGAGAAATGGTGAAAGTCTGGCAACCCAAAATGGAACAAATCACAGTTTCTAAGAGTGGATTTAATGCAAAACGCATTTTCAGAGAGAAACGGTGAAACTTTTTTAGAAACGCTGTTTCCAACAACCAAAATGGAGCAAAACAGAGTTTTAGAGACGGAGTTATTATCCAAGAGTGGATTTGATGCAAAACGCCTTTTTTAGCGAGAAGTGGTGAAAAATTGGAGAAACGCCGGTTTCAACCCAAAATGGAGCAAACACAGTTGTCAACAAAGAGTTGTATTCTATGAGTGGATTTGAGGCAAAATGCATTTTTCTGCATTTTTTGGCGAGAAATGGTGAAAGTTTGGCAAGTGAGTTGTGTATTCAATGAGTGGATCTGTTGCAAAACGCATTTTCACGCTAGACATGGTGTCAATTTGGCAAAACGCTCTTTTCAATCCACAATGAAGCAAAACACAGTTTTTAAGAAACAGTTTTATTCCAAGAGTGGATTTGATGCAAAATGCAGTTTTTAGCGAGAAATTATGAAAATTTGGCAAAACGCTGTATTCAACCCAAAATGGGATTTGTTGTAAAACGCATTTTTCAGCGAGAAATGGTGAAAGTTTGGAAAAAGACTGTTTTAAAACCAAAATGAAGCAAAACACAGTTTTTAAGAAACAGTGTTATTCCATGAGCGGATTTGATGCAAAACGCATTTTTCGGCGAGAAATAGTGAAATTTGGAAAAACGCTGTTTTCAACACAAAATGGAGCAAAACACAGTTGTGAACAAAGTGTTGTATTCTATAAGTGGATTTGAGGCAAAATGCATTTTTCTGCATTTTTTGGCGAGAAATGGTGAAAGTTTGGAAAGAGAGTTGTGTATTCAATGAGTGGATCTGTTGCAAAACGCATTTTTCAGCGAGAAATTGTGTAAATTTGGCAAAACGCTTCTTTCAATCCCCAATGGAGCAAAACACAGTTTTTAAGAAACAGTTGTATTCCAAGAGTGGATTTGATGCAAAACGCATTTTTTAGCGAGAAATGATGAAAATTTGGGAAAAACGTTGTATTCAACCCAAAATGGGATTTGTTGTAAAACTAATTTTTCAGCGAGAAATGGTGAAAGTTTGGAAAAAGGCTGTTTTAAAACCAAAATGGAGCAAAACACAGTTCTTAAGAAACAGTGTTATTGCACGAGCGGATTTAATGCAAAACGCATTTTTCGGCGAGAAATGGTGGAAATTTGGAAAAACGATGTTTTCAACACAAAATGGAGCAAAACACAGCTTAAGTTGTATTCCATGACTGGATTTGTTTCAAAACGCCTTTTTTAGCGAGAAGTGGTAAAAATTTGGCAAAACGGTTTTTTCAACGGCCAATGGATCAAAACAAAGTTTTCAAGAAACAGTTGTAATCTATGAGTGGATTTGAGGCAAAACGTATTTTTCAGCGGCAAATGGGGAAAATTTGGCAAAACGCTCTTTTCAACACACAATGAATCAAAACACAGTTTTCAAGGAACAGTTGTATTCAATGAGCGGATTTGATGCAAAACGCATTTTTTTGCCAGAAATGGTGAAAATTTGGCAAAAGGCTGTTTTATACCCGAAATGGAGCAAAACACAGTTTTCAAGAAAGAGTATTATTGCATGAGTGTATTTGATGCAAAACGCATTTTTAGCGAGAAATGGTAAAAGTTTGTAAAAACGCTGTTTTCAACCCAAAATGGAGAAAAACACAGGTGTCAACAAAGAGTTGTATTCCATGAGTGGATTTCATGCAAAACGCATTTTTCAGCGAGAAATGGTGAACATTTCGCAAAACGCTGTTTTCAACACAAAATGGAGTAAAACACATCTTTCAACAAAGTTGTGTATTCCATGAGTGGATGTAATGCAAATCGCATTTTTCTGCGAGAAATGGTAAAAATTTGGAAAAATGCTTTTGTCAATCTAAAATGAAGCAAACAAAGTTTTCAGCAAAGACTTGTATTCCATGAGGGGATTTGATGCAAAACGCATTTTTAGCGAGAAATGGTGAAAACTGTATTTTGCGCCATGGTGAGTTGATTACAGCCTTTCGGCACATTTTTACCAAATCTTGCTGAAATACGGGTTTTGCATTAAATCCACTCATGGAATACAACTCTCCTGAAAACTGTATTTTGCGCAATGGTGAGTTGAAAACAGCATTTCGCCACATTTTTATCAATTCTCGCTGAAATATGGGTTTTGCATCAAATCCACTCATGGAATACAAATCTTTCTTGAAAACTGTGTGCTTCATTGTGGGTTGAAAACAGCGTTTTCTAAAATTTTTACCATTTCTCGCCGAAAATGCGTTTTCCATCAAATCCACTCATGGATTAAAACTCTTTCTTTAAACTGTTTTTTCCTCCATTTTGGGTTGAAAAGAGCGATTTGCCAAATTTTCACCATTTCCAGCAAAAAATTGCGTTTTGCATTAAGTCCACTCATGGAATACAAATCTTTTGCGAAAACTGTGTCTTGCTCCATTGTGGATTAAAAGCCGCGTTTTACCAAATTTACAACATTTCTCACTGAAAAATGCGTTTTACATCAAATCCACTCATGAAATACAACTCTTTCTTGAAAACTGTCTTTTGCGCTATGGTAAGTTGAAAACAGCGTTTGGCCAAATTTTTACCAATTCTGGCTGAAAAATGGGTTTTGCATTAAATCCACTCTTGGAATACAACTCTTTCTTGAAAACTGTGTGTTGCTTTATTGTGGGTTGAAAACAGCTTTTTTCAAAATTTTCACCATTTCTCGCCAAAAATGCGTTTTCTATCAAATCCACTCATAAATACCAACTCTTTCTTTAAACTGTTTCTGCCGCCATTGTGGGTTGAAAAGAGCGATTTGCCAAATTTTCACCATTTCTAGCAAAAAATTGCGTTTTGCATTAAATCTACTCATGGAATACAAATCTTTTTCGAAAACTGTGTTTTGCACCATGGTCAGTTGAAAACAGCGTTTCGCTAAATTATCACGAATTCTGGCTGAAAAATGGGTTTTGCATCAAATCCAGTCATGCAATACAACCCTTTCTTGAAAACTGTGTTTTGCACCATGGTGAGTTGAAAACACCGTTTCGCCAAATGTTCACAAATTCTCGCTGAAAAATGGGTTTTCCATCAAATCCACTTATAAATTACAACTCTTTCTTGAAAACTGTATTTTGCTCCATTTTGGGTTGAGAACAGCGTTTTGTCAAATTTTCACCATTTCTTGCAAAAAAATGTGTTTTGCATCAAATCCAGACATGCAATACAACTCTTTCTTGAAAACTGTGTTTTGCGCCATGGTGACTTGAAAACACCGTTTCGCCAAATGTTCACAAATTCTCGCTGAAAAATGGGTTTTACATCAAATCCACTCATGGAATACAACTCTTTCTTGAAAACTGTGTTTTGCGCCATTTTCGGTTGAAAAGAGTGTTTTGTCAAATTTTCACCATTTTTCTCTGAAAGATGCGTTTTGCATCAGATCCAGTCATGGAATACAACTCATCTTTAAAACTGTGTTTTGCGCCATGGTGAGTTGAAAACACCGTTTCGCCAAATGTTCTCAAACTCTAGCTGAAAAATGGGTTTTCCATCAAATCCACTCATCAATTACAACTCTTTCTTGAAAACTGTGTTTTGCTCCATTGTGGGTTAAAAACAGCGTTTGTCAAATTTTCACCATTTCTCGCAAAAAAATGTGTTGTGTCTTGGAAACTGTGTTTTGGTCCATTTTGAGTTGAAAACAGCGTTTTGCCATATTTTTTACAATTTCTCGCTGAAAGATGCGTTTTTTATCAAGTCTACTCATAGAAAACAACCCTTTCTTAAAAACTGTTTTCGCTCCATTTTAGCTTGAAAACATCGTTTTGGAAAGTTTTTTACCATTTTTGGTGGGAAAATGTGTTTTGCATCAAATCCACTCATGCAATAAAACTCTTTCTGAAAACTGTGTTTTGCGCTATGGTGAGTTGAAAACAGTGTTTCGCCAAATTTTCACCAATTCTCGCTGAAAAATGGGTTTGCATTAAATCCAGTCATGAAATACAACTCTTTCTTGTAAACTGCGTTTTGCTCCATTTTGGGTTAAAAACAGCGTTTTGTCCAATTTTGACTATTTCTTGCGGAGAAATGCGTTTTGCATTAAATCCACTCATGGAATAACACTTTTTCTTGAAAACTGTGTTTTGGTTCAATTTGTGTTGAAAACAGCGTTTTGCAAAAGTTTCACCATTTTTATCTTAAAAATGCGTTTTGCTTCAAATCCACTCATGGAATAACACTCTTTCTTGAAAGCTGTGTTTTGCTCTATTGTGGGTTGAAAACAGCATTTTGCTATATTTTTTACCACGTCTCGCTGAAAAATGCGTTTTCTATCAAATCTACTCATTGAATGAAAACATCGTTTAGGAAAATTTTTACCAGTTCTTGTGGAAAACTTTCTTTTCGCATCAAATCCACTCATGGAATACAACAGTTTCTTGAATAGTGTGTTTTGCTCCGTTTTGGGTTAAAAACAGCGTTTTTTGAAAATTTTTACCATTTCTCGCTGAAAAAAGCGTTTTGTATCAAATCCACTCATTGTTACAATTATTTCTTTTAAACTGTTTTGCTCCATTTTCTGTTAAAAACAGCGTTTTGCCAAATTTTTTTTCATTTCTCGCCGAAAAACGTTTTTAGCATCAAATCCACTCGTGGAATAGAAATCTTTCCTGAAAACTGTGTTTTGCTCCATTTTGGGTTAAAAACAGCCTTTTGTCAAATATTCACCATTTTTCGCTGAAAAGGGGTTTTGAATCAAATCCAGTCATAAAATACAACTATTTTTTGAAAACTGTGTTTACTCCAGGATTCAGGAGAGAGTTGTATTCCGTGAGGGAATTTGATGGAAAACGCATTTTTCAGCAATAAATGGTGTAAATTTGGCAAAACGCTCTTTTTAACCCCACAATGGAGAAAAACACAGTTTTCAAGAAAGAATCGTATTCCATGAGTGGATTTGATGCGAAACGCATTTGTTAGCGAGAAATGATGAAAATTTGGCTAAACGCTGTATTCAAGTTAAAATGGAGGAAAACAGATTTCAAGAAAGAGTTGTATTCCATGAGTGGATGTGATGCAAAACGTATTTTCAACGAGAAATGGTGAAAGTTTAAAGAAACGCTGTTTTTAACCCGAAATGGAGCAAAACCAAGTTTTCGAGAAACGGTTGTATTCCATGAGTTGATTTGATGCAAAACACATTTGTCCACCAAAAATGGTAAAAATTTGCCAAAACGCTGTATTCAACTTAAAATGGAGGAAAACACAGTTTTCAAGAAAGAGTTGTTTTCAATGAGTAGATTTGATAGAAAACGCATTTTTCAGTGAGAAGTTGTAAAAAATATGGCAAAACACTGTTTTCAACCCACAATGGAGCAAAAGACAGTTTTCAAGAAAGTGTTGTATTCGATGAGTTGATTTGATGCAAAACCCAATTTCAGCAAGAAATAGTAACAGTTTGGAAAAACGCTGTTTTTTATCCAAAATGAAGCAAAGCACAGTTTTTAAGAAAAAGTTGTATTCCATGAGTGGATTTGATGCCAAACGCATTTTTCAGCGAGAAATGGTGAAAATTTGGAAAAACGCTTTTGTCAACCCAAAATGAAGCAAAACAAAGTTTTCAGCAAAGACTTGTATTCCATGGGGGACTTTGATGCAAAAGGCATTTTCAGAGAGAAATGGTGAAAATTTTGGCAAAACGCTGTTTTCAACCCCATATTACGGAAAACACAGTTTTCAAGAGAGAGTTGTATTCCATGAGTGGATTTGATGCAAAACGCATTTTTCAGCAAGAAATGGTGTAAATTTGGCAAAACGCTCTTCTAAACCCCCAATTGAGCAAAACACAGTTTTCAAGAAGCAGTTGTATTCTATGAGTGGATTTGATGCAAAACGCATTTTTTAGAGAGAAATGCTGAAAGTTTGTCAAAACGCTGTATTCAACCCAAAATGAAGGAAAACACAGAGTTCAAGAAACAGTTGTATTCTATGAGTGGATTTGATGCAAAACGCTTTTTTTAGAGAGAAATGATGAAAGTTTGGGAAAACGCTGTATTCAACCCAAGATGGAGGAAACAACAGATTTCAAGAAAGAGTTGTATTCCATGAGTGGATGTGATGGAAAACGCCTGCGAAAAATGGTGAAAGTTTGGGAAAAAGCAGTTTTCAACACAAAATAGAGCAAAAGAGAGTTTTCAACAAAAAGTTTTATTTACTCAGTGGATTTGTTGCAAAACTCTTTTTTCGGCGAGAAATGGTGAAAGTCTGGCAACCCAAAATGGAACAAATCACAGTTTCTAAGAGTGGATTTAATGCAAAACGCATTTTCAGAGAGAAACGGTGAAACTTTTTTAGAAACGCTGTTTCCAACAACCAAAATGGAGCAAAACAGAGTTTTAGAGACGGAGTTATTATCCAAGAGTGGATTTGATGCAAAACGCCTTTTTTAGCGAGAAGTGGTGAAAAATTGGAGAAACGCCGGTTTCAACCCAAAATGGAGCAAACACAGTTGTCAACAAAGAGTTGTATTCTATGAGTGGATTTGAGGCAAAATGCATTTTTCTGCATTTTTTGGCGAGAAATGGTGAAAGTTTGGCAAGTGAGTTGTGTATTCAATGAGTGGATCTGTTGCAAAACGCATTTTCACGCTAGACATGGTGTCAATTTGGCAAAACGCTCTTTTCAATCCACAATGAAGCAAAACACAGTTTTTAAGAAACAGTTTTATTCCAAGAGTGGATTTGATGCAAAATGCAGTTTTTAGCGAGAAATTATGAAAATTTGGCAAAACGCTGTATTCAACCCAAAATGGGATTTGTTGTAAAACGCATTTTTCAGCGAGAAATGGTGAAAGTTTGGAAAAAGACTGTTTTAAAACCAAAATGAAGCAAAACACAGTTTTTAAGAAACAGTGTTATTCCATGAGCGGATTTGATGCAAAACGCATTTTTCGGCGAGAAATAGTGAAATTTGGAAAAACGCTGTTTTCAACACAAAATGGAGCAAAACACAGTTTTGCATTAAATCCACTCATGGAATAACACTTTTTCTTGAAAACTGTGTTTTGGTTCAATTTGTGTTGAAAACAGCGTTTTGCAAAAGTTTCACCATTTTTATCTTAAAAATGCGTTTTGCTTCAAATCCACTCATGGAATAACACTCTTTCTTGAAAGCTGTGTTTTGCTCTATTGTGGGTTGAAAACAGCATTTTGCTATATTTTTTACCACGTCTCGCTGAAAAATGCGTTTTCTATCAAATCTACTCATTGAATGAAAACATCGTTTAGGAAAATTTTTACCAGTTCTTGTGGAAAACTTTCTTTTCGCATCAAATCCACTCATGGAATACAACAGTTTCTTGAATAGTGTGTTTTGCTCCGTTTTGGGTTAAAAACAGCGTTTTTTGAAAATTTTTACCATTTCTCGCTGAAAAAAGCGTTTTGTATCAAATCCACTCATTGTTACAATTATTTCTTTTAAACTGTTTTGCTCCATTTTCTGTTAAAAACAGCGTTTTGCCAAATTTTTTTTCATTTCTCGCCGAAAAACGTTTTTAGCATCAAATCCACTCGTGGAATAGAAATCTTTCCTGAAAACTGTGTTTTGCTCCATTTTGGGTTAAAAACAGCCTTTTGTCAAATATTCACCATTTTTCGCTGAAAAGGGGTTTTGAATCAAATCCAGTCATAAAATACAACTATTTTTTGAAAACTGTGTTTACTCCAGGATTCAGGAGAGAGTTGTATTCCGTGAGGGAATTTGATGGAAAACGCATTTTTCAGCAATAAATGGTGTAAATTTGGCAAAACGCTCTTTTTAACCCCACAATGGAGAAAAACACAGTTTTCAAGAAAGAATCGTATTCCATGAGTGGATTTGATGCGAAACGCATTTGTTAGCGAGAAATGATGAAAATTTGGCTAAACGCTGTATTCAAGTTAAAATGGAGGAAAACAGATTTCAAGAAAGAGTTGTATTCCATGAGTGGATGTGATGCAAAACGTATTTTCAACGAGAAATGGTGAAAGTTTAAAGAAACGCTGTTTTTAACCCGAAATGGAGCAAAACCAAGTTTTCGAGAAACGGTTGTATTCCATGAGTTGATTTGATGCAAAACACATTTGTCCACCAAAAATGGTAAAAATTTGCCAAAACGCTGTATTCAACTTAAAATGGAGGAAAACACAGTTTTCAAGAAAGAGTTGTTTTCAATGAGTAGATTTGATAGAAAACGCATTTTTCAGTGAGAAGTTGTAAAAAATATGGCAAAACACTGTTTTCAACCCACAATGGAGCAAAAGACAGTTTTCAAGAAAGTGTTGTATTCGATGAGTTGATTTGATGCAAAACCCAATTTCAGCAAGAAATAGTAACAGTTTGGAAAAACGCTGTTTTTTATCCAAAATGAAGCAAAGCACAGTTTTTAAGAAAAAGTTGTATTCCATGAGTGGATTTGATGCCAAACGCATTTTTCAGCGAGAAATGGTGAAAATTTGGAAAAACGCTTTTGTCAACCCAAAATGAAGCAAAACAAAGTTTTCAGCAAAGACTTGTATTCCATGGGGGACTTTGATGCAAAAGGCATTTTCAGAGAGAAATGGTGAAAATTTTGGCAAAACGCTGTTTTCAACCCCATATTACGGAAAACACAGTTTTCAAGAGAGAGTTGTATTCCATGAGTGGATTTGATGCAAAACGCATTTTTCAGCAAGAAATGGTGTAAATTTGGCAAAACGCTCTTCTAAACCCCCAATTGAGCAAAACACAGTTTTCAAGAAGCAGTTGTATTCTATGAGTGGATTTGATGCAAAACGCATTTTTTAGAGAGAAATGCTGAAAGTTTGTCAAAACGCTGTATTCAACCCAAAATGAAGGAAAACACAGAGTTCAAGAAACAGTTGTATTCTATGAGTGGATTTGATGCAAAACGCATTTTTTAGAGAGAAATGATGAAAGTTTGGGAAAACGCTGTATTCAACCCAAGATGGAGGAAACAACAGATTTCAAGAAAGAGTTGTATTCCATGAGTGGATGTGATGGAAAACGCCTGCGAAAAATGGTGAAAGTTTGGGAAAAAGCAGTTTTCAACACAAAATAGAGCAAAAGAGAGTTTTCAACAAAAAGTTTTATTTACTCAGTGGATTTATTGCAAAACTCTTTTTTCGGCGAGAAATGGTGAAAGTCTGGCAACCCAAAATGGAACAAATCACAGTTTCTAAGAGTGGATTTAATGCAAAACGCATTTTCAGAGAGAAACGGTGAAACTTTTTTAGAAACGCTGTTTCCAACAACCAAAATGGAGCAAAACAGAGTTTTAGAGACGGAGTTATTATCCAAGAGTGGATTTGATGCAAAACGCCTTTTTTAGCGAGAAGTGGTGAAAAATTGGAGAAACGCCGGTTTCAACCCAAAATGGAGCAAACACAGTTGTCAACAAAGAGTTGTATTCTATGAGTGGATTTGAGGCAAAATGCATTTTTCTGCATTTTTTGGCGAGAAATGGTGAAAGTTTGGCAAGTGAGTTGTGTATTCAATGAGTGGATCTGTTGCAAAACGCATTTTCACGCTAGACATGGTGTCAATTTGGCAAAACGCTCTTTTCAATCCACAATGAAGCAAAACACAGTTTTTAAGAAACAGTTTTATTCCAAGAGTGGATTTGATGCAAAATGCAGTTTTTAGCGAGAAATTATGAAAATTTGGCAAAACGCTGTATTCAACCCAAAATGGGATTTGTTGTAAAACGCATTTTTCAGCGAGAAATGGTGAAAGTTTGGAAAAAGACTGTTTTAAAACCAAAATGAAGCAAAACACAGTTTTTAAGAAACAGTGTTATTCCATGAGCGGATTTGATGCAAAACGCATTTTTCGGCGAGAAATAGTGAAATTTGGAAAAACGCTGTTTTCAACACAAAATGGAGCAAAACACAGTTGTGAACAAAGTGTTGTATTCTATAAGTGGATTTGAGGCAAAATGCATTTTTCTGCATTTTTTGGCGAGAAATGGTGAAAGTTTGGAAAGAGAGTTGTGTATTCAATGAGTGGATCTGTTGCAAAACGCATTTTTCAGCGAGAAATTGTGTAAATTTGGCAAAACGCTTCTTTCAATCCCCAATGGAGCAAAACACAGTTTTTAAGAAACAGTTGTATTCCAAGAGTGGATTTGATGCAAAACGCATTTTTTAGCGAGAAATGATGAAAATTTGGGAAAAACGTTGTATTCAACCCAAAATGGGATTTGTTGTAAAACTAATTTTTCAGCGAGAAATGGTGAAAGTTTGGAAAAAGGCTGTTTTAAAACCAAAATGGAGCAAAACACAGTTCTTAAGAAACAGTGTTATTGCACGAGCGGATTTAATGCAAAACGCATTTTTCGGCGAGAAATGGTGGAAATTTGGAAAAACGATGTTTTCAACACAAAATGGAGCAAAACACAGCTTAAGTTGTATTCCATGACTGGATTTGTTTCAAAACGCCTTTTTTAGCGAGAAGTGGTAAAAATTTGGCAAAACGGTTTTTTCAACGGCCAATGGATCAAAACAAAGTTTTCAAGAAACAGTTGTAATCTATGAGTGGATTTGAGGCAAAACGTATTTTTCAGCGGCAAATGGGGAAAATTTGGCAAAACGCTCTTTTCAACACACAATGAATCAAAACACAGTTTTCAAGGAACAGTTGTATTCAATGAGCGGATTTGATGCAAAACGCATTTTTTTGCCAGAAATGGTGAAAATTTGGCAAAAGGCTGTTTTATACCCGAAATGGAGCAAAACACAGTTTTCAAGAAAGAGTATTATTGCATGAGTGTATTTGATGCAAAACGCATTTTTAGCGAGAAATGGTAAAAGTTTGTAAAAACGCTGTTTTCAACCCAAAATGGAGAAAAACACAGGTGTCAACAAAGAGTTGTATTCCATGAGTGGATTTCATGCAAAACGCATTTTTCAGCGAGAAATGGTGAACATTTCGCAAAACGCTGTTTTCAACACAAAATGGAGTAAAACACATCTTTCAACAAAGTTGTGTATTCCATGAGTGGATGTAATGCAAATCGCATTTTTCTGCGAGAAATGGTAAAAATTTGGAAAAATGCTTTTGTCAATCTAAAATGAAGCAAACAAAGTTTTCAGCAAAGACTTGTATTCCATGAGGGGATTTGATGCAAAACGCATTTTTAGCGAGAAATGGTGAAAACTGTATTTTGCGCCATGGTGAGTTGATTACAGCCTTTCGGCACATTTTTACCAAATCTTGCTGAAATACGGGTTTTGCATTAAATCCACTCATGGAATACAACTCTCCTGAAAACTGTATTTTGCGCAATGGTGAGTTGAAAACAGCATTTCGCCACATTTTTATCAATTCTCGTTGAAATATGGGTTTTGCATCAAATCCACTCATGGAATACAAATCTTTCTTGAAAACTGTGTGCTTCATTGTGGGTTGAAAACAGCGTTTTCTAAAATTTTTACCATTTCTCGCCGAAAATGCGTTTTCCATCAAATCCACTCATGGATTAAAACTCTTTCTTTAAACTGTTTTTTCCTCCATTTTGGGTTGAAAAGAGCGATTTGCCAAATTTTCACCATTTCCAGCAAAAAATTGCGTTTTGCATTAAGTCCACTCATGGAATACAAATCTTTTGCGAAAACTGTGTCTTGCTCCATTGTGGATTAAAAGCCGCGTTTTACCAAATTTACAACATTTCTCACTGAAAAATGCGTTTTACATCAAATCCACTCATGAAATACAACTCTTTCTTGAAAACTGTCTTTTGCGCTATGGTAAGTTGAAAACAGCGTTTGGCCAAATTTTTACCAATTCTGGCTGAAAAATGGGTTTTGCATTAAATCCACTCTTGGAATACAACTCTTTCTTGAAAACTGTGTGTTGCTTTATTGTGGGTTGAAAACAGCTTTTTTCAAAATTTTCACCATTTCTCGCCAAAAATGCGTTTTCTATCAAATCCACTCATAAATACCAACTCTTTCTTTAAACTGTTTCTGCCGCCATTGTGGGTTGAAAAGAGCGATTTGCCAAATTTTCACCATTTCTAGCAAAAAATTGCGTTTTGCATTAAATCTACTCATGGAATACAAATCTTTTTCGAAAACTGTGTTTTGCACCATGGTCAGTTGAAAACAGCGTTTCGCTAAATTATCACGAATTCTGGCTGAAAAATGGGTTTTGCATCAAATCCAGTCATGCAATACAACCCTTTCTTGAAAACTGTGTTTTGCACCATGGTGAGTTGAAAACACCGTTTCGCCAAATGTTCACAAATTCTCGCTGAAAAATGGGTTTTCCATCAAATCCACTTATAAATTACAACTCTTTCTTGAAAACTGTATTTTGCTCCATTTTGGGTTGAGAACAGCGTTTTGTCAAATTTTCACCATTTCTTGCAAAAAAATGTGTTTTGCATCAAATCCAGACATGCAATACAACTCTTTCTTGAAAACTGTGTTTTGCGCCATGGTGACTTGAAAACACCGTTTCGCCAAATGTTCACAAATTCTCGCTGAAAAATGGGTTTTACATCAAATCCACTCATGGAATACAACTCTTTCTTGAAAACTGTGTTTTGCGCCATTTTCGGTTGAAAAGAGTGTTTTGTCAAATTTTCACCATTTTTCTCTGAAAGATGCGTTTTGCATCAGATCCAGTCATGGAATACAACTCATCTTTAAAACTGTGTTTTGCGCCATGGTGAGTTGAAAACACCGTTTCGCCAAATGTTCTCAAACTCTAGCTGAAAAATGGGTTTTCCATCAAATCCACTCATCAATTACAACTCTTTCTTGAAAACTGTGTTTTGCTCCATTGTGGGTTAAAAACAGCGTTTGTCAAATTTTCACCATTTCTCGCAAAAAAATGTGTTGTGTCTTGGAAACTGTGTTTTGGTCCATTTTGAGTTGAAAACAGCGTTTTGCCATATTTTTTACAATTTCTCGCTGAAAGATGCGTTTTTTATCAAGTCTACTCATAGAAAACAACCCTTTCTTAAAAACTGTTTTCGCTCCATTTTAGCTTGAAAACATCGTTTTGGAAAGTTTTTTACCATTTTTGGTGGGAAAATGTGTTTTGCATCAAATCCACTCATGCAATAAAACTCTTTCTGAAAACTGTGTTTTGCGCTATGGTGAGTTGAAAACAGTGTTTCGCCAAATTTTCACCAATTCTCGCTGAAAAATGGGTTTGCATTAAATCCAGTCATGAAATACAACTCTTTCTTGTAAACTGCGTTTTGCTCCATTTTGGGTTAAAAACAGCGTTTTGTCCAATTTTGACTATTTCTTGCGGAGAAATGCGTTTTGCATTAAATCCACTCATGGAATAACACTTTTTCTTGAAAACTGTGTTTTGGTTCAATTTGTGTTGAAAACAGCGTTTTGCAAAAGTTTCACCATTTTTATCTTAAAAATGCGTTTTGCTTCAAATCCACTCATGGAATAACACTCTTTCTTGAAAGCTGTGTTTTGCTCTATTGTGGGTTGAAAACAGCATTTTGCTATATTTTTTACCACGTCTCGCTGAAAAATGCGTTTTCTATCAAATCTACTCATTGAATGAAAACATCGTTTAGGAAAATTTTTACCAGTTCTTGTGGAAAACTTTCTTTTCGCATCAAATCCACTCATGGAATACAACAGTTTCTTGAATAGTGTGTTTTGCTCCGTTTTGGGTTAAAAACAGCGTTTTTTGAAAATTTTTACCATTTCTCGCTGAAAAAAGCGTTTTGTATCAAATCCACTCATTGTTACAATTATTTCTTTTAAACTGTTTTGCTCCATTTTCTGTTAAAAACAGCGTTTTGCCAAATTTTTTTTCATTTCTCGCCGAAAAACGTTTTTAGCATCAAATCCACTCGTGGAATAGAAATCTTTCCTGAAAACTGTGTTTTGCTCCATTTTGGGTTAAAAACAGCCTTTTGTCAAATATTCACCATTTTTCGCTGAAAAGGGGTTTTGAATCAAATCCAGTCATAAAATACAACTATTTTTTGAAAACTGTGTTTACTCCAGGATTCAGGAGAGAGTTGTATTCCGTGAGGGAATTTGATGGAAAACGCATTTTTCAGCAATAAATGGTGTAAATTTGGCAAAACGCTCTTTTTAACCCCACAATGGAGAAAAACACAGTTTTCAAGAAAGAATCGTATTCCATGAGTGGATTTGATGCGAAACGCATTTGTTAGCGAGAAATGATGAAAATTTGGCTAAACGCTGTATTCAAGTTAAAATGGAGGAAAACAGATTTCAAGAAAGAGTTGTATTCCATGAGTGGATGTGATGCAAAACGTATTTTCAACGAGAAATGGTGAAAGTTTAAAGAAACGCTGTTTTTAACCCGAAATGGAGCAAAACCAAGTTTTCGAGAAACGGTTGTATTCCATGAGTTGATTTGATGCAAAACACATTTGTCCACCAAAAATGGTAAAAATTTGCCAAAACGCTGTATTCAACTTAAAATGGAGGAAAACACAGTTTTCAAGAAAGAGTTGTTTTCAATGAGTAGATTTGATAGAAAACGCATTTTTCAGTGAGAAGTTGTAAAAAATATGGCAAAACACTGTTTTCAACCCACAATGGAGCAAAAGACAGTTTTCAAGAAAGTGTTGTATTCGATGAGTTGATTTGATGCAAAACCCAATTTCAGCAAGAAATAGTAACAGTTTGGAAAAACGCTGTTTTTTATCCAAAATGAAGCAAAGCACAGTTTTTAAGAAAAAGTTGTATTCCATGAGTGGATTTGATGCCAAACGCATTTTTCAGCGAGAAATGGTGAAAATTTGGAAAAACGCTTTTGTCAACCCAAAATGAAGCAAAACAAAGTTTTCAGCAAAGACTTGTATTCCATGGGGGACTTTGATGCAAAAGGCATTTTCAGAGAGAAATGGTGAAAATTTTGGCAAAACGCTGTTTTCAACCCCATATTACGGAAAACACAGTTTTCAAGAGAGAGTTGTATTCCATGAGTGGATTTGATGCAAAACGCATTTTTCAGCAAGAAATGGTGTAAATTTGGCAAAACGCTCTTCTAAACCCCCAATTGAGCAAAACACAGTTTTCAAGAAGCAGTTGTATTCTATGAGTGGATTTGATGCAAAACGCATTTTTTAGAGAGAAATGCTGAAAGTTTGTCAAAACGCTGTATTCAACCCAAAATGAAGGAAAACACAGAGTTCAAGAAACAGTTGTATTCTATGAGTGGATTTGATGCAAAACGCTTTTTTTAGAGAGAAATGATGAAAGTTTGGGAAAACGCTGTATTCAACCCAAGATGGAGGAAACAACAGATTTCAAGAAAGAGTTGTATTCCATGAGTGGATGTGATGGAAAACGCCTGCGAAAAATGGTGAAAGTTTGGGAAAAAGCAGTTTTCAACACAAAATAGAGCAAAAGAGAGTTTTCAACAAAAAGTTTTATTTACTCAGTGGATTTGTTGCAAAACTCTTTTTTCGGCGAGAAATGGTGAAAGTCTGGCAACCCAAAATGGAACAAATCACAGTTTCTAAGAGTGGATTTAATGCAAAACGCATTTTCAGAGAGAAACGGTGAAACTTTTTTAGAAACGCTGTTTCCAACAACCAAAATGGAGCAAAACAGAGTTTTAGAGACGGAGTTATTATCCAAGAGTGGATTTGATGCAAAACGCCTTTTTTAGCGAGAAGTGGTGAAAAATTGGAGAAACGCCGGTTTCAACCCAAAATGGAGCAAACACAGTTGTCAACAAAGAGTTGTATTCTATGAGTGGATTTGAGGCAAAATGCATTTTTCTGCATTTTTTGGCGAGAAATGGTGAAAGTTTGGCAAGTGAGTTGTGTATTCAATGAGTGGATCTGTTGCAAAACGCATTTTCACGCTAGACATGGTGTCAATTTGGCAAAACGCTCTTTTCAATCCACAATGAAGCAAAACACAGTTTTTAAGAAACAGTTTTATTCCAAGAGTGGATTTGATGCAAAATGCAGTTTTTAGCGAGAAATTATGAAAATTTGGCAAAACGCTGTATTCAACCCAAAATGGGATTTGTTGTAAAACGCATTTTTCAGCGAGAAATGGTGAAAGTTTGGAAAAAGACTGTTTTAAAACCAAAATGAAGCAAAACACAGTTTTTAAGAAACAGTGTTATTCCATGAGCGGATTTGATGCAAAACGCATTTTTCGGCGAGAAATAGTGAAATTTGGAAAAACGCTGTTTTCAACACAAAATGGAGCAAAACACAGTTGTGAACAAAGTGTTGTATTCTATAAGTGGATTTGAGGCAAAATGCATTTTTCTGCATTTTTTGGCGAGAAATGGTGAAAGTTTGGAAAGAGAGTTGTGTATTCAATGAGTGGATCTGTTGCAAAACGCATTTTTCAGCGAGAAATTGTGTAAATTTGGCAAAACGCTTCTTTCAATCCCCAATGGAGCAAAACACAGTTTTTAAGAAACAGTTGTATTCCAAGAGTGGATTTGATGCAAAACGCATTTTTTAGCGAGAAATGATGAAAATTTGGGAAAAACGTTGTATTCAACCCAAAATGGGATTTGTTGTAAAACTAATTTTTCAGCGAGAAATGGTGAAAGTTTGGAAAAAGGCTGTTTTAAAACCAAAATGAAGCAAAACACAGTTTTTAAGAAACAGTGTTATTGCACGAGCGGATTTAATGCAAAACGCATTTTTCGGCGAGAAATGGTGGAAATTTGGAAAAACGATGTTTTCAACACAAAATGGAGCAAAACACAGCTTAAGTTGTATTCCATGACTGGATTTGTTTCAAAACGCCTTTTTTAGCGAGAAGTGGTAAAAATTTGGCAAAACGGTTTTTTCAACGGCCAATGGATCAAAACAAAGTTTTCAAGAAACAGTTGTAATCTATGAGTGGATTTGAGGCAAAACGTATTTTTCAGCGGCAAATGGGGAAAATTTGGCAAAACGCTCTTTTCAACACACAATGAATCAAAACACAGTTTTCAAGGAACAGTTGTATTCAATGAGCGGATTTGATGCAAAACGCATTTTTTTGCCAGAAATGGTGAAAATTTGGCAAAAGGCTGTTTTATACCCGAAATGGAGCAAAACACAGTTTTCAAGAAAGAGTATTATTGCATGAGTGTATTTGATGCAAAACGCATTTTTAGCGAGAAATGGTAAAAGTTTGTAAAAACGCTGTTTTCAACCCAAAATGGAGAAAAACACAGGTGTCAACAAAGAGTTGTATTCCATGAGTGGATTTCATGCAAAACGCATTTTTCAGCGAGAAATGGTGAACATTTCGCAAAACGCTGTTTTCAACACAAAATGGAGTAAAACACATCTTTCAACAAAGTTGTGTATTCCATGAGTGGATGTAATGCAAATCGCATTTTTCTGCGAGAAATGGTAAAAATTTGGAAAAATGCTTTTGTCAATCTAAAATGAAGCAAACAAAGTTTTCAGCAAAGACTTGTATTCCATGAGGGGATTTGATGCAAAACGCATTTTTAGCGAGAAATGGTGAAAACTGTATTTTGCGCCATGGTGAGTTGATTACAGCCTTTCGGCACATTTTTACCAAATCTTGCTGAAATACGGGTTTTGCATTAAATCCACTCATGGAATACAACTCTCCTGAAAACTGTATTTTGCGCAATGGTGAGTTGAAAACAGCATTTCGCCACATTTTTATCAATTCTCGCTGAAATATGGGTTTTGCATCAAATCCACTCATGGAATACAAATCTTTCTTGAAAACTGTGTGCTTCATTGTGGGTTGAAAACAGCGTTTTCTAAAATTTTTACCATTTCTCGCCGAAAATGCGTTTTCCATCAAATCCACTCATGGATTAAAACTCTTTCTTTAAACTGTTTTTTCCTCCATTTTGGGTTGAAAAGAGCGATTTGCCAAATTTTCACCATTTCCAGCAAAAAATTGCGTTTTGCATTAAGTCCACTCATGGAATACAAATCTTTTGCGAAAACTGTGTCTTGCTCCATTGTGGATTAAAAGCCGCGTTTTACCAAATTTACAACATTTCTCACTGAAAAATGCGTTTTACATCAAATCCACTCATGAAATACAACTCTTTCTTGAAAACTGTCTTTTGCGCTATGGTAAGTTGAAAACAGCGTTTGGCCAAATTTTTACCAATTCTGGCTGAAAAATGGGTTTTGCATTAAATCCACTCTTGGAATACAACTCTTTCTTGAAAACTGTGTGTTGCTTTATTGTGGGTTGAAAACAGCTTTTTTCAAAATTTTCACCATTTCTCGCCAAAAATGCGTTTTCTATCAAATCCACTCATAAATACCAACTCTTTCTTTAAACTGTTTCTGCCGCCATTGTGGGTTGAAAAGAGCGATTTGCCAAATTTTCACCATTTCTAGCAAAAAATTGCGTTTTGCATTAAATCTACTCATGGAATACAAATCTTTTTCGAAAACTGTGTTTTGCACCATGGTCAGTTGAAAACAGCGTTTCGCTAAATTATCACGAATTCTGGCTGAAAAATGGGTTTTGCATCAAATCCAGTCATGCAATACAACCCTTTCTTGAAAACTGTGTTTTGCACCATGGTGAGTTGAAAACACCGTTTCGCCAAATGTTCACAAATTCTCGCTGAAAAATGGGTTTTCCATCAAATCCACTTATAAATTACAACTCTTTCTTGAAAACTGTATTTTGCTCCATTTTGGGTTGAGAACAGCGTTTTGTCAAATTTTCACCATTTCTTGCAAAAAAATGTGTTTTGCATCAAATCCAGACATGCAATACAACTCTTTCTTGAAAACTGTGTTTTGCGCCATGGTGACTTGAAAACACCGTTTCGCCAAATGTTCACAAATTCTCGCTGAAAAATGGGTTTTACATCAAATCCACTCATGGAATACAACTCTTTCTTGAAAACTGTGTTTTGCGCCATTTTCGGTTGAAAAGAGTGTTTTGTCAAATTTTCACCATTTTTCTCTGAAAGATGCGTTTTGCATCAGATCCAGTCATGGAATACAACTCATCTTTAAAACTGTGTTTTGCGCCATGGTGAGTTGAAAACACCGTTTCGCCAAATGTTCTCAAACTCCAGCTGAAAAATGGGTTTTCCATCAAATCCACTCATCAATTACAACTCTTTCTTGAAAACTGTGTTTTGCTCCATTGTGGGTTAAAAACAGCGTTTGTCAAATTTTCACCATTTCTCGCAAAAAAATGTGTTGTGTCTTGGAAACTGTGTTTTGGTCCATTTTGAGTTGAAAACAGCGTTTTGCCATATTTTTTACAATTTCTCGCTGAAAGATGCGTTTTTTATCAAGTCTACTCATAGAAAACAACCCTTTCTTAAAAACTGTTTTCGCTCCATTTTAGCTTGAAAACATCGTTTTGGAAAGTTTTTTACCATTTTTGGTGGGAAAATGTGTTTTGCATCAAATCCACTCATGCAATAAAACTCTTTCTGAAAACTGTGTTTTGCGCTATGGTGAGTTGAAAACAGTGTTTCGCCAAATTTTCACCAATTCTCGCTGAAAAATGGGTTTGCATTAAATCCAGTCATGAAATACAACTCTTTCTTGTAAACTGCGTTTTGCTCCATTTTGGGTTAAAAACAGCGTTTTGTCCAATTTTTACTATTTCTTGCGGAGAAATGCGTTTTGCATTAAATCCACTCATGGAATAACACTTTTTCTTGAAAACTGTGTTTTGGTTCAATTTGTGTTGAAAACAGCGTTTTGCAAAAGTTTCACCATTTTTATCTTAAAAATGCGTTTTGCTTCAAATCCACTCATGGAATAACACTCTTTCTTGAAAGCTGTGTTTTGCTCTATTGTGGGTTGAAAACAGCATTTTGCTATATTTTTTACCACGTCTCGCTGAAAAATGCGTTTTCTATCAAATCTACTCATTGAATGAAAACATCGTTTAGGAAAATTTTTACCAGTTCTTGTGGAAAACTTTCTTTTCGCATCAAATCCACTCATGGAATACAACAGTTTCTTGAATAGTGTGTTTTGCTCCGTTTTGGGTTAAAAACAGCGTTTTTTGAAAATTTTTACCATTTCTCGCTGAAAAAAGCGTTTTGTATCAAATCCACTCATTGTTACAATTATTTCTTTTAAACTGTTTTGCTCCATTTTCTGTTAAAAACAGCGTTTTGCCAAATTTTTTTTCATTTCTCGCCGAAAAACGTTTTTAGCATCAAATCCACTCGTGGAATAGAAATCTTTCCTGAAAACTGTGTTTTGCTCCATTTTGGGTTAAAAACAGCCTTTTGTCAAATATTCACCATTTTTCGCTGAAAAGGGGTTTTGAATCAAATCCAGTCATAAAATACAACTATTTTTTGAAAACTGTGTTTACTCCAGGATTCAGGAGAGAGTTGTATTCCGTGAGGGAATTTGATGGAAAACGCATTTTTCAGCAATAAATGGTGTAAATTTGGCAAAACGCTCTTTTTAACCCCACAATGGAGAAAAACACAGTTTTCAAGAAAGAATCGTATTCCATGAGTGGATTTGATGCGAAACGCATTTGTTAGCGAGAAATGATGAAAATTTGGCTAAACGCTGTATTCAAGTTAAAATGGAGGAAAACAGATTTCAAGAAAGAGTTGTATTCCATGAGTGGATGTGATGCAAAACGTATTTTCAACGAGAAATGGTGAAAGTTTAAAGAAACGCTGTTTTTAACCCGAAATGGAGCAAAACCAAGTTTTCGAGAAACGGTTGTATTCCATGAGTTGATTTGATGCAAAACACATTTGTCCACCAAAAATGGTAAAAATTTGCCAAAACGCTGTATTCAACTTAAAATGGAGGAAAACACAGTTTTCAAGAAAGAGTTGTTTTCAATGAGTAGATTTGATAGAAAACGCATTTTTCAGTGAGAAGTTGTAAAAAATATGGCAAAACACTGTTTTCAACCCACAATGGAGCAAAAGACAGTTTTCAAGAAAGTGTTGTATTCGATGAGTTGATTTGATGCAAAACCCAATTTCAGCAAGAAATAGTAACAGTTTGGAAAAACGCTGTTTTTTATCCAAAATGAAGCAAAGCACAGTTTTTAAGAAAAAGTTGTATTCCATGAGTGGATTTGATGCCAAACGCATTTTTCAGCGAGAAATGGTGAAAATTTGGAAAAACGCTTTTGTCAACCCAAAATGAAGCAAAACAAAGTTTTCAGCAAAGACTTGTATTCCATGGGGGACTTTGATGCAAAAGGCATTTTCAGAGAGAAATGGTGAAAATTTTGGCAAAACGCTGTTTTCAACCCCATATTACGGAAAACACAGTTTTCAAGAGAGAGTTGTATTCCATGAGTGGATTTGATGCAAAACGCATTTTTCAGCAAGAAATGGTGTAAATTTGGCAAAACGCTCTTCTAAACCCCCAATTGAGCAAAACACAGTTTTCAAGAAGCAGTTGTATTCTATGAGTGGATTTGATGCAAAACGCATTTTTTAGAGAGAAATGCTGAAAGTTTGTCAAAACGCTGTATTCAACCCAAAATGAAGGAAAACACAGAGTTCAAGAAACAGTTGTATTCTATGAGTGGATTTGATGCAAAACGCATTTTTTAGAGAGAAATGATGAAAGTTTGGGAAAACGCTGTATTCAACCCAAGATGGAGGAAACAACAGATTTCAAGAAAGAGTTGTATTCCATGAGTGGATGTGATGGAAAACGCCTGCGAAAAATGGTGAAAGTTTGGGAAAAAGCAGTTTTCAACACAAAATAGAGCAAAAGAGAGTTTTCAACAAAAAGTTTTATTTACTCAGTGGATTTATTGCAAAACTCTTTTTTCGGCGAGAAATGGTGAAAGTCTGGCAACCCAAAATGGAACAAATCACAGTTTCTAAGAGTGGATTTAATGCAAAACGCATTTTCAGAGAGAAACGGTGAAACTTTTTTAGAAACGCTGTTTCCAACAACCAAAATGGAGCAAAACAGAGTTTTAGAGACGGAGTTATTATCCAAGAGTGGATTTGATGCAAAACGCCTTTTTTAGCGAGAAGTGGTGAAAAATTGGAGAAACGCCGGTTTCAACCCAAAATGGAGCAAACACAGTTGTCAACAAAGAGTTGTATTCTATGAGTGGATTTGAGGCAAAATGCATTTTTCTGCATTTTTTGGCGAGAAATGGTGAAAGTTTGGCAAGTGAGTTGTGTATTCAATGAGTGGATCTGTTGCAAAACGCATTTTCACGCTAGACATGGTGTCAATTTGGCAAAACGCTCTTTTCAATCCACAATGAAGCAAAACACAGTTTTTAAGAAACAGTTTTATTCCAAGAGTGGATTTGATGCAAAATGCAGTTTTTAGCGAGAAATTATGAAAATTTGGCAAAACGCTGTATTCAACCCAAAATGGGATTTGTTGTAAAACGCATTTTTCAGCGAGAAATGGTGAAAGTTTGGAAAAAGACTGTTTTAAAACCAAAATGAAGCAAAACACAGTTTTTAAGAAACAGTGTTATTCCATGAGCGGATTTGATGCAAAACGCATTTTTCGGCGAGAAATAGTGAAATTTGGAAAAACGCTGTTTTCAACACAAAATGGAGCAAAACACAGTTGTGAACAAAGTGTTGTATTCTATAAGTGGATTTGAGGCAAAATGCATTTTTCTGCATTTTTTGGCGAGAAATGGTGAAAGTTTGGAAAGAGAGTTGTGTATTCAATGAGTGGATCTGTTGCAAAACGCATTTTTCAGCGAGAAATTGTGTAAATTTGGCAAAACGCTTCTTTCAATCCCCAATGGAGCAAAACACAGTTTTTAAGAAACAGTTGTATTCCAAGAGTGGATTTGATGCAAAACGCATTTTTTAGCGAGAAATGATGAAAATTTGGGAAAAACGTTGTATTCAACCCAAAATGGGATTTGTTGTAAAACTAATTTTTCAGCGAGAAATGGTGAAAGTTTGGAAAAAGGCTGTTTTAAAACCAAAATGGAGCAAAACACAGTTTTTAAGAAACAGTCTTATTGCACGAGCGGATTTAATGCAAAACGCATTTTTCGGCGAGAAATGGTGGAAATTTGGAAAAACGATGTTTTCAACACAAAATGGAGCAAAACACAGCTTAAGTTGTATTCCATGACTGGATTTGTTTCAAAACGCCTTTTTTAGCGAGAAGTGGTAAAAATTTGGCAAAACGGTTTTTTCAACGGCCAATGGATCAAAACAAAGTTTTCAAGAAACAGTTGTAATCTATGAGTGGATTTGAGGCAAAACGTATTTTTCAGCGGCAAATGGGGAAAATTTGGCAAAACGCTCTTTTCAACACACAATGAATCAAAACACAGTTTTCAAGGAACAGTTGTATTCAATGAGCGGATTTGATGCAAAACGCATTTTTTTGCCAGAAATGGTGAAAATTTGGCAAAAGGCTGTTTTATACCCGAAATGGAGCAAAACACAGTTTTCAAGAAAGAGTATTATTGCATGAGTGTATTTGATGCAAAACGCATTTTTAGCGAGAAATGGTAAAAGTTTGTAAAAACGCTGTTTTCAACCCAAAATGGAGAAAAACACAGGTGTCAACAAAGAGTTGTATTCCATGAGTGGATTTCATGCAAAACGCATTTTTCAGCGAGAAATGGTGAACATTTCGCAAAACGCTGTTTTCAACACAAAATGGAGTAAAACACATCTTTCAACAAAGTTGTGTATTCCATGAGTGGATGTAATGCAAATCGCATTTTTCTGCGAGAAATGGTAAAAATTTGGAAAAATGCTTTTGTCAATCTAAAATGAAGCAAACAAAGTTTTCAGCAAAGACTTGTATTCCATGAGGGGATTTGATGCAAAACGCATTTTTAGCGAGAAATGGTGAAAACTGTATTTTGCGCCATGGTGAGTTGATTACAGCCTTTCGGCACATTTTTACCAAATCTTGCTGAAATACGGGTTTTGCATTAAATCCACTCATGGAATACAACTCTCCTGAAAACTGTATTTTGCGCAATGGTGAGTTGAAAACAGCATTTCGCCACATTTTTATCAATTCTCGCTGAAATATGGGTTTTGCATCAAATCCACTCATGGAATACAAATCTTTCTTGAAAACTGTGTGCTTCATTGTGGGTTGAAAACAGCGTTTTCTAAAATTTTTACCATTTCTCGCCGAAAATGCGTTTTCCATCAAATCCACTCATGGATTAAAACTCTTTCTTTAAACTGTTTTTTCCTCCATTTTGGGTTGAAAAGAGCGATTTGCCAAATTTTCACCATTTCCAGCAAAAAATTGCGTTTTGCATTAAGTCCACTCATGGAATACAAATCTTTTGCGAAAACTGTGTCTTGCTCCATTGTGGATTAAAAGCCGCGTTTTACCAAATTTACAACATTTCTCACTGAAAAATGCGTTTTACATCAAATCCACTCATGAAATACAACTCTTTCTTGAAAACTGTCTTTTGCGCTATGGTAAGTTGAAAACAGCGTTTGGCCAAATTTTTACCAATTCTGGCTGAAAAATGGGTTTTGCATTAAATCCACTCTTGGAATACAACTCTTTCTTGAAAACTGTGTGTTGCTTTATTGTGGGTTGAAAACAGCTTTTTTCAAAATTTTCACCATTTCTCGCCAAAAATGCGTTTTCTATCAAATCCACTCATAAATACCAACTCTTTCTTTAAACTGTTTCTGCCGCCATTGTGGGTTGAAAAGAGCGATTTGCCAAATTTTCACCATTTCTAGCAAAAAATTGCGTTTTGCATTAAATCTACTCATGGAATACAAATCTTTTTCGAAAACTGTGTTTTGCACCATGGTCAGTTGAAAACAGCGTTTCGCTAAATTATCACGAATTCTGGCTGAAAAATGGGTTTTGCATCAAATCCAGTCATGCAATACAACCCTTTCTTGAAAACTGTGTTTTGCACCATGGTGAGTTGAAAACACCGTTTCGCCAAATGTTCACAAATTCTCGCTGAAAAATGGGTTTTCCATCAAATCCACTTATAAATTACAACTCTTTCTTGAAAACTGTATTTTGCTCCATTTTGGGTTGAGAACAGCGTTTTGTCAAATTTTCACCATTTCTTGCAAAAAAATGTGTTTTGCATCAAATCCAGACATGCAATACAACTCTTTCTTGAAAACTGTGTTTTGCGCCATGGTGACTTGAAAACACCGTTTCGCCAAATGTTCACAAATTCTCGCTGAAAAATGGGTTTTACATCAAATCCACTCATGGAATACAACTCTTTCTTGAAAACTGTGTTTTGCGCCATTTTCGGTTGAAAAGAGTGTTTTGTCAAATTTTCACCATTTTTCTCTGAAAGATGCGTTTTGCATCAGATCCAGTCATGGAATACAACTCATCTTTAAAACTGTGTTTTGCGCCATGGTGAGTTGAAAACACCGTTTCGCCAAATGTTCTCAAACTCTAGCTGAAAAATGGGTTTTCCATCAAATCCACTCATCAATTACAACTCTTTCTTGAAAACTGTGTTTTGCTCCATTGTGGGTTAAAAACAGCGTTTGTCAAATTTTCACCATTTCTCGCAAAAAAATGTGTTGTGTCTTGGAAACTGTGTTTTGGTCCATTTTGAGTTGAAAACAGCGTTTTGCCATATTTTTTACAATTTCTCGCTGAAAGATGCGTTTTTTATCAAGTCTACTCATAGAAAACAACCCTTTCTTAAAAACTGTTTTCGCTCCATTTTAGCTTGAAAACATCGTTTTGGAAAGTTTTTTACCATTTTTGGTGGGAAAATGTGTTTTGCATCAAATCCACTCATGCAATAAAACTCTTTCTGAAAACTGTGTTTTGCGCTATGGTGAGTTGAAAACAGTGTTTCGCCAAATTTTCACCAATTCTCGCTGAAAAATGGGTTTGCATTAAATCCAGTCATGAAATACAACTCTTTCTTGTAAACTGCGTTTTGCTCCATTTTGGGTTAAAAACAGCGTTTTGTCCAATTTTTACTATTTCTTGCGGAGAAATGCGTTTTGCATTAAATCCACTCATGGAATAACACTTTTTCTTGAAAACTGTGTTTTGGTTCAATTTGTGTTGAAAACAGCGTTTTGCAAAAGTTTCACCATTTTTATCTTAAAAATGCGTTTTGCTTCAAATCCACTCATGGAATAACACTCTTTCTTGAAAGCTGTGTTTTGCTCTATTGTGGGTTGAAAACAGCATTTTGCTATATTTTTTACCACGTCTCGCTGAAAAATGCGTTTTCTATCAAATCTACTCATTGAATGAAAACATCGTTTAGGAAAATTTTTACCAGTTCTTGTGGAAAACTTTCTTTTCGCATCAAATCCACTCATGGAATACAACAGTTTCTTGAATAGTGTGTTTTGCTCCGTTTTGGGTTAAAAACAGCGTTTTTTGAAAATTTTTACCATTTCTCGCTGAAAAAAGCGTTTTGTATCAAATCCACTCATTGTTACAATTATTTCTTTCAAACTGTTTTGCTCCATTTTCTGTTAAAAACAGCGTTTTGCCAAATTTTTTTTCATTTCTCGCCGAAAAACGTTTTTAGCATCAAATCCACTCGTGGAATAGAAATCTTTCCTGAAAACTGTGTTTTGCTCCATTTTGGGTTAAAAACAGCCTTTTGTCAAATATTCACCATTTTTCGCTGAAAAGGGGTTTTGAATCAAATCCAGTCATAAAATACAACTATTTTTTGAAAACTGTGTTTACTCCAGGATTCAGGAGAGAGTTGTATTCCGTGAGGGAATTTGATGGAAAACGCATTTTTCAGCAATAAATGGTGTAAATTTGGCAAAACGCTCTTTTTAACCCCACAATGGAGAAAAACAGTTTTCAAGAAACAATTGTATTCCATGAGTGGATTTGATGCGAAATGCATTTGTTAGCGAGAAATGATGAAAATTTGGCTAAACGCTGTATTCAAGTTAAAATGGAGGAAAACAGATTTCAAGAAAGAGTTGTATTCCATGAGTGGATGTGATGCAAAACGTATTTTCAACGAGAAATGGTGAAAGTTTAAAGAAACGCTGTTTTTAACCCGAAATGGAGCAAAACCAAGTTTTCGAGAAACGGTTGTATTCCATGAGTTGATTTGATGCAAAACACATTTGTCCACCAAAAATGGTAAAAATTTGCCAAAACGCTGTATTCAACTTAAAATGGAGGAAAACACAGTTTTCAAGAAAGAGTTGTTTTCAATGAGTAGATTTGATAGAAAACGCATTTTTCAGTGAGAAGTTGTAAAAAATATGGCAAAACACTGTTTTCAACCCACAATGGAGCAAAAGACAGTTTTCAAGAAAGTGTTGTATTCGATGAGTTGATTTGATGCAAAACCCAATTTCAGCAAGAAATAGTAACAGTTTGGAAAAACGCTGTTTTTTATCCAAAATGAAGCAAAGCACAGTTTTTAAGAAAAAGTTGTATTCCATGAGTGGATTTGATGCCAAACGCATTTTTCAGCGAGAAATGGTGAAAATTTGGAAAAACGCTTTTGTCAACCCAAAATGAAGCAAAACAAAGTTTTCAGCAAAGACTTGTATTCCATGGGGGACTTTGATGCAAAAGGCATTTTCAGAGAGAAATGGTGAAAATTTTGGCAAAACGCTGTTTTCAACCCCATATTACGGAAAACACAGTTTTCAAGAGAGAGTTGTATTCCATGAGTGGATTTGATGCAAAACGCATTTTTCAGCAAGAAATGGTGTAAATTTGGCAAAACGCTCTTCTAAACCCCCAATTGAGCAAAACACAGTTTTCAAGAAGCAGTTGTATTCTATGAGTGGATTTGATGCAAAACGCATTTTTTAGAGAGAAATGCTGAAAGTTTGTCAAAACGCTGTATTCAACCCAAAATGAAGGAAAACACAGAGTTCAAGAAACAGTTGTATTCTATGAGTGGATTTGATGCAAAACGCATTTTTTAGAGAGAAATGATGAAAGTTTGGGAAAACGCTGTATTCAACCCAAGATGGAGGAAACAACAGATTTCAAGAAAGAGTTGTATTCCATGAGTGGATGTGATGGAAAACGCCTGCGAAAAATGGTGAAAGTTTGGGAAAAAGCAGTTTTCAACACAAAATAGAGCAAAAGAGAGTTTTCAACAAAAAGTTTTATTTACTCAGTGGATTTGTTGCAAAACTCTTTTTTCGGCGAGAAATGGTGAAAGTCTGGCAACCCAAAATGGAACAAATCACAGTTTCTAAGAGTGGATTTAATGCAAAACGCATTTTCAGAGAGAAACGGTGAAACTTTTTTAGAAACGCTGTTTCCAACAACCAAAATGGAGCAAAACAGAGTTTTAGAGACGGAGTTATTATCCAAGAGTGGATTTGATGCAAAACGCCTTTTTTAGCGAGAAGTGGTGAAAAATTGGAGAAACGCCGGTTTCAACCCAAAATGGAGCAAACACAGTTGTCAACAAAGAGTTGTATTCTATGAGTGGATTTGAGGCAAAATGCATTTTTCTGCATTTTTTGGCGAGAAATGGTGAAAGTTTGGCAAGTGAGTTGTGTATTCAATGAGTGGATCTGTTGCAAAACGCATTTTCACGCTAGACATGGTGTCAATTTGGCAAAACGCTCTTTTCAATCCACAATGAAGCAAAACACAGTTTTTAAGAAACAGTTTTATTCCAAGAGTGGATTTGATGCAAAATGCAGTTTTTAGCGAGAAATTATGAAAATTTGGCAAAACGCTGTATTCAACCCAAAATGGGATTTGTTGTAAAACGCATTTTTCAGCGAGAAATGGTGAAAGTTTGGAAAAAGACTGTTTTAAAACCAAAATGAAGCAAAACACAGTTTTTAAGAAACAGTGTTATTCCATGAGCGGATTTGATGCAAAACGCATTTTTCGGCGAGAAATAGTGAAATTTGGAAAAACGCTGTTTTCAACACAAAATGGAGCAAAACACAGTTGTGAACAAAGTGTTGTATTCTATAAGTGGATTTGAGGCAAAATGCATTTTTCTGCATTTTTTGGCGAGAAATGGTGAAAGTTTGGAAAGAGAGTTGTGTATTCAATGAGTGGATCTGTTGCAAAACGCATTTTTCAGCGAGAAATTGTGTAAATTTGGCAAAACGCTTCTTTCAATCCCCAATGGAGCAAAACACAGTTTTTAAGAAACAGTTGTATTCCAAGAGTGGATTTGATGCAAAACGCATTTTTTAGCGAGAAATGATGAAAATTTGGGAAAAACGTTGTATTCAACCCAAAATGGGATTTGTTGTAAAACTAATTTTTCAGCGAGAAATGGTGAAAGTTTGGAAAAAGGCTGTTTTAAAACCAAAATGGAGCAAAACACAGTTTTTAAGAAACAGTGTTATTGCACGAGCGGATTTAATGCAAAACGCATTTTTCGGCGAGAAATGGTGGAAATTTGGAAAAACGATGTTTTCAACACAAAATGGAGCAAAACACAGCTTAAGTTGTATTCCATGACTGGATTTGTTTCAAAACGCCTTTTTTAGCGAGAAGTGGTAAAAATTTGGCAAAACGGTTTTTTCAACGGCCAATGGATCAAAACAAAGTTTTCAAGAAACAGTTGTAATCTATGAGTGGATTTGAGGCAAAACGTATTTTTCAGCGGCAAATGGGGAAAATTTGGCAAAACGCTCTTTTCAACACACAATGAATCAAAACACAGTTTTCAAGGAACAGTTGTATTCAATGAGCGGATTTGATGCAAAACGCATTTTTTTGCCAGAAATGGTGAAAATTTGGCAAAAGGCTGTTTTATACCCGAAATGGAGCAAAACACAGTTTTCAAGAAAGAGTATTATTGCATGAGTGTATTTGATGCAAAACGCATTTTTAGCGAGAAATGGTAAAAGTTTGTAAAAACGCTGTTTTCAACCCAAAATGGAGAAAAACACAGGTGTCAACAAAGAGTTGTATTCCATGAGTGGATTTCATGCAAAACGCATTTTTCAGCGAGAAATGGTGAACATTTCGCAAAACGCTGTTTTCAACACAAAATGGAGTAAAACACATCTTTCAACAAAGTTGTGTATTCCATGAGTGGATGTAATGCAAATCGCATTTTTCTGCGAGAAATGGTAAAAATTTGGAAAAATGCTTTTGTCAATCTAAAATGAAGCAAACAAAGTTTTCAGCAAAGACTTGTATTCCATGAGGGGATTTGATGCAAAACGCATTTTTAGCGAGAAATGGTGAAAACTGTATTTTGCGCCATGGTGAGTTGATTACAGCCTTTCGGCACATTTTTACCAAATCTTGCTGAAATACGGGTTTTGCATTAAATCCACTCATGGAATACAACTCTCCTGAAAACTGTATTTTGCGCAATGGTGAGTTGAAAACAGCATTTCGCCACATTTTTATCAATTCTCGCTGAAATATGGGTTTTGCATCAAATCCACTCATGGAATACAAATCTTTCTTGAAAACTGTGTGCTTCATTGTGGGTTGAAAACAGCGTTTTCTAAAATTTTTACCATTTCTCGCCGAAAATGCGTTTTCCATCAAATCCACTCATGGATTAAAACTCTTTCTTTAAACTGTTTTTTCCTCCATTTTGGGTTGAAAAGAGCGATTTGCCAAATTTTCACCATTTCCAGCAAAAAATTGCGTTTTGCATTAAGTCCACTCATGGAATACAAATCTTTTGCGAAAACTGTGTCTTGCTCCATTGTGGATTAAAAGCCGCGTTTTACCAAATTTACAACATTTCTCACTGAAAAATGCGTTTTACATCAAATCCACTCATGAAATACAACTCTTTCTTGAAAACTGTCTTTTGCGCTATGGTAAGTTGAAAACAGCGTTTGGCCAAATTTTTACCAATTCTGGCTGAAAAATGGGTTTTGCATTAAATCCACTCTTGGAATACAACTCTTTCTTGAAAACTGTGTGTTGCTTTATTGTGGGTTGAAAACAGCTTTTTTCAAAATTTTCACCATTTCTCGCCAAAAATGCGTTTTCTATCAAATCCACTCATAAATACCAACTCTTTCTTTAAACTGTTTCTGCCGCCATTGTGGGTTGAAAAGAGCGATTTGCCAAATTTTCACCATTTCTAGCAAAAAATTGCGTTTTGCATTAAATCTACTCATGGAATACAAATCTTTTTCGAAAACTGTGTTTTGCACCATGGTCAGTTGAAAACAGCGTTTCGCTAAATTATCACGAATTCTGGCTGAAAAATGGGTTTTGCATCAAATCCAGTCATGCAATACAACCCTTTCTTGAAAACTGTGTTTTGCACCATGGTGAGTTGAAAACACCGTTTCGCCAAATGTTCACAAATTCTCGCTGAAAAATGGGTTTTCCATCAAATCCACTTATAAATTACAACTCTTTCTTGAAAACTGTATTTTGCTCCATTTTGGGTTGAGAACAGCGTTTTGTCAAATTTTCACCATTTCTTGCAAAAAAATGTGTTTTGCATCAAATCCAGACATGCAATACAACTCTTTCTTGAAAACTGTGTTTTGCGCCATGGTGACTTGAAAACACCGTTTCGCCAAATGTTCACAAATTCTCGCTGAAAAATGGGTTTTACATCAAATCCACTCATGGAATACAACTCTTTCTTGAAAACTGTGTTTTGCGCCATTTTCGGTTGAAAAGAGTGTTTTGTCAAATTTTCACCATTTTTCTCTGAAAGATGCGTTTTGCATCAGATCCAGTCATGGAATACAACTCATCTTTAAAACTGTGTTTTGCGCCATGGTGAGTTGAAAACACCGTTTCGCCAAATGTTCTCAAACTCTAGCTGAAAAATGGGTTTTCCATCAAATCCACTCATCAATTACAACTCTTTCTTGAAAACTGTGTTTTGCTCCATTGTGGGTTAAAAACAGCGTTTGTCAAATTTTCACCATTTCTCGCAAAAAAATGTGTTGTGTCTTGGAAACTGTGTTTTGGTCCATTTTGAGTTGAAAACAGCGTTTTGCCATATTTTTTACAATTTCTCGCTGAAAGATGCGTTTTTTATCAAGTCTACTCATAGAAAACAACCCTTTCTTAAAAACTGTTTTCGCTCCATTTTAGCTTGAAAACATCGTTTTGGAAAGTTTTTTACCATTTTTGGTGGGAAAATGTGTTTTGCATCAAATCCACTCATGCAATAAAACTCTTTCTGAAAACTGTGTTTTGCGCTATGGTGAGTTGAAAACAGTGTTTCGCCAAATTTTCACCAATTCTCGCTGAAAAATGGGTTTGCATTAAATCCAGTCATGAAATACAACTCTTTCTTGTAAACTGCGTTTTGCTCCATTTTGGGTTAAAAACAGCGTTTTGTCCAATTTTGACTATTTCTTGCGGAGAAATGCGTTTTGCATTAAATCCACTCATGGAATAACACTTTTTCTTGAAAACTGTGTTTTGGTTCAATTTGTGTTGAAAACAGCGTTTTGCAAAAGTTTCACCATTTTTATCTTAAAAATGCGTTTTGCTTCAAATCCACTCATGGAATAACACTCTTTCTTGAAAGCTGTGTTTTGCTCTATTGTGGGTTGAAAACAGCATTTTGCTATATTTTTTACCACGTCTCGCTGAAAAATGCGTTTTCTATCAAATCTACTCATTGAATGAAAACATCGTTTAGGAAAATTTTTACCAGTTCTTGTGGAAAACTTTCTTTTCGCATCAAATCCACTCATGGAATACAACAGTTTCTTGAATAGTGTGTTTTGCTCCGTTTTGGGTTAAAAACAGCGTTTTTTGAAAATTTTTACCATTTCTCGCTGAAAAAAGCGTTTTGTATCAAATCCACTCATTGTTACAATTATTTCTTTCAAACTGTTTTGCTCCATTTTCTGTTAAAAACAGCGTTTTGCCAAATTTTTTTTCATTTCTCGCCGAAAAACGTTTTTAGCATCAAATCCACTCGTGGAATAGAAATCTTTCCTGAAAACTGTGTTTTGCTCCATTTTGGGTTAAAAACAGCCTTTTGTCAAATATTCACCATTTTTCGCTGAAAAGGGGTTTTGAATCAAATCCAGTCATAAAATACAACTATTTTTTGAAAACTGTGTTTACTCCAGGATTCAGGAGAGAGTTGTATTCCGTGAGGGAATTTGATGGAAAACGCATTTTTCAGCAATAAATGGTGTAAATTTGGCAAAACGCTCTTTTTAACCCCACAATGGAGAAAAACAGTTTTCAAGAAACAATTGTATTCCATGAGTGGATTTGATGCGAAATGCATTTGTTAGCGAGAAATGATGAAAATTTGGCTAAACGCTGTATTCAAGTTAAAATGGAGGAAAACAGATTTCAAGAAAGAGTTGTATTCCATGAGTGGATGTGATGCAAAACGTATTTTCAACGAGAAATGGTGAAAGTTTAAAGAAACGCTGTTTTTAACCCGAAATGGAGCAAAACCAAGTTTTCGAGAAACGGTTGTATTCCATGAGTTGATTTGATGCAAAACACATTTGTCCACCAAAAATGGTAAAAATTTGCCAAAACGCTGTATTCAACTTAAAATGGAGGAAAACACAGTTTTCAAGAAAGAGTTGTTTTCAATGAGTAGATTTGATAGAAAACGCATTTTTCAGTGAGAAGTTGTAAAAAATATGGCAAAACACTGTTTTCAACCCACAATGGAGCAAAAGACAGTTTTCAAGAAAGTGTTGTATTCGATGAGTTGATTTGATGCAAAACCCAATTTCAGCAAGAAATAGTAACAGTTTGGAAAAACGCTGTTTTTTATCCAAAATGAAGCAAAGCACAGTTTTTAAGAAAAAGTTGTATTCCATGAGTGGATTTGATGCCAAACGCATTTTTCAGCGAGAAATGGTGAAAATTTGGAAAAACGCTTTTGTCAACCCAAAATGAAGCAAAACAAAGTTTTCAGCAAAGACTTGTATTCCATGGGGGACTTTGATGCAAAAGGCATTTTCAGAGAGAAATGGTGAAAATTTTGGCAAAACGCTGTTTTCAACCCCATATTACGGAAAACACAGTTTTCAAGAGAGAGTTGTATTCCACGAGTGGATTTGATGCAAAACGCATTTTTCAGCAAGAAATGGTGTAAATTTGGCAAAACGCTCTTCTAAACCCCCAATTGAGCAAAACACAGTTTTCAAGAAGCAGTTGTATTCTATGAGTGGATTTGATGCAAAACGCATTTTTTAGAGAGAAATGCTGAAAGTTTGTCAAAACGCTGTATTCAACCCAAAATGAAGGAAAACACAGAGTTCAAGAAACAGTTGTATTCTATGAGTGGATTTGATGCAAAACGCATTTTTTAGAGAGAAATGATGAAAGTTTGGGAAAACGCTGTATTCAACCCAAGATGGAGGAAACAACAGATTTCAAGAAAGAGTTGTATTCCATGAGTGGATGTGATGGAAAACGCCTGCGAAAAATGGTGAAAGTTTGGGAAAAAGCAGTTTTCAACACAAAATAGAGCAAAAGAGAGTTTTCAACAAAAAGTTTTATTTACTCAGTGGATTTGTTGCAAAACTCTTTTTTCGGCGAGAAATGGTGAAAGTCTGGCAACCCAAAATGGAACAAATCACAGTTTCTAAGAGTGGATTTAATGCAAAACGCATTTTCAGAGAGAAACGGTGAAACTTTTTTAGAAACGCTGTTTCCAACAACCAAAATGGAGCAAAACAGAGTTTTAGAGACGGAGTTATTATCCAAGAGTGGATTTGATGCAAAACGCCTTTTTTAGCGAGAAGTGGTGAAAAATTGGAGAAACGCCGGTTTCAACCCAAAATGGAGCAAACACAGTTGTCAACAAAGAGTTGTATTCTATGAGTGGATTTGAGGCAAAATGCATTTTTCTGCATTTTTTGGCGAGAAATGGTGAAAGTTTGGCAAGTGAGTTGTGTATTCAATGAGTGGATCTGTTGCAAAACGCATTTTCACGCTAGACATGGTGTCAATTTGGCAAAACGCTCTTTTCAATCCACAATGAAGCAAAACACAGTTTTTAAGAAACAGTTTTATTCCAAGAGTGGATTTGATGCAAAATGCAGTTTTTAGCGAGAAATTATGAAAATTTGGCAAAACGCTGTATTCAACCCAAAATGGGATTTGTTGTAAAACGCATTTTTCAGCGAGAAATGGTGAAAGTTTGGAAAAAGACTGTTTTAAAACCAAAATGAAGCAAAACACAGTTTTTAAGAAACAGTGTTATTCCATGAGCGGATTTGATGCAAAACGCATTTTTCGGCGAGAAATAGTGAAATTTGGAAAAACGCTGTTTTCAACACAAAATGGAGCAAAACACAGTTGTGAACAAAGTGTTGTATTCTATAAGTGGATTTGAGGCAAAATGCATTTTTCTGCATTTTTTGGCGAGAAATGGTGAAAGTTTGGAAAGAGAGTTGTGTATTCAATGAGTGGATCTGTTGCAAAACGCATTTTTCAGCGAGAAATTGTGTAAATTTGGCAAAACGCTTCTTTCAATCCCCAATGGAGCAAAACACAGTTTTTAAGAAACAGTTGTATTCCAAGAGTGGATTTGATGCAAAACGCATTTTTTAGCGAGAAATGATGAAAATTTGGGAAAAACGTTGTATTCAACCCAAAATGGGATTTGTTGTAAAACTAATTTTTCAGCGAGAAATGGTGAAAGTTTGGAAAAAGGCTGTTTTAAAACCAAAATGGAGCAAAACACAGTTTTTAAGAAACAGTGTTATTGCACGAGCGGATTTAATGCAAAACGCATTTTTCGGCGAGAAATGGTGGAAATTTGGAAAAACGATGTTTTCAACACAAAATGGAGCAAAACACAGCTTAAGTTGTATTCCATGACTGGATTTGTTTCAAAACGCCTTTTTTAGCGAGAAGTGGTAAAAATTTGGCAAAACGGTTTTTTCAACGGCCAATGGATCAAAACAAAGTTTTCAAGAAACAGTTGTAATCTATGAGTGGATTTGAGGCAAAACGTATTTTTCAGCGGCAAATGGGGAAAATTTGGCAAAACGCTCTTTTCAACACACAATGAATCAAAACACAGTTTTCAAGGAACAGTTGTATTCAATGAGCGGATTTGATGCAAAACGCATTTTTTTGCCAGAAATGGTGAAAATTTGGCAAAAGGCTGTTTTATACCCGAAATGGAGCAAAACACAGTTTTCAAGAAAGAGTATTATTGCATGAGTGTATTTGATGCAAAACGCATTTTTAGCGAGAAATGGTAAAAGTTTGTAAAAACGCTGTTTTCAACCCAAAATGGAGAAAAACACAGGTGTCAACAAAGAGTTGTATTCCATGAGTGGATTTCATGCAAAACGCATTTTTCAGCGAGAAATGGTGAACATTTCGCAAAACGCTGTTTTCAACACAAAATGGAGTAAAACACATCTTTCAACAAAGTTGTGTATTCCATGAGTGGATGTAATGCAAATCGCATTTTTCTGCGAGAAATGGTAAAAATTTGGAAAAATGCTTTTGTCAATCTAAAATGAAGCAAACAAAGTTTTCAGCAAAGACTTGTATTCCATGAGGGGATTTGATGCAAAACGCATTTTTAGCGAGAAATGGTGAAAACTGTATTTTGCGCCATGGTGAGTTGATTACAGCCTTTCGGCACATTTTTACCAAATCTTGCTGAAATACGGGTTTTGCATTAAATCCACTCATGGAATACAACTCTCCTGAAAACTGTATTTTGCGCAATGGTGAGTTGAAAACAGCATTTCGCCACATTTTTATCAATTCTCGCTGAAATATGGGTTTTGCATCAAATCCACTCATGGAATACAAATCTTTCTTGAAAACTGTGTGCTTCATTGTGGGTTGAAAACAGCGTTTTCTAAAATTTTTACCATTTCTCGCCGAAAATGCGTTTTCCATCAAATCCACTCATGGATTAAAACTCTTTCTTTAAACTGTTTTTTCCTCCATTTTGGGTTGAAAAGAGCGATTTGCCAAATTTTCACCATTTCCAGCAAAAAATTGCGTTTTGCATTAAGTCCACTCATGGAATACAAATCTTTTGCGAAAACTGTGTCTTGCTCCATTGTGGATTAAAAGCCGCGTTTTACCAAATTTACAACATTTCTCACTGAAAAATGCGTTTTACATCAAATCCACTCATGAAATACAACTCTTTCTTGAAAACTGTCTTTTGCGCTATGGTAAGTTGAAAACAGCGTTTGGCCAAATTTTTACCAATTCTGGCTGAAAAATGGGTTTTGCATTAAATCCACTCTTGGAATACAACTCTTTCTTGAAAACTGTGTGTTGCTTTATTGTGGGTTGAAAACAGCTTTTTTCAAAATTTTCACCATTTCTCGCCAAAAATGCGTTTTCTATCAAATCCACTCATAAATACCAACTCTTTCTTTAAACTGTTTCTGCCGCCATTGTGGGTTGAAAAGAGCGATTTGCCAAATTTTCACCATTTCTAGCAAAAAATTGCGTTTTGCATTAAATCTACTCATGGAATACAAATCTTTTTCGAAAACTGTGTTTTGCACCATGGTCAGTTGAAAACAGCGTTTCGCTAAATTATCACGAATTCTGGCTGAAAAATGGGTTTTGCATCAAATCCAGTCATGCAATACAACCCTTTCTTGAAAACTGTGTTTTGCACCATGGTGAGTTGAAAACACCGTTTCGCCAAATGTTCACAAATTCTCGCTGAAAAATGGGTTTTCCATCAAATCCACTTATAAATTACAACTCTTTCTTGAAAACTGTATTTTGCTCCATTTTGGGTTGAGAACAGCGTTTTGTCAAATTTTCACCATTTCTTGCAAAAAAATGTGTTTTGCATCAAATCCAGACATGCAATACAACTCTTTCTTGAAAACTGTGTTTTGCGCCATGGTGACTTGAAAACACCGTTTCGCCAAATGTTCACAAATTCTCGCTGAAAAATGGGTTTTACATCAAATCCACTCATGGAATACAACTCTTTCTTGAAAACTGTGTTTTGCGCCATTTTCGGTTGAAAAGAGTGTTTTGTCAAATTTTCACCATTTTTCTCTGAAAGATGCGTTTTGCATCAGATCCAGTCATGGAATACAACTCATCTTTAAAACTGTGTTTTGCGCCATGGTGAGTTGAAAACACCGTTTCGCCAAATGTTCTCAAACTCTAGCTGAAAAATGGGTTTTCCATCAAATCCACTCATCAATTACAACTCTTTCTTGAAAACTGTGTTTTGCTCCATTGTGGGTTAAAAACAGCGTTTGTCAAATTTTCACCATTTCTCGCAAAAAAATGTGTTGTGTCTTGGAAACTGTGTTTTGGTCCATTTTGAGTTGAAAACAGCGTTTTGCCATATTTTTTACAATTTCTCGCTGAAAGATGCGTTTTTTATCAAGTCTACTCATAGAAAACAACCCTTTCTTAAAAACTGTTTTCGCTCCATTTTAGCTTGAAAACATCGTTTTGGAAAGTTTTTTACCATTTTTGGTGGGAAAATGTGTTTTGCATCAAATCCACTCATGCAATAAAACTCTTTCTGAAAACTGTGTTTTGCGCTATGGTGAGTTGAAAACAGTGTTTCGCCAAATTTTCACCAATTCTCGCTGAAAAATGGGTTTGCATTAAATCCAGTCATGAAATACAACTCTTTCTTGTAAACTGCGTTTTGCTCCATTTTGGGTTAAAAACAGCGTTTTGTCCAATTTTGACTATTTCTTGCGGAGAAATGCGTTTTGCATTAAATCCACTCATGGAATAACACTTTTTCTTGAAAACTGTGTTTTGGTTCAATTTGTGTTGAAAACAGCGTTTTGCAAAAGTTTCACCATTTTTATCTTAAAAATGCGTTTTGCTTCAAATCCACTCATGGAATAACACTCTTTCTTGAAAGCTGGGTTTTGCTCTATTGTGGGTTGAAAACAGCATTTTGCTATATTTTTTACCACGTCTCGCTGAAAAATGCGTTTTCTATCAAATCTACTCATTGAATGAAAACATCGTTTAGGAAAATTTTTACCAGTTCTTGTGGAAAACTTTCTTTTCGCATCAAATCCACTCATGGAATACAACAGTTTCTTGAATAGTGTGTTTTGCTCCGTTTTGGGTTAAAAACAGCGTTTTTTGAAAATTTTTACCATTTCTCGCTGAAAAAAGCGTTTTGTATCAAATCCACTTATTGTTACAATTATTTCTTTTAAACTGTTTTGCTCCATTTTCTGTTAAAAACAGCGTTTTGCCAAATTTTTTTTCATTTCTCGCCGAAAAACGTTTTTAGCATCAAATCCACTCGTGGAATAGAAATCTTTCCTGAAAACTGTGTTTTGCTCCATTTTGGGTTAAAAACAGCCTTTTGTCAAATATTCACCATTTTTCGCTGAAAAGGGGTTTTGAATCAAATCCAGTCATAAAATACAACTATTTTTTGAAAACTGTGTTTACTCCAGGATTCAGGAGAGAGTTGTATTCCGTGAGGGAATTTGATGGAAAACGCATTTTTCAGCAATAAATGGTGTAAATTTGGCAAAACGCTCTTTTTAACCCCACAATGGAGAAAAACACAGTTTTCAAGAAAGAATCGTATTCCATGAGTGGATTTGATGCGAAACGCATTTGTTAGCGAGAAATGATGAAAATTTGGCTAAACGCTGTATTCAAGTTAAAATGGAGGAAAACAGATTTCAAGAAAGAGTTGTATTCCATGAGTGGATGTGATGCAAAACGTATTTTCAACGAGAAATGGTGAAAGTTTAAAGAAACGCTGTTTTTAACCCGAAATGGAGCAAAACCAAGTTTTCGAGAAACGGTTGTATTCCATGAGTTGATTTGATGCAAAACACATTTGTCCACCAAAAATGGTAAAAATTTGCCAAAACGCTGTATTCAACTTAAAATGGAGGAAAACACAGTTTTCAAGAAAGAGTTGTTTTCAATGAGTAGATTTGATAGAAAACGCATTTTTCAGTGAGAAGTTGTAAAAAATATGGCAAAACACTGTTTTCAACCCACAATGGAGCAAAAGACAGTTTTCAAGAAAGTGTTGTATTCGATGAGTTGATTTGATGCAAAACCCAATTTCAGCAAGAAATAGTAACAGTTTGGAAAAACGCTGTTTTTTATCCAAAATGAAGCAAAGCACAGTTTTTAAGAAAAAGTTGTATTCCATGAGTGGATTTGATGCCAAACGCATTTTTCAGCGAGAAATGGTGAAAATTTGGAAAAACGCTTTTGTCAACCCAAAATGAAGCAAAACAAAGTTTTCAGCAAAGACTTGTATTCCATGGGGGACTTTGATGCAAAAGGCATTTTCAGAGAGAAATGGTGAAAATTTTGGCAAAACGCTGTTTTCAACCCCATATTACGGAAAACACAGTTTTCAAGAGAGAGTTGTATTCCATGAGTGGATTTGATGCAAAACGCATTTTTCAGCAAGAAATGGTGTAAATTTGGCAAAACGCTCTTCTAAACCCCCAATTGAGCAAAACACAGTTTTCAAGAAGCAGTTGTATTCTATGAGTGGATTTGATGCAAAACGCATTTTTTAGAGAGAAATGCTGAAAGTTTGTCAAAACGCTGTATTCAACCCAAAATGAAGGAAAACACAGAGTTCAAGAAACAGTTGTATTCTATGAGTGGATTTGATGCAAAACGCATTTTTTAGAGAGAAATGATGAAAGTTTGGGAAAACGCTGTATTCAACCCAAGATGGAGGAAACAACAGATTTCAAGAAAGAGTTGTATTCCATGAGTGGATGTGATGGAAAACGCCTGCGAAAAATGGTGAAAGTTTGGGAAAAAGCAGTTTTCAACACAAAATAGAGCAAAAGAGAGTTTTCAACAAAAAGTTTTATTTACTCAGTGGATTTGTTGCAAAACTCTTTTTTCGGCGAGAAATGGTGAAAGTCTGGCAACCCAAAATGGAACAAATCACAGTTTCTAAGAGTGGATTTAATGCAAAACGCATTTTCAGAGAGAAACGGTGAAACTTTTTTAGAAACGCTGTTTCCAACAACCAAAATGGAGCAAAACAGAGTTTTAGAGACGGAGTTATTATCCAAGAGTGGATTTGATGCAAAACGCCTTTTTTAGCGAGAAGTGGTGAAAAATTGGAGAAACGCCGGTTTCAACCCAAAATGGAGCAAACACAGTTGTCAACAAAGAGTTGTATTCTATGAGTGGATTTGAGGCAAAATGCATTTTTCTGCATTTTTTGGCGAGAAATGGTGAAAGTTTGGCAAGTGAGTTGTGTATTCAATGAGTGGATCTGTTGCAAAACGCATTTTCACGCTAGACATGGTGTCAATTTGGCAAAACGCTCTTTTCAATCCACAATGAAGCAAAACACAGTTTTTAAGAAACAGTTTTATTCCAAGAGTGGATTTGATGCAAAATGCAGTTTTTAGCGAGAAATTATGAAAATTTGGCAAAACGCTGTATTCAACCCAAAATGGGATTTGTTGTAAAACGCATTTTTCAGCGAGAAATGGTGAAAGTTTGGAAAAAGACTGTTTTAAAACCAAAATGAAGCAAAACACAGTTTTTAAGAAACAGTGTTATTCCATGAGCGGATTTGATGCAAAACGCATTTTTCGGCGAGAAATAGTGAAATTTGGAAAAACGCTGTTTTCAACACAAAATGGAGCAAAACACAGTTGTGAACAAAGTGTTGTATTCTATAAGTGGATTTGAGGCAAAATGCATTTTTCTGCATTTTTTGGCGAGAAATGGTGAAAGTTTGGAAAGAGAGTTGTGTATTCAATGAGTGGATCTGTTGCAAAACGCATTTTTCAGCGAGAAATTGTGTAAATTTGGCAAAACGCTTCTTTCAATCCCCAATGGAGCAAAACACAGTTTTTAAGAAACAGTTGTATTCCAAGAGTGGATTTGATGCAAAACGCATTTTTTAGCGAGAAATGATGAAAATTTGGGAAAAACGTTGTATTCAACCCAAAATGGGATTTGTTGTAAAACTAATTTTTCAGCGAGAAATGGTGAAAGTTTGGAAAAAGGCTGTTTTAAAACCAAAATGGAGCAAAACACAGTTTTTAAGAAACAGTGTTATTGCACGAGCGGATTTAATGCAAAACGCATTTTTCGGCGAGAAATGGTGGAAATTTGGAAAAACGATGTTTTCAACACAAAATGGAGCAAAACACAGCTTAAGTTGTATTCCATGACTGGATTTGTTTCAAAACGCCTTTTTTAGCGAGAAGTGGTAAAAATTTGGCAAAACGGTTTTTTCAACGGCCAATGGATCAAAACAAAGTTTTCAAGAAACAGTTGTAATCTATGAGTGGATTTGAGGCAAAACGTATTTTTCAGCGGCAAATGGGGAAAATTTGGCAAAACGCTCTTTTCAACACACAATGAATCAAAACACAGTTTTCAAGGAACAGTTGTATTCAATGAGCGGATTTGATGCAAAACGCATTTTTTTTGCCAGAAATGGTGAAAATTTGGCAAAAGGCTGTTTTATACCCGAAATGGAGCAAAACACAGTTTTCAAGAAAGAGTATTATTGCATGAGTGTATTTGATGCAAAACGCATTTTTAGCGAGAAATGGTAAAAGTTTGTAAAAACGCTGTTTTCAACCCAAAATGGAGAAAAACACAGGTGTCAACAAAGAGTTGTATTCCATGAGTGGATTTCATGCAAAACGCATTTTTCAGCGAGAAATGGTGAACATTTCGCAAAACGCTGTTTTCAACACAAAATGGAGTAAAACACATCTTTCAACAAAGTTGTGTATTCCATGAGTGGATGTAATGCAAATCGCATTTTTCTGCGAGAAATGGTAAAAATTTGGAAAAATGCTTTTGTCAATCTAAAATGAAGCAAACAAAGTTTTCAGCAAAGACTTGTATTCCATGAGGGGATTTGATGCAAAACGCATTTTTAGCGAGAAATGGTGAAAACTGTATTTTGCGCCATGGTGAGTTGATTACAGCCTTTCGGCACATTTTTACCAAATCTTGCTGAAATACGGGTTTTGCATTAAATCCACTCATGGAATACAACTCTCCTGAAAACTGTATTTTGCGCAATGGTGAGTTGAAAACAGCATTTCGCCACATTTTTATCAATTCTCGCTGAAATATGGGTTTTGCATCAAATCCACTCATGGAATACAAATCTTTCTTGAAAACTGTGTGCTTCATTGTGGGTTGAAAACAGCGTTTTCTAAAATTTTTACCATTTCTCGCCGAAAATGCGTTTTCCATCAAATCCACTCATGGATTAAAACTCTTTCTTTAAACTGTTTTTTCCTCCATTTTGGGTTGAAAAGAGCGATTTGCCAAATTTTCACCATTTCCAGCAAAAAATTGCGTTTTGCATTAAGTCCACTCATGGAATACAAATCTTTTGCGAAAACTGTGTCTTGCTCCATTGTGGATTAAAAGCCGCGTTTTACCAAATTTACAACATTTCTCACTGAAAAATGCGTTTTACATCAAATCCACTCATGAAATACAACTCTTTCTTGAAAACTGTCTTTTGCGCTATGGTAAGTTGAAAACAGCGTTTGGCCAAATTTTTACCAATTCTGGCTGAAAAATGGGTTTTGCATTAAATCCACTCTTGGAATACAACTCTTTCTTGAAAACTGTGTGTTGCTTTATTGTGGGTTGAAAACAGCTTTTTTCAAAATTTTCACCATTTCTCGCCAAAAATGCGTTTTCTATCAAATCCACTCATAAATACCAACTCTTTCTTTAAACTGTTTCTGCTGCCATTGTGGGTTGAAAAGAGCGATTTGCCAAATTTTCACCATTTCTAGCAAAAAATTGCGTTTTGCATTAAATCTACTCATGGAATACAAATCTTTTTCGAAAACTGTGTTTTGCACCATGGTCAGTTGAAAACAGCGTTTCGCTAAATTATCACGAATTCTGGCTGAAAAATGGGTTTTGCATCAAATCCAGTCATGCAATACAACCCTTTCTTGAAAACTGTGTTTTGCACCATGGTGAGTTGAAAACACCGTTTCGCCAAATGTTCACAAATTCTCGCTGAAAAATGGGTTTTCCATCAAATCCACTTATAAATTACAACTCTTTCTTGAAAACTGTATTTTGCTCCATTTTGGGTTGAGAACAGCGTTTTGTCAAATTTTCACCATTTCTTGCAAAAAAATGTGTTTTGCATCAAATCCAGACATGCAATACAACTCTTTCTTGAAAACTGTGTTTTGCGCCATGGTGACTTGAAAACACCGTTTCGCCAAATGTTCACAAATTCTCGCTGAAAAATGGGTTTTACATCAAATCCACTCATGGAATACAACTCTTTCTTGAAAACTGTGTTTTGCGCCATTTTCGGTTGAAAAGAGTGTTTTGTCAAATTTTCACCATTTTTCTCTGAAAGATGCGTTTTGCATCAGATCCAGTCATGGAATACAACTCATCTTTAAAACTGTGTTTTGCGCCATGGTGAGTTGAAAACACCGTTTCGCCAAATGTTCTCAAACTCTAGCTGAAAAATGGGTTTTCCATCAAATCCACTCATCAATTACAACTCTTTCTTGAAAACTGTGTTTTGCTCCATTGTGGGTTAAAAACAGCGTTTGTCAAATTTTCACCATTTCTCGCAAAAAAATGTGTTGTGTCTTGGAAACTGTGTTTTGGTCCATTTTGAGTTGAAAACAGCGTTTTGCCATATTTTTTACAATTTCTCGCTGAAAGATGCGTTTTTTATCAAGTCTACTCATAGAAAACAACCCTTTCTTAAAAACTGTTTTCGCTCCATTTTAGCTTGAAAACATCGTTTTGGAAAGTTTTTTACCATTTTTGGTGGGAAAATGTGTTTTGCATCAAATCCACTCATGCAATAAAACTCTTTCTGAAAACTGTGTTTTGCGCTATGGTGAGTTGAAAACAGTGTTTCGCCAAATTTTCACCAATTCTCGCTGAAAAATGGGTTTGCATTAAATCCAGTCATGAAATACAACTCTTTCTTGTAAACTGCGTTTTGCTCCATTTTGGGTTAAAAACAGCGTTTTGTCCAATTTTTACTATTTCTTGCGGAGAAATGCGTTTTGCATTAAATCCACTCATGGAATAACACTTTTTCTTGAAAACTGTGTTTTGGTTCAATTTGTGTTGAAAACAGCGTTTTGCAAAAGTTTCACCATTTTTATCTTAAAAATGCGTTTTGCTTCAAATCCACTCATGGAATAACACTCTTTCTTGAAAGCTGGGTTTTGCTCTATTGTGGGTTGAAAACAGCATTTTGCTATATTTTTTACCACGTCTCGCTGAAAAATGCGTTTTCTATCAAATCTACTCATTGAATGAAAACATCGTTTAGGAAAATTTTTACCAGTTCTTGTGGAAAACTTTCTTTTCGCATCAAATCCACTCATGGAATACAACAGTTTCTTGAATAGTGTGTTTTGCTCCGTTTTGGGTTAAAAACAGCGTTTTTTGAAAATTTTTACCATTTCTCGCTGAAAAAAGCGTTTTGTATCAAATCCACTTATTGTTACAATTATTTCTTTTAAACTGTTTTGCTCCATTTTCTGTTAAAAACAGCGTTTTGCCAAATTTTTTTTCATTTCTCGCCGAAAAACGTTTTTAGCATCAAATCCACTCGTGGAATAGAAATCTTTCCTGAAAACTGTGTTTTGCTCCATTTTGGGTTAAAAACAGCCTTTTGTCAAATATTCACCATTTTTCGCTGAAAAGGGGTTTTGAATCAAATCCAGTCATAAAATACAACTATTTTTTGAAAACTGTGTTTACTCCAGGATTCAGGAGAGAGTTGTATTCCGTGAGGGAATTTGATGGAAAACGCATTTTTCAGCAATAAATGGTGTAAATTTGGCAAAACGCTCTTTTTAACCCCACAATGGAGAAAAACACAGTTTTCAAGAAAGAATCGTATTCCATGAGTGGATTTGATGCGAAACGCATTTGTTAGCGAGAAATGATGAAAATTTGGCTAAACGCTGTATTCAAGTTAAAATGGAGGAAAACAGATTTCAAGAAAGAGTTGTATTCCATGAGTGGATGTGATGCAAAACGTATTTTCAACGAGAAATGGTGAAAGTTTAAAGAAACGCTGTTTTTAACCCGAAATGGAGCAAAACCAAGTTTTCGAGAAACGGTTGTATTCCATGAGTTGATTTGATGCAAAACACATTTGTCCACCAAAAATGGTAAAAATTTGCCAAAACGCTGTATTCAACTTAAAATGGAGGAAAACACAGTTTTCAAGAAAGAGTTGTTTTCAATGAGTAGATTTGATAGAAAACGCATTTTTCAGTGAGAAGTTGTAAAAAATATGGCAAAACACTGTTTTCAACCCACAATGGAGCAAAAGACAGTTTTCAAGAAAGTGTTGTATTCGATGAGTTGATTTGATGCAAAACCCAATTTCAGCAAGAAATAGTAACAGTTTGGAAAAACGCTGTTTTTTATCCAAAATGAAGCAAAGCACAGTTTTTAAGAAAAAGTTGTATTCCATGAGTGGATTTGATGCCAAACGCATTTTTCAGCGAGAAATGGTGAAAATTTGGAAAAACGCTTTTGTCAACCCAAAATGAAGCAAAACAAAGTTTTCAGCAAAGACTTGTATTCCATGGGGGACTTTGATGCAAAAGGCATTTTCAGAGAGAAATGGTGAAAATTTTGGCAAAACGCTGTTTTCAACCCCATATTACGGAAAACACAGTTTTCAAGAGAGAGTTGTATTCCATGAGTGGATTTGATGCAAAACGCATTTTTCAGCAAGAAATGGTGTAAATTTGGCAAAACGCTCTTCTAAACCCCCAATTGAGCAAAACACAGTTTTCAAGAAGCAGTTGTATTCTATGAGTGGATTTGATGCAAAACGCATTTTTTAGAGAGAAATGCTGAAAGTTTGTCAAAACGCTGTATTCAACCCAAAATGAAGGAAAACACAGAGTTCAAGAAACAGTTGTATTCTATGAGTGGATTTGATGCAAAACGCATTTTTTAGAGAGAAATGATGAAAGTTTGGGAAAACGCTGTATTCAACCCAAGATGGAGGAAACAACAGATTTCAAGAAAGAGTTGTATTCCATGAGTGGATGTGATGGAAAACGCCTGCGAAAAATGGTGAAAGTTTGGGAAAAAGCAGTTTTCAACACAAAATAGAGCAAAAGAGAGTTTTCAACAAAAAGTTTTATTTACTCAGTGGATTTGTTGCAAAACTCTTTTTTCGGCGAGAAATGGTGAAAGTCTGGCAACCCAAAATGGAACAAATCACAGTTTCTAAGAGTGGATTTAATGCAAAACGCATTTTCAGAGAGAAACGGTGAAACTTTTTTAGAAACGCTGTTTCCAACAACCAAAATGGAGCAAAACAGAGTTTTAGAGACGGAGTTATTATCCAAGAGTGGATTTGATGCAAAACGCCTTTTTTAGCGAGAAGTGGTGAAAAATTGGAGAAACGCCGGTTTCAACCCAAAATGGAGCAAACACAGTTGTCAACAAAGAGTTGTATTCTATGAGTGGATTTGAGGCAAAATGCATTTTTCTGCATTTTTTGGCGAGAAATGGTGAAAGTTTGGCAAGTGAGTTGTGTATTCAATGAGTGGATCTGTTGCAAAACGCATTTTCACGCTAGACATGGTGTCAATTTGGCAAAACGCTCTTTTCAATCCACAATGAAGCAAAACACAGTTTTTAAGAAACAGTTTTATTCCAAGAGTGGATTTGATGCAAAATGCAGTTTTTAGCGAGAAATTATGAAAATTTGGCAAAACGCTGTATTCAACCCAAAATGGGATTTGTTGTAAAACGCATTTTTCAGCGAGAAATGGTGAAAGTTTGGAAAAAGACTGTTTTAAAACCAAAATGAAGCAAAACACAGTTTTTAAGAAACAGTGTTATTCCATGAGCGGATTTGATGCAAAACGCATTTTTCGGCGAGAAATAGTGAAATTTGGAAAAACGCTGTTTTCAACACAAAATGGAGCAAAACACAGTTGTGAACAAAGTGTTGTATTCTATAAGTGGATTTGAGGCAAAATGCATTTTTCTGCATTTTTTGGCGAGAAATGGTGAAAGTTTGGAAAGAGAGTTGTGTATTCAATGAGTGGATCTGTTGCAAAACGCATTTTTCAGCGAGAAATTGTGTAAATTTGGCAAAACGCTTCTTTCAATCCCCAATGGAGCAAAACACAGTTTTTAAGAAACAGTTGTATTCCAAGAGTGGATTTGATGCAAAACGCATTTTTTAGCGAGAAATGATGAAAATTTGGGAAAAACGTTGTATTCAACCCAAAATGGGATTTGTTGTAAAACTAATTTTTCAGCGAGAAATGGTGAAAGTTTGGAAAAAGGCTGTTTTAAAACCAAAATGGAGCAAAACACAGTTTTTAAGAAACAGTGTTATTGCACGAGCGGATTTAATGCAAAACGCATTTTTCGGCGAGAAATGGTGGAAATTTGGAAAAACGATGTTTTCAACACAAAATGGAGCAAAACACAGCTTAAGTTGTATTCCATGACTGGATTTGTTTCAAAACGCCTTTTTTAGCGAGAAGTGGTAAAAATTTGGCAAAACGGTTTTTTCAACGGCCAATGGATCAAAACAAAGTTTTCAAGAAACAGTTGTAATCTATGAGTGGATTTGAGGCAAAACGTATTTTTCAGCGGCAAATGGGGAAAATTTGGCAAAACGCTCTTTTCAACACACAATGAATCAAAACACAGTTTTCAAGGAACAGTTGTATTCAATGAGCGGATTTGATGCAAAACGCATTTTTTTGCCAGAAATGGTGAAAATTTGGCAAAAGGCTGTTTTATACCCGAAATGGAGCAAAACACAGTTTTCAAGAAAGAGTATTATTGCATGAGTGTATTTGATGCAAAACGCATTTTTAGCGAGAAATGGTGAAAACTGTATTTTGCGCCATGGTGAGTTGATTACAGCCTTTCGGCACATTTTTACCAAATCTTGCTGAAATACGGGTTTTGCATTAAATCCACTCATGGAATACAACTCTCCTGAAAACTGTATTTTGCGCAATGGTGAGTTGAAAACAGCATTTCGCCACATTTTTATCAATTCTCGCTGAAATATGGGTTTTGCATCAAATCCACTCATGGAATACAAATCTTTCTTGAAAACTGTGTGCTTCATTGTGGGTTGAAAACAGCGTTTTCTAAAATTTTTACCATTTCTCGCCGAAAATGCGTTTTCCATCAAATCCACTCATGGATTAAAACTCTTTCTTTAAACTGTTTTTTCCTCCATTTTGGGTTGAAAAGAGCGATTTGCCAAATTTTCACCATTTCCAGCAAAAAATTGCGTTTTGCATTAAGTCCACTCATGGAATACAAATCTTTTGCGAAAACTGTGTCTTGCTCCATTGTGGATTAAAAGCCGCGTTTTACCAAATTTACAACATTTCTCACTGAAAAATGCGTTTTACATCAAATCCACTCATGAAATACAACTCTTTCTTGAAAACTGTCTTTTGCGCTATGGTAAGTTGAAAACAGCGTTTGGCCAAATTTTTACCAATTCTGGCTGAAAAATGGGTTTTGCATTAAATCCACTCTTGGAATACAACTCTTTCTTGAAAACTGTGTGTTGCTTTATTGTGGGTTGAAAACAGCTTTTTTCAAAATTTTCACCATTTCTCGCCAAAAATGCGTTTTCTATCAAATCCACTCATAAATACCAACTCTTTCTTTAAACTGTTTCTGCCGCCATTGTGGGTTGAAAAGAGCGATTTGCCAAATTTTCACCATTTCTAGCAAAAAATTGCGTTTTGCATTAAATCTACTCATGGAATACAAATCTTTTTCGAAAACTGTGTTTTGCACCATGGTCAGTTGAAAACAGCGTTTCGCTAAATTATCACGAATTCTGGCTGAAAAATGGGTTTTGCATCAAATCCAGTCATGCAATACAACCCTTTCTTGAAAACTGTGTTTTGCACCATGGTGAGTTGAAAACACCGTTTCGCCAAATGTTCACAAATTCTCGCTGAAAAATGGGTTTTCCATCAAATCCACTTATAAATTACAACTCTTTCTTGAAAACTGTATTTTGCTCCATTTTGGGTTGAGAACAGCGTTTTGTCAAATTTTCACCATTTCTTGCAAAAAAATGTGTTTTGCATCAAATCCAGACATGCAATACAACTCTTTCTTGAAAACTGTGTTTTGCGCCATGGTGACTTGAAAACACCGTTTCGCCAAATGTTCACAAATTCTCGCTGAAAAATGGGTTTTACATCAAATCCACTCATGGAATACAACTCTTTCTTGAAAACTGTGTTTTGCGCCATTTTCGGTTGAAAAGAGTGTTTTGTCAAATTTTCACCATTTTTCTCTGAAAGATGCGTTTTGCATCAGATCCAGTCATGGAATACAACTCATCTTTAAAACTGTGTTTTGCGCCATGGTGAGTTGAAAACACCGTTTCGCCAAATGTTCTCAAACTCTAGCTGAAAAATGGGTTTTCCATCAAATCCACTCATCAATTACAACTCTTTCTTGAAAACTGTGTTTTGCTCCATTGTGGGTTAAAAACAGCGTTTGTCAAATTTTCACCATTTCTCGCAAAAAAATGTGTTGTGTCTTGGAAACTGTGTTTTGGTCCATTTTGAGTTGAAAACAGCGTTTTGCCATATTTTTTACAATTTCTCGCTGAAAGATGCGTTTTTTATCAAGTCTACTCATAGAAAACAACCCTTTCTTAAAAACTGTTTTCGCTCCATTTTAGCTTGAAAACATCGTTTTGGAAAGTTTTTTACCATTTTTGGTGGGAAAATGTGTTTTGCATCAAATCCACTCATGCAATAAAACTCTTTCTGAAAACTGTGTTTTGCGCTATGGTGAGTTGAAAACAGTGTTTCGCCAAATTTTCACCAATTCTCGCTGAAAAATGGGTTTGCATTAAATCCAGTCATGAAATACAACTCTTTCTTGTAAACTGCGTTTTGCTCCATTTTGGGTTAAAAACAGCGTTTTGTCCAATTTTGACTATTTCTTGCGGAGAAATGCGTTTTGCATTAAATCCACTCATGGAATAACACTTTTTCTTGAAAACTGTGTTTTGGTTCAATTTGTGTTGAAAACAGCGTTTTGCAAAAGTTTCACCATTTTTATCTTAAAAATGCGTTTTGCTTCAAATCCACTCATGGAATAACACTCTTTCTTGAAAGCTGTGTTTTGCTCTATTGTGGGTTGAAAACAGCATTTTGCTATATTTTTTACCACGTCTCGCTGAAAAATGCGTTTTCTATCAAATCTACTCATTGAATGAAAACATCGTTTAGGAAAATTTTTACCAGTTCTTGTGGAAAACTTTCTTTTCGCATCAAATCCACTCATGGAATACAACAGTTTCTTGAATAGTGTGTTTTGCTCCGTTTTGGGTTAAAAACAGCGTTTTTTGAAAATTTTTACCATTTCTCGCTGAAAAAAGCGTTTTGTATCAAATCCACTCATTGTTACAATTATTTCTTTTAAACTGTTTTGCTCCATTTTCTGTTAAAAACAGCGTTTTGCCAAATTTTTTTTCATTTCTCGCCGAAAAACGTTTTTAGCATCAAATCCACTCGTGGAATAGAAATCTTTCCTGAAAACTGTGTTTTGCTCCATTTTGGGTTAAAAACAGCCTTTTGTCAAATATTCACCATTTTTCGCTGAAAAGGGGTTTTGAATCAAATCCAGTCATAAAATACAACTATTTTTTGAAAACTGTGTTTACTCCAGGATTCAGGAGAGAGTTGTATTCCGTGAGGGAATTTGATGGAAAACGCATTTTTCAGCAATAAATGGTGTAAATTTGGCAAAACGCTCTTTTTAACCCCACAATGGAGAAAAACACAGTTTTCAAGAAAGAATCGTATTCCATGAGTGGATTTGATGCGAAACGCATTTGTTAGCGAGAAATGATGAAAATTTGGCTAAACGCTGTATTCAAGTTAAAATGGAGGAAAACAGATTTCAAGAAAGAGTTGTATTCCATGAGTGGATGTGATGCAAAACGTATTTTCAACGAGAAATGGTGAAAGTTTAAAGAAACGCTGTTTTTAACCCGAAATGGAGCAAAACCAAGTTTTCGAGAAACGGTTGTATTCCATGAGTTGATTTGATGCAAAACACATTTGTCCACCAAAAATGGTAAAAATTTGCCAAAACGCTGTATTCAACTTAAAATGGAGGAAAACACAGTTTTCAAGAAAGAGTTGTTTTCAATGAGTAGATTTGATAGAAAACGCATTTTTCAGTGAGAAGTTGTAAAAAATATGGCAAAACACTGTTTTCAACCCACAATGGAGCAAAAGACAGTTTTCAAGAAAGTGTTGTATTCGATGAGTTGATTTGATGCAAAACCCAATTTCAGCAAGAAATAGTAACAGTTTGGAAAAACGCTGTTTTTTATCCAAAATGAAGCAAAGCACAGTTTTTAAGAAAAAGTTGTATTCCATGAGTGGATTTGATGCCAAACGCATTTTTCAGCGAGAAATGGTGAAAATTTGGAAAAACGCTTTTGTCAACCCAAAATGAAGCAAAACAAAGTTTTCAGCAAAGACTTGTATTCCATGGGGGACTTTGATGCAAAAGGCATTTTCAGAGAGAAATGGTGAAAATTTTGGCAAAACGCTGTTTTCAACCCCATATTACGGAAAACACAGTTTTCAAGAGAGAGTTGTATTCCATGAGTGGATTTGATGCAAAACGCATTTTTCAGCAAGAAATGGTGTAAATTTGGCAAAACGCTCTTCTAAACCCCCAATTGAGCAAAACACAGTTTTCAAGAAGCAGTTGTATTCTATGAGTGGATTTGATGCAAAACGCATTTTTTAGAGAGAAATGCTGAAAGTTTGTCAAAACGCTGTATTCAACCCAAAATGAAGGAAAACACAGAGTTCAAGAAACAGTTGTATTCTATGAGTGGATTTGATGCAAAACGCATTTTTTAGAGAGAAATGATGAAAGTTTGGGAAAACGCTGTATTCAACCCAAGATGGAGGAAACAACAGATTTCAAGAAAGAGTTGTATTCCATGAGTGGATGTGATGGAAAACGCCTGCGAAAAATGGTGAAAGTTTGGGAAAAAGCAGTTTTCAACACAAAATAGAGCAAAAGAGAGTTTTCAACAAAAAGTTTTATTTACTCAGTGGATTTATTGCAAAACTCTTTTTTCGGCGAGAAATCGTGAAAGTCTGGCAACCCAAAATGGAACAAATCACAGTTTCTAAGAGTGGATTTAATGCAAAACGCATTTTCAGAGAGAAACGGTGAAACTTTTTTAGAAACGCTGTTTCCAACAACCAAAATGGAGCAAAACAGAGTTTTAGAGACGGAGTTATTATCCAAGAGTGGATTTGATGCAAAACGCCTTTTTTAGCGAGAAGTGGTGAAAAATTGGAGAAACGCCGGTTTCAACCCAAAATGGAGCAAACACAGTTGTCAACAAAGAGTTGTATTCTATGAGTGGATTTGAGGCAAAATGCATTTTTCTGCATTTTTTGGCGAGAAATGGTGAAAGTTTGGCAAGTGAGTTGTGTATTCAATGAGTGGATCTGTTGCAAAACGCATTTTCACGCTAGACATGGTGTCAATTTGGCAAAACGCTCTTTTCAATCCACAATGAAGCAAAACACAGTTTTTAAGAAACAGTTTTATTCCAAGAGTGGATTTGATGCAAAATGCAGTTTTTAGCGAGAAATTATGAAAATTTGGCAAAACGCTGTATTCAACCCAAAATGGGATTTGTTGTAAAACGCATTTTTCAGCGAGAAATGGTGAAAGTTTGGAAAAAGACTGTTTTAAAACCAAAATGAAGCAAAACACAGTTTTTAAGAAACAGTGTTATTCCATGAGCGGATTTGATGCAAAACGCATTTTTCGGCGAGAAATAGTGAAATTTGGAAAAACGCTGTTTTCAACACAAAATGGAGCAAAACACAGTTGTGAACAAAGTGTTGTATTCTATAAGTGGATTTGAGGCAAAATGCATTTTTCTGCATTTTTTGGCGAGAAATGGTGAAAGTTTGGAAAGAGAGTTGTGTATTCAATGAGTGGATCTGTTGCAAAACGCATTTTTCAGCGAGAAATTGTGTAAATTTGGCAAAACGCTTCTTTCAATCCCCAATGGAGCAAAACACAGTTTTTAAGAAACAGTTGTATTCCAAGAGTGGATTTGATGCAAAACGCATTTTTTAGCGAGAAATGATGAAAATTTGGGAAAAACGTTGTATTCAACCCAAAATGGGATTTGTTGTAAAACTAATTTTTCAGCGAGAAATGGTGAAAGTTTGGAAAAAGGCTGTTTTAAAACCAAAATGGAGCAAAACACAGTTCTTAAGAAACAGTGTTATTGCACGAGCGGATTTAATGCAAAACGCATTTTTCGGCGAGAAATGGTGGAAATTTGGAAAAACGATGTTTTCAACACAAAATGGAGCAAAACACAGCTTAAGTTGTATTCCATGACTGGATTTGTTTCAAAACGCCTTTTTTAGCGAGAAGTGGTAAAAATTTGGCAAAACGGTTTTTTCAACGGCCAATGGATCAAAACAAAGTTTTCAAGAAACAGTTGTAATCTATGAGTGGATTTGAGGCAAAACGTATTTTTCAGCGGCAAATGGGGAAAATTTGGCAAAACGCTCTTTTCAACACACAATGAATCAAAACACAGTTTTCAAGGAACAGTTGTATTCAATGAGCGGATTTGATGCAAAACGCATTTTTTTGCCAGAAATGGTGAAAATTTGGCAAAAGGCTGTTTTATACCCGAAATGGAGCAAAACACAGTTTTCAAGAAAGAGTATTATTGCATGAGTGTATTTGATGCAAAACGCATTTTTAGCGAGAAATGGTAAAAGTTTGTAAAAACGCTGTTTTCAACCCAAAATGGAGAAAAACACAGGTGTCAACAAAGAGTTGTATTCCATGAGTGGATTTCATGCAAAACGCATTTTTCAGCGAGAAATGGTGAACATTTCGCAAAACGCTGTTTTCAACACAAAATGGAGTAAAACACATCTTTCAACAAAGTTGTGTATTCCATGAGTGGATGTAATGCAAATCGCATTTTTCTGCGAGAAATGGTAAAAATTTGGAAAAATGCTTTTGTCAATCTAAAATGAAGCAAACAAAGTTTTCAGCAAAGACTTGTATTCCATGAGGGGATTTGATGCAAAACGCATTTTTAGCGAGAAATGGTGAAAACTGTATTTTGCGCCATGGTGAGTTGATTACAGCCTTTCGGCACATTTTTACCAAATCTTGCTGAAATACGGGTTTTGCATTAAATCCACTCATGGAATACAACTCTCCTGAAAACTGTATTTTGCGCAATGGTGAGTTGAAAACAGCATTTCGCCACATTTTTATCAATTCTCGCTGAAATATGGGTTTTGCATCAAATCCACTCATGGAATACAAATCTTTCTTGAAAACTGTGTGCTTCATTGTGGGTTGAAAACAGCGTTTTCTAAAATTTTTACCATTTCTCGCCGAAAATGCGTTTTCCATCAAATCCACTCATGGATTAAAACTCTTTCTTTAAACTGTTTTTTCCTCCATTTTGGGTTGAAAAGAGCGATTTGCCAAATTTTCACCATTTCCAGCAAAAAATTGCGTTTTGCATTAAGTCCACTCATGGAATACAAATCTTTTGCGAAAACTGTGTCTTGCTCCATTGTGGATTAAAAGCCGCGTTTTACCAAATTTACAACATTTCTCACTGAAAAATGCGTTTTACATCAAATCCACTCATGAAATACAACTCTTTCTTGAAAACTGTCTTTTGCGCTATGGTAAGTTGAAAACAGCGTTTGGCCAAATTTTTACCAATTCTGGCTGAAAAATGGGTTTTGCATTAAATCCACTCTTGGAATACAACTCTTTCTTGAAAACTGTGTGTTGCTTTATTGTGGGTTGAAAACAGCTTTTTTCAAAATTTTCACCATTTCTCGCCAAAAATGCGTTTTCTATCAAATCCACTCATAAATACCAACTCTTTCTTTAAACTGTTTCTGCCGCCATTGTGGGTTGAAAAGAGCGATTTGCCAAATTTTCACCATTTCTAGCAAAAAATTGCGTTTTGCATTAAATCTACTCATGGAATACAAATCTTTTTCGAAAACTGTGTTTTGCACCATGGTCAGTTGAAAACAGCGTTTCGCTAAATTATCACGAATTCTGGCTGAAAAATGGGTTTTGCATCAAATCCAGTCATGCAATACAACCCTTTCTTGAAAACTGTGTTTTGCACCATGGTGAGTTGAAAACACCGTTTCGCCAAATGTTCACAAATTCTCGCTGAAAAATGGGTTTTCCATCAAATCCACTTATAAATTACAACTCTTTCTTGAAAACTGTATTTTGCTCCATTTTGGGTTGAGAACAGCGTTTTGTCAAATTTTCACCATTTCTTGCAAAAAAATGTGTTTTGCATCAAATCCAGACATGCAATACAACTCTTTCTTGAAAACTGTGTTTTGCGCCATGGTGACTTGAAAACACCGTTTCGCCAAATGTTCACAAATTCTCGCTGAAAAATGGGTTTTACATCAAATCCACTCATGGAATACAACTCTTTCTTGAAAACTGTGTTTTGCGCCATTTTCGGTTGAAAAGAGTGTTTTGTCAAATTTTCACCATTTTTCTCTGAAAGATGCGTTTTGCATCAGATCCAGTCATGGAATACAACTCATCTTTAAAACTGTGTTTTGCGCCATGGTGAGTTGAAAACACCGTTTCGCCAAATGTTCTCAAACTCTAGCTGAAAAATGGGTTTTCCATCAAATCCACTCATCAATTACAACTCTTTCTTGAAAACTGTGTTTTGCTCCATTGTGGGTTAAAAACAGCGTTTGTCAAATTTTCACCATTTCTCGCAAAAAAATGTGTTGTGTCTTGGAAACTGTGTTTTGGTCCATTTTGAGTTGAAAACAGCGTTTTGCCATATTTTTTACAATTTCTCGCTGAAAGATGCGTTTTTTATCAAGTCTACTCATAGAAAACAACCCTTTCTTAAAAACTGTTTTCGCTCCATTTTAGCTTGAAAACATCGTTTTGGAAAGTTTTTTACCATTTTTGGTGGGAAAATGTGTTTTGCATCAAATCCACTCATGCAATAAAACTCTTTCTGAAAACTGTGTTTTGCGCTATGGTGAGTTGAAAACAGTGTTTCGCCAAATTTTCACCAATTCTCGCTGAAAAATGGGTTTGCATTAAATCCAGTCATGAAATACAACTCTTTCTTGTAAACTGCGTTTTGCTCCATTTTGGGTTAAAAACAGCGTTTTGTCCAATTTTGACTATTTCTTGCGGAGAAATGCGTTTTGCATTAAATCCACTCATGGAATAACACTTTTTCTTGAAAACTGTGTTTTGGTTCAATTTGTGTTGAAAACAGCGTTTTGCAAAAGTTTCACCATTTTTATCTTAAAAATGCGTTTTGCTTCAAATCCACTCATGGAATAACACTCTTTCTTGAAAGCTGTGTTTTGCTCTATTGTGGGTTGAAAACAGCATTTTGCTATATTTTTTACCACGTCTCGCTGAAAAATGCGTTTTCTATCAAATCTACTCATTGAATGAAAACATCGTTTAGGAAAATTTTTACCAGTTCTTGTGGAAAACTTTCTTTTCGCATCAAATCCACTCATGGAATACAACAGTTTCTTGAATAGTGTGTTTTGCTCCGTTTTGGGTTAAAAACAGCGTTTTTTGAAAATTTTTACCATTTCTCGCTGAAAAAAGCGTTTTGTATCAAATCCACTCATTGTTACAATTATTTCTTTTAAACTGTTTTGCTCCATTTTCTGTTAAAAACAGCGTTTTGCCAAATTTTTTTTCATTTCTCGCCGAAAAACGTTTTTAGCATCAAATCCACTCGTGGAATAGAAATCTTTCCTGAAAACTGTGTTTTGCTCCATTTTGGGTTAAAAACAGCCTTTTGTCAAATATTCACCATTTTTCGCTGAAAAGGGGTTTTGAATCAAATCCAGTCATAAAATACAACTATTTTTTGAAAACTGTGTTTACTCCAGGATTCAGGAGAGAGTTGTATTCCGTGAGGGAATTTGATGGAAAACGCATTTTTCAGCAATAAATGGTGTAAATTTGGCAAAACGCTCTTTTTAACCCCACAATGGAGAAAAACACAGTTTTCAAGAAAGAATCGTATTCCATGAGTGGATTTGATGCGAAACGCATTTGTTAGCGAGAAATGATGAAAATTTGGCTAAACGCTGTATTCAAGTTAAAATGGAGGAAAACAGATTTCAAGAAAGAGTTGTATTCCATGAGTGGATGTGATGCAAAACGTATTTTCAACGAGAAATGGTGAAAGTTTAAAGAAACGCTGTTTTTAACCCGAAATGGAGCAAAACCAAGTTTTCGAGAAACGGTTGTATTCCATGAGTTGATTTGATGCAAAACACATTTGTCCACCAAAAATGGTAAAAATTTGCCAAAACGCTGTATTCAACTTAAAATGGAGGAAAACACAGTTTTCAAGAAAGAGTTGTTTTCAATGAGTAGATTTGATAGAAAACGCATTTTTCAGTGAGAAGTTGTAAAAAATATGGCAAAACACTGTTTTCAACCCACAATGGAGCAAAAGACAGTTTTCAAGAAAGTGTTGTATTCGATGAGTTGATTTGATGCAAAACCCAATTTCAGCAAGAAATAGTAACAGTTTGGAAAAACGCTGTTTTTTATCCAAAATGAAGCAAAGCACAGTTTTTAAGAAAAAGTTGTATTCCATGAGTGGATTTGATGCCAAACGCATTTTTCAGCGAGAAATGGTGAAAATTTGGAAAAACGCTTTTGTCAACCCAAAATGAAGCAAAACAAAGTTTTCAGCAAAGACTTGTATTCCATGGGGGACTTTGATGCAAAAGGCATTTTCAGAGAGAAATGGTGAAAATTTTGGCAAAACGCTGTTTTCAACCCCATATTACGGAAAACACAGTTTTCAAGAGAGAGTTGTATTCCATGAGTGGATTTGATGCAAAACGCATTTTTCAGCAAGAAATGGTGTAAATTTGGCAAAACGCTCTTCTAAACCCCCAATTGAGCAAAACACAGTTTTCAAGAAGCAGTTGTATTCTATGAGTGGATTTGATGCAAAACGCATTTTTTAGAGAGAAATGCTGAAAGTTTGTCAAAACGCTGTATTCAACCCAAAATGAAGGAAAACACAGAGTTCAAGAAACAGTTGTATTCTATGAGTGGATTTGATGCAAAACGCATTTTTTAGAGAGAAATGATGAAAGTTTGGGAAAACGCTGTATTCAACCCAAGATGGAGGAAACAACAGATTTCAAGAAAGAGTTGTATTCCATGAGTGGATGTGATGGAAAACGCCTGCGAAAAATGGTGAAAGTTTGGGAAAAAGCAGTTTTCAACACAAAATAGAGCAAAAGAGAGTTTTCAACAAAAAGTTTTATTTACTCAGTGGATTTATTGCAAAACTCTTTTTTCGGCGAGAAATCGTGAAAGTCTGGCAACCCAAAATGGAACAAATCACAGTTTCTAAGAGTGGATTTAATGCAAAACGCATTTTCAGAGAGAAACGGTGAAACTTTTTTAGAAACGCTGTTTCCAACAACCAAAATGGAGCAAAACAGAGTTTTAGAGACGGAGTTATTATCCAAGAGTGGATTTGATGCAAAACGCCTTTTTTAGCGAGAAGTGGTGAAAAATTGGAGAAACGCCGGTTTCAACCCAAAATGGAGCAAACACAGTTGTCAACAAAGAGTTGTATTCTATGAGTGGATTTGAGGCAAAATGCATTTTTCTGCATTTTTTGGCGAGAAATGGTGAAAGTTTGGCAAGTGAGTTGTGTATTCAATGAGTGGATCTGTTGCAAAACGCATTTTCACGCTAGACATGGTGTCAATTTGGCAAAACGCTCTTTTCAATCCACAATGAAGCAAAACACAGTTTTTAAGAAACAGTTTTATTCCAAGAGTGGATTTGATGCAAAATGCAGTTTTTAGCGAGAAATTATGAAAATTTGGCAAAACGCTGTATTCAACCCAAAATGGGATTTGTTGTAAAACGCATTTTTCAGCGAGAAATGGTGAAAGTTTGGAAAAAGACTGTTTTAAAACCAAAATGAAGCAAAACACAGTTTTTAAGAAACAGTGTTATTCCATGAGCGGATTTGATGCAAAACGCATTTTTCGGCGAGAAATAGTGAAATTTGGAAAAACGCTGTTTTCAACACAAAATGGAGCAAAACACAGTTGTGAACAAAGTGTTGTATTCTATAAGTGGATTTGAGGCAAAATGCATTTTTCTGCATTTTTTGGCGAGAAATGGTGAAAGTTTGGAAAGAGAGTTGTGTATTCAATGAGTGGATCTGTTGCAAAACGCATTTTTCAGCGAGAAATTGTGTAAATTTGGCAAAACGCTTCTTTCAATCCCCAATGGAGCAAAACACAGTTTTTAAGAAACAGTTGTATTCCAAGAGTGGATTTGATGCAAAACGCATTTTTTAGCGAGAAATGATGAAAATTTGGGAAAAACGTTGTATTCAACCCAAAATGGGATTTGTTGTAAAACTAATTTTTCAGCGAGAAATGGTGAAAGTTTGGAAAAAGGCTGTTTTAAAACCAAAATGGAGCAAAACACAGTTCTTAAGAAACAGTGTTATTGCACGAGCGGATTTAATGCAAAACGCATTTTTCGGCGAGAAATGGTGGAAATTTGGAAAAACGATGTTTTCAACACAAAATGGAGCAAAACACAGCTTAAGTTGTATTCCATGACTGGATTTGTTTCAAAACGCCTTTTTTAGCGAGAAGTGGTAAAAATTTGGCAAAACGGTTTTTTCAACGGCCAATGGATCAAAACAAAGTTTTCAAGAAACAGTTGTAATCTATGAGTGGATTTGAGGCAAAACGTATTTTTCAGCGGCAAATGGGGAAAATTTGGCAAAACGCTTTTTTCAACACACAATGGATCAAAACACAGTTTTCAAGGAACAGTTGTATTCAATGAGCGGATTTGAAAATTTGGCAAAAGGCTGTTTTATACCCGAAATGGAGCAAAACACAGTTTTCAAGAAAGAGTATTATTGCATGAGTGTATTTGATGCAAAACGCATTTTTAGCGAGAAATGGTAAAAGTTTGTAAAAACGCTGTTTTCAACCCAAAATGGAGAAAAACACAGGTGTCAACAAAGAGTTGTATTCCATGAGTGGATTTCATGCAAAACGCATTTTTCAGCGAGAAATGGTGAACATTTCGCAAAACGCTGTTTTCAACACAAAATGGAGTAAAACACATCTTTCAACAAAGTTGTGTATTCCATGAGTGGATGTAATGCAAATTGCATTTTTCTGCGAGAAATGCTAAAAATTTGGAAAAATGCTTTTGTCAATCTAAAATGAAGCAAACAAAGTTTTCAGCAAAGACTTGTATTCCATGAGGGGATTTGATGCAAAACGCATTTTCAGCGAGAAATGGTAAAAACTGTATTTTGCGCCATGGTGAGTTGATTACAGCCTTTCGGCACATTTTTACCAAATCTTGCTGAAATACGGGTTTTGCATTAAATCCACTCATGGAATACAACTCTCCTGAAAACTGTATTTTGCGCAATGGTGAGTTGAAAACAGCATTTCGCCACATTTTTATCAATTCTCGCTGAAATATGGGTTTTGCATCAAATCCACTAATGGAATACAAATCTTTCTTGAAAACTGTGTGCTTCATTGTGGGTTGAAAACAGCGTTTTCTAAAATTTTTACCATTTCTCGCTGTTTTTTCCTCCATTTTGGGTTGAAAAGAGCGATTTGCCAAATTTTCACCATTTCCAGCAAAAAATTGCGTTTTGCATTAAGTCCACTCATGGAATACAAATCTTTTGCGAAAACTGTGTCTTGCTCCATTGTGGATTAAAAGCCGCGTTTTACCAAATTTACAACATTTCTCACTGAAAAATGCGTTTTACATCAAATCCACTCATGAAATAAAACTCCTTTTTGGAAACTGTGTTTTGCGCTATGTGAGTTGAAAACAGCGTTTGGCCAAATTTTTACCAATTCTCGCTGACAAATGGGTTTTGCATCAAATCCAGTCATGGAATACAACTCTTTCTTGAAAACTGTCTTTTGCGCTATGGTAAGTTGAAAACAGCGTTTGGCCAAATTTTTACCAATTCTGGCTGAAAAATGGGTTTTGCATTAAATCCACTCTTGGAATACAACTCTTTCTTGAAAACTGTATGTTGCTTTATTGTGGGTTGAAAACAGCTTTTTTCAAAATTTTCACCATTTCTCGCCAAAAATGCGTTTTCTATCAAATCCACTCATAAATACCAACTCTTTCTTTAAACTGTTTCTGCCGCCATTGTGGGTTGAAAAGAGCGATTTGCCAAATTTTCACCATTTCTAGAAAAAAAAATTGCGTTTTGCATTTAATCTACTCATGGAATACAAATCTTTTTGGAAAACTGTGTCTTGCTCCATGTCGGTTGAAAGCTGCGTTTTGCCAAATTTACACCATTTCTCATCAAAAAATGCGTTTTACATCAAATCTACTTGTGAAATTAAACTCTTTCTTGAAAACTGTGTTTTGCACTATGGTGAGTTGAAAACAGCGTTTCGCCAAATTTTTACCAATTCTCGCTGAAAAATGGGTTTTGCATTAAATCCACACTTAGAATACAAATCTTTTTTGAAAACTATGTAGGTTAAATAAAATGTTATGTTTTCCTCCATTGTAGGTTTAAAAAAGCGTGTTGCCAAGTTTTCACCATTATTCGCTGTAAAATGGGTGTTGCATTAAATCCAGTCAAGGAATACAAATATTTTTTTAAAACTGTGTTTTACTTTATTTTGGGATAAAAACAGCGTTTTTCCAAATTTTCACCATTTGACCCTTATAAAAGCGTTTTGAATCAAATCCACTCATGGAATACAAATCTTTCTTCAAAACTGTGTCTTGCTCCATTGTGGGTTCATAAGAGCGTTTTGCCAAGTTTTCACCATTTCTCGCTAAAAATTGCGTTTTGCATCAAACCCAGTAATGCAATATAACTCTTTCTTGAAAACTGTGTTTTGCTCTATTGTGGATTGAAAACAGCATTTTTCAAAATTTTCACCAATTCTCGCTGAGAAATGGGTTTTGCATTAAATCCAGTCATGAAATACAACTCTTTCCTGAAAACTGTGTTTTGCACTATGGTGAGTTGATAACAGCGTTTCGCCACATTTTTACCAATTCTCGCTAAAATACAGGTTTTGCATCAAATCCACTCATGGAATTCAACTCTTTCTTGAAAACTGTGTGTTGCTTTATTGTGGGTTGAAAACAGCGTTTTTCGAAATTTTCACCATTTCTCGCCGAAAATGCGTTTTTTATCAAATCCACTCATGGATTAAAACTCTTTCTTTAAACTGTTTTTGCCTCCAGTGTGGGTTGAAAAGAGCGATTTGCCAAATTTTCACCATTTCTAGCAAAAAATTGCGTTTTGCATTAAATCCACTCATGGAATACAAATCTTTTTCGAAAACTGTGTCTTGCTCTATTGTGGGTTGAAAGCCACGTTTTGCCAAATTTACACCATTTCTCATCAAAAAATGCGTTTTACATCAAATCCACTCGTGAAATAAAACTCTTTCTTGAAAACTGTTTTGCACTATGGTGAGTTGAAAACAGCGTTTCGCCAAATTTTACTAATTCTCGCTGAAAAATGGGTTTTGCATCAAATCCACTCTTGGAATACAAATCTTTTTTGAAAATTATGTTTTCCTCAATTGTGGGTTGAAAACAGCGTGTTGCCAACTTTCCACTATGTCTCACGGAAAAAATGTGTTTGACATCAAATCTACTCGTGAAATAAAACTCTTTCTTGAAAACTGTGTTTTGCGCTATGGTGAGTTGAAAACAGCGTTTCGCAAAATTTTTACCAATTCTCGCAGAAAAATGGGTTTTTCATCAAATCCAGTCATGGAATACAACTCTTCCTTGAAAACTTTGCTTTGCACCATGGTAAGCTGAAAACAGCGTTTCGTCAGATTTTCGCCAATTCTCGCTAAAAAATGGGTTTTGCATCAAATCCACTCTTGGAATACAAATCTTTTTTGAAAACTGTGTTTTCCTCAATTGTGGGTTGAAAACAGCGTGTTGCCAAGTTTTCACAATTTCTCACAGAAAAATGCGTTTGACATCAAATCCACTCGTGAATTAAAACTCTTACTTGAAAACTGTGTTTTGCGCTATGGTGAGTTCAAAACAGCGTTTCGCCAAATTTTTACCAATTCTCGCAGAAAAAAAGGTTTTGCATCAAATCCATTCATGGAATACAAATCTTTTTTGAAAACGATGTTTTCCTCCATTGTGTGTTGAAAGCTGCGTTTTGCCAAATTTAAACCATTTCTCACTGAAAAATACGTTTTGCAACAAATCCACTCCTGGAATAAAACTCTTTCTTGAAAACTGTGTTTTGCGCCATGGTGAGTTGAAAACAGCGTTTCGCCACATTATTACCAATGCTCGCTGAAATATGGGTTTTTCATCAAACCCAGTCATGGAATAAGACTCTCTTGAAAACTGTGTTTTGCTCCATTGTGGGTTCGTAAGAGCGTTTTGCCAAGTCTTCACCGTTTCTCGCTGAAAAATCGGCTTTGCATCAAACCCAGTCATGCAATATAACTCTTTCTTGAAAACTGTGTTTTGCTCCATTGTGGGTTGAAAACAGCGTTTTTTTAAATTTTCACCATTTTTCGCTGAAAAATGCGTTTTGCATCACACCCAGTCATGCAATATAACTCTTTCTTGAAAACTGTTTTTCTCCAATGTGGGTTGAAAACGGCGTTTTTCAAAATTTTCACCATTTCTCGCTGAAAAATGCGTTTCGCATTAAATCCACTCATGAAATAAAACTCTTTCTGGAAACTATTTTTTCCTCCATTGTGGGTAGAAAAGAGCAATTTATTAAATTTTTTACTATCTCTAGCAAAAAAATGCATTTAGCATCAATCCACTCATGGAATACAACTCTTTTTTGAAAACTGTTTTCCTCAATCGTGTGCTGAATGCCGCGTTTTGCCAAATTTAAACCATTTCCTACTGAAAAATGCGTTTTGCATCAAATCCACTCATGGAATGCGCTATTTTGGGTTAAAAACAGCGTTTTTAAAAAAAAAAACCATTTTTCGCTGAAAAATGCGTTTTGCATCAGATCCAGTCATGGAAAACAACTCTTTTTTTAAAACTGTCTTGCTCCATTGTGGATTGAGAAAAGCGTTTGGTCAAATTCTTACCATATGTCGCAGAAAAATGTGTTTTGCATCAAATCCACTCATGAAATAATACTCTTTCTTGAAAACTGAGTTTTGATCCATTTTAGGTTGAAAACAGCGTGTTGCAAAAGTTTCACCATTCGTCCCTTAAAAATGCGTTTTGCATCAAATCCACTGATAGAATAAAAAACTTTTTCCAAAACTATGTCTTGCTCCATTGTGGGTTAATTAGAGCTTTTTGCCACGTTTTAACTCGTACTCGCTGAAAAATGCGTTTTGCATTAAACCCAGTCATGCAATAAAACTCTTTCTTGACAATTTTTTTTTGCTCCATTGTGGGTTGAAAACAGCGTCTTTAAAGATTGTCACCATTTCTCGCTGAGAAATGCGTTTTGCATCAAATCCACTCATGGAATAAAACTCTTTCTTGAAACTATTTTTTCCTCCACTGTCGGTTAAAACAAGCGTTTTGCCAAATTTTAATTATTTCTAGGAAATAAATGCGTTTTGCTTCAAGTCCACTTATGAAATACAAATCTTTTTTGAAAACTGTGTTTTCCTCCATTGTAGGTTGAAAAAAGCGTATTGCCAAGTTTTCACCATTATTCGCTGTAAAATGGGTGTTGCATTAAATCCAGTCAAAGAATAAAAGTATTTTTTTAAAACTGTGTTTAATCTATTTTGGGATGAAAACAGCGTTTTTCCAAATTTTCACCATTTGACCCTTAAAAATGCGTTTTGCATCAAATACACTCATGGAATACAAATCTTTCTTCAAAACTGTGTTTAATCTATTTTGGGATGAAAACAGCGTTTTTCAAAATTTTCACCATTTCTCGCTGAAAAATGCGTTTCGCATCAAATCCACTCATGAAATAAAACTCTTTCTGGAAACTATTTTTTCCTCCATTCTGGGTAGCAAAGAGGAATTTAACAAATTTTTTACTATCTCTAGCAAAAAAATGCATTTAGCATCAATCCACTCATGGAATACAAATCTTTTTTGAAAACTGTTTTCCTCAATCGTGTGCTGAATGCCGCGTTTTGCCAAATTTAAACCATTTCCTACTGAAAAATGCGTTTTGCATCAGATCCAGTCATGGAAAACAACTCTTTTTTTAAAACTATGTCTTGCTCCATTGTGGATTGAAAAAAGCGTTTTGTCAAATCTTTACCATATGTCGCAGAAAAATGTGTTTTGCATGAAATCCACTCATAAAATAATACTCTTTCTTGATAACTGAGTTTTGATCCATTTTAGGTTGAAAACAGCGTGTTGCAAAAGTTTCACCATTCGTCGCTTAAAAATGCGTTTTGCATCAAATCCACTCATGGAATAAAAAACTTTTTCCAAAACTATGTCTTGCTCCATTGTGGGTTAATTAGAGGGCTTTGCCACGTTTTAACCATTTCTCGCTGAAAAATGCGTTTTGCATTAAACCCAGTCATGCAATATAACTCTTTCTTGAAAACTGTGTTTTGCTCCAATGTGGGTTGAAAACAGCGTTTTTCAAAATTTTGACCATTTCTCGCTGAAAAATGCGTTTCGCATCAAATCCACTCATGGAATAAAACTCTTTCTGGAAACTATTTTTTCCTCCATTGTGGGTTGAAAACAGCAATTTATTAAATTTTTACTATCTTTAGCAAAGAAATGCATTTAGCATCAATCCACTCATGGAATACAAATCTTTTTTGAAAACTGTTTTCCTCAATCGTGTCCTGAAAGCCGCGTTTTGCCAAATTTAAACCATTTCCTACTGAAAAATGCGTTTTGCATCAAATCCAGTCATGGAATAAAACTCTTTCTTGATAACTGTGTTTTGCGCTATTTTGGGTTAAAAACAGCGTTTTTAAAAATTATCACCATTTTTCGCTGAAAAATAAGTGTTGCATCAGATCCAGTCATGGATAACAACTCTTTTTTTAAAACTATGTCTTGCTCCATTGTGGATTGAAAAAAGCGTTTTGTCAAATTTTTACCATATGTCGCAGAAAAATGTGTCTTGCATCAAATCCACTCATGAAATAATACTTTTTCTTGAAAACTGAGTTTTGATCCATTTTAGGTTGAAAACAGCGTGTTCCAAAAGTTTTACCATTCGTCGCTTAAAAATGCGTTTTCCATCAAAACCACTCATGGAATAAAAAATTTTTTCAAAACTGTGTCTTGCTCCATTGTGGGTTAATTTTCACCATTCCTCGCTGAAAATTGCGTTTTGCATCAAACCCAGTCATGCAATATGACTCTTTCTTGAAAACTGTGTTTTGCTCTATTGTGGATTGATAACAGCGTTTCGCCACATTTTTACCAATTCTCGCTGAAATACAGGTTTTGCATCAAATCCACTCATGGAATACAGCTCTTTCTTGAAAACTGTATTTTGCGCTATGGTGAGTTGATAACAACGTTTCGCCACATTTTTACCATTTCTCGCTGAAATACAGGTTTTGCATCAAATCCACTCATGGAATACAGCTCTTTCTTGGAAACTGTATTTTTGCGCTATGGTGAGTTAAAAACAGCGTTTCGCCGCAATTCTCGCTAAAATGTGGGTTTTGCATCAAATCCACTCATGGAATACAACTCTTTCTTGAAAACTGTGTGTTGCTTTATTGTTGGTTGAAAACAGCGTTTTTCAAAATTTTCACCATTTCTCGCCGAAAATGCGTTTTCTATCAAATCCACTCATGGATTAAAACTCTTTCTTTAAACTGTTTTTGCCTCCATTTTGGGTTGGAAAGAGAGAATTGCCAAATCCTTTACCATTTCTAGCAAAAAATTGCGTTTTGCATTAAATTGACAAAAACTTTCAAAAACTGTGTTTTGCTCCATTGTGGGTTGAAAGCCGCGTTTTCCCAGATTTACACCATTTCTTATCAAAAAATGCGTTTTACATCAAATCCACTCGTGAAATTACACTCTTTCTTGAAAACTGTGTTTTGCACTATGGTGAGTTAAAAAAGGTGGTTCGCCAAATTTTTACCAATTCTCGCTGAAAAATGGGTTTTGCATCAAATCCACTCTTGGAATAAACATCTTTTTTGAAAACTGTGTTTTCCTCAATTGTGGGTTGAAAACAGCGTGTTGCCAAGTTTTCACCATTTCTCACGGAAAAATGCGTTTGACATCAAATCCACTCGTAAATTAAAACTCTTACCTGAAAACTGTGTTTTGCGCTATCGGGAGTTCAAAACAGCGTTTCGCCAAATTTTTGCCAATTCTCGCAGAAAAATGGGTGTTGCATCAAATCCAGTCCTGGAATACAACTCTTTCTTGAAAACTGTGTCTTGGGTCATGGTAAGTTGAAAACAGCGTTTCGTCACATTTTCACCATTTCTAGGAAAAAAATACGTTTTGCGTCAAATCCACTCATGGAATACAAATCTATTTGGAAAACGGTGTTTTCCTCCATTGTGTGTTGAAAGCCGCGTTTTGCCAAATTTAAACCATTTCTCACTGAAAAATACGTTTTGCATCATGAAATAAAACTCTTTCTTGAAAACTGTGTTTTGAGCCATGGTCAGTTGAAAACAACGTTTCGCTAAATTATCACAAATTCTGGCTGAAAAATGGGTTTTGCATGAAATCCAGTCATGCAATACAACTCTTTCTTGAAAACTGTGTTTTGCGCCATAGTGAATTAAAAACAGCATTTCGCCACAATATCATTAATTCTCGCTAAAATATGGGTTTTGCATCAAACCCAGTCATGGAATAAAACTCTCTTGAAAACTGTTTTGCTCCTTTGTGGGTTCGTAAAAGCGTTTCAACAAGTCTTCACTGTTTCTCGCTCAAAAATGCGTTTTGCATCAAACCCAGTCATGCAATATAACTCTCTCTTGAAAACTGTGTTTTGCTGCATTGTGGGTTGAAAACAGCGTTTTTTTAAAATTTTCACCATTTGACCCTTAAAAATGCGTTTTGCATCAAATCCACTCATGGAATACAAATCTTTCTTCAAAACTGTGTCTTGCTCCATTGTGGGTTCATAAGAGCGTTTTGCCAAGTTTTCACCATTTCTCGCTGAAAATTGCGTTTTGCATCAAACCCAGTCATGCAATATAACTCTTTCTTGAAAACTGTGTTTTGCTCTATTGTGAGTTGAAAACAGCATTTTTCAAAATTTTCACCAATTCTCGCTGAGAAATGGGTTTTGCATTAAATCCAGTCATGAAATACAACTCTTTCTTGAAAACTGTATTTTGCGCCATGGTGAGTTGATAACAGCGTTTTGCCACATTTTTACCAATTCTTGCTGAAATACAGGTTTTGCATCAAATCCACTCATGGAATGCAACTCTTTCTTGAAAACTGTATTTTGCGCTATGGTGAGTTAAAAACAGCGTCTCGATGCAATTCTCGCTGAAACGTGGGTTTTGCATCAAATCCACTCATGGAATACAACTCTTTCTTGAAAACTGTGTGTTGCTTTATTGTGGGTTGAAAACAGCGTTTTTCAAACTTTTCCCCAATTCTCACCGAAAATGCGTTTTCTATCAAATCCACTCATGGATTAAAGCTCTTTCTTTAATTTGTTTTTGCCTCCATTGTGGGTTAAAAAAAGCGATTTAACAAATTTTCACCATTTCCAGCAAAATATTGCGTTTTGCATTAAATCCACGCATGGAATACAAATCTTTTTCGAAAACTGTGTCTTGCTCCATTGTGGGTTGAAAACCGCGTTTTCCCAGATTTACACCATTTCTTATCAAAAAATGCGTTTTACATCAAATCCACTCGTGAAATTACACTCTTTCTCCAAAACTGTGTTTTGCACTATAGGGAGTTGAAAACAGCGTTTCGCCAAATTTTTACCAATTCTCGCTGAAAAATGGGTTTTGCATCAAATCCACTCTTGGAATACAAATCTCTTTTGAAAATTATGTTTTCCTCAATTGTGGGTTGAAAACAGCGTGTTGCCAAGTTTTCACCATTTCTCACGGAAAAATGCGTTTGACATGAAATTCACCCGTGAATTAAAACTCTTTCTTGAAAACTGTGTTTTGCGCTATGGTGAGTTCAAAACAGCGTTTCACCAAATTTTTACCAATTCTCGCAGAAAAATGGGTGTTGCATCAAATCCAGTCATGGAATACAACTCTTTCTTGAAAACTGTGTTTTGCACCATGGTAAGTTAAAAACAGCGTTTCGTCACATTTTCACCATTTCTAGCAAAAAAAATACGTTTTGCGTCAAATCCACTCATGAAATACAAATCTTTTTTGAAAACGGTGTTTTCCTCCATTGTGTGTTGAAAGCCGCGTTTTACCAAATTTAAACCATTTCTCACTAAAAAATATGTTTTGCATCAAATCCACTCATGGAATAAAACTCTTTCTTGAAAACTGTGTTTTGCGCCATGGTCAGTTGAAAACAACGTTTCGCTAAATTACCACAAATTCTGGCTGAAAAATGGCTTTTGCATCAATTCCAGTCATGCGATACAACTCTTTCTTGAAAACTGTGTTTTGCGCCATGGTCAGTTGAAAACAACGGTTAGCTAAATTATCACAAATTCTGGCTGAAAAATGGGTTTTGCATCAAATCCAGTCATGCAATACAACTCTTTCTTGAAAACTGTGTTTTGCTCCATTGTGGGTTCGTAAGAGCGTTTTGCCAAGTCTTCACCGTTTCTCGCTGAAAAATTCGTTTTGCATCAAACCCAGTCATGCAATATAACTCTTTCTTGAAAACTGTTTTGCTCCAATGTGGGTTGAAAACAGCGTTTTTCAAAATTTTGACCATTTTTGAAAATTGCGTTTTGCATCAAACCCAGTCATGCAATATAACTCTTTCTTGAAAACTGTGTTTTGCTCCATTGTGGGTTGAAAACAGCATTTTTCAAAATTTTCACCAATTCTCGCTGAGAAATGGATTTTGCGCCATGGTGAGTTGATAACAACGTTTCGCCACATTTTTACCAATTCTCGCTGAAATAAATGAGGAGAAGTCCAAAGACTACTGCAAAGCTGACACAACGTAATATATTTTAAAACAATATTTCGGCTGGCCAAACCAGCCTTCTTCAGGTTTAGGTGTTAATAAATTATATAAATGAAGTTACAATATTATATTATGGAGGATGTTGCAATACATAGGAGCGGCGGAAATGACGTTTACAAGGCGGTACCAAAGGAAAAGGAAATAAGTAAAATAAAATAAAAAAATTACAATTCATCACGTCTATTCAAACCCTGGGGTTCCAAGGTCCCCGCTAAATCTATAAGAAAAGACTCTCTGGCTTTTCTGATTGAATCACGTGAGGAGTGGATAACTTCAAGTGGTATTAGTTGCATGTCAGTGTGGCAGTGGTTAGGTTGAGAAAGAAAATGTTCAGAGACAGTAGTTGGTTTAAATGTAATGTTAGTTTTGTCAACTGGGCGTCTATGTTCGTTGAATCTGTCTTTGAGACGTCGCTTAGTTTCACCTATGTATTGTAGATGGCAGCGGTTACATTGTACCATGTAGATTAAATTTTTGGTGTTACAGGTTATGTGTGAAGTGATGTTACGGGTTTCGCCTGTGGAAGAAAATGTATAATGTTTAAGACCGTTAGTAATGTAAGGACAAGTGGCGCAATTTTGTCCACAGCGGAAAGATCCTGGTGGTGAATTAGTGTTGTTAGGAGCGGTGACAGTCGGTAGCTATGCTTTAACTAAAATGTCGCGAAGGTTGGAAGTGCGTCTGTAAGCGACGATAGGTGGGTGTTTAAAAACGTCCCTGCAACGGTCGGAGGAAAGTAATATGTTAAAATGTTTGCGTAATATATTAGAGAGGTGAGGAAGTGCTGGGTTATATGTAACGACAAAAGGTATGCGGTTAATAGAGTCGTTGCGGTTAGTTTGCAGAGCGTCAGTGCGAGAAATATTAGCAGCTCGTAGGAATTGTGAGTCAAGGAAGGTGTTATGATATCCTCGTGCGAGGAGATAAGCTTTTAATTCATTAATGCGGAGTTGAAATGTAGCGTTAGTAGAAGAGATACGGCGGATGCGAAGAGCTAAGCTAAATGGAATAGATGTTTTAGTATGTTGAGGATGGCATGATGAACTAAGATGTTGGTGTTTATCTGTAGGTTTAGTGTATAGGTCAGTTTGTATCGTGCCGTTATGTAGAGATACCACTACCTCGAGAAAAGGAACGTTAGTTAATGAGTGACTGCTAGTGAATTTAATAGTGGGATGAATATTATTGAGGTAATCGATGAAAATGTTAAGATGATCTAGACCTTCAGTCCAAATCATAAAAATATCATCAAGGAACCTCCACCAGGTATGGACATAAAAAGGAGCATTAGAGAGAGCGTTAGTTTCGAAAATGCCGAGAAAAAGGTTAGCAAATAAAGGAGCCATCTTAGTACCCATGGCAGTACCATGGACCTAAAGATAGTGTTGCTGATTAAATGTGAAGTTATTCATGGTCAGTATTATGCGTAAAAGGTCACAAAGTGTCTCAGTAGGAATGTGTTTGTCCGTACGAGTTTCAAGGAAATGACGGCAAGCATCAATTCCTTCGTTGTGTGGGATGTTGGTGTACAATGATGAAACGTCGAGAGTGACAAGCATGGCGTTACTAGGTAGAGTCTCAAGGCTAGAGAGTTTGTTAAGAAAGTCAGTAGTGTCTTTAATGTGCGAATCCAAGGAAGAGACGAGAGGGTTAATGTGGTAGTCAACGAATTGTGAGATGCGTTCTGTAGGGTGGCTGTTAGATGAAACTATGGGGCGTCCTGGGTTTCCAGTCTTGTGAATTCTAGGTAAAATGTAAAAGCGCCAGGTTTAACGTCAGTTTGTATAAGGTATTGTTTCGTCTTTTCGTCAATGTAGCCGTCTTTGAGCATGCGTTGAACGTAAATAGTAACTCGTTGTTGAATTTGGTTAGTTATGTCTCCGTCTTGTTTTCTGTAGAATTTAACGTCGTTAAGCTGTCGATTACATTCGTCTATGTACCAGGTTTTGTCCATCACTACCGTCCCAGAGCCTTTGTCGGCCGGTTTGATAACGTTGTCTTGTCGTTTCTTAAGATTCCCTAATGATTGTCGTTCGTGTGGGGTTAAGTTGTCGGTTATATGATTGAGATTAGAGGTGGAGATGTCATGTTTAATAGCATCTATGTATACGTTTAATGCTGAATCTCTGTTAGTGGGAGGCGTCCATGAGCTTTTGTTGCGGAATGGGTTAGTTGGGTTAGGATTAGAGGCGTTGTTATAATCGTGAAAGTATTCCGTAAGTCGCATGCGTCGTGTGAAGTAGAATTTAACGTAGTAAAGCTGTCGATTACATTCGTCTATGTACCAGGTTTTGTCCATCACTACCGTCCCAGAGCCTTTGTCGGCCGGTTTGATAACGTTGTCTTGTCGTTTCTTAAGATTCCCTAATGATTGTCGTTCGTGTGGGGTTAAGTTGTCGGTTATATGATTGAGATTAGAGGTGGAGATGTCATGTTTAATAGCATCTATGTATACGTTTAATGCTGAATCTCTGTTAGTGGGAGGCGTCCATGAGCTTTTGTTGCGGAATGGGTTAGTTGGGTTAGGATTAGAGGCGTTGTTATAATCGTGAAAGTATTCCGTAAGTCGCATGCGTCGTGTGAAGTCATTAATGTCAGCTGACACTTCTGACCAGTTAATACGTCTGGGTGTAGGGCAAAAGGTTAAACCGCCAGCAAGAACTGATGATTCGTCGTTAGGAAGTGGAGTTTGTGACAGGTTAATGACAGAGGTTGTGTCAAGTGTGATGGTTGTGCGAGTGTTACGTGGTTTGCGTTTACGGCGATTACGTGTACCGTTGGAGGCTTGTGAAATACAACTCTTTCTTGAAAACTGTATTTTGCGCTATGGTGAGTTAAAAACAGCGTTTCACCGCAATTCTCACTGAAATGTGGGTTTTGCATCAAATCCACTCATGGAATGCAACTCTTTCTTGAAAACTGTGTTTTCCACCATGGTAAGTTAAAAATAGCGTTTCCTCACATTTTCACCAATTCTCGCTGAAAAATGGGTTTTACATCAAATCCACTCTTGGAATACAAATCATTTTTGAAAACTGTGTTTTCCTCAATTGTGGGTTGAAAACAGCGTGTTGCCAAGTTTTTACCATTTCTCACGGAAAAATGCGTTTGACATCAAATCCACTCGTGAATTAAAACGCTTTCTTGAAAACTGTCTTTTGCGCTATGGTGAGTTCAAAACAGCGTTTCGCCGCAATTGTCGCTGAAATGTGGGTTTTGCATCAAATCCACTCATGAAATACAACTCTTTTTTGAAAACTGTGTGTTGCTTTATTGTGGGTTGAAAACAGCGTTTTTCAAAATTTTCACCATTTCTCGCCGAAAATGCGTTTTCTATCAAATCCACTCATGGATTAAAACTCTTTCTTTAAACTGTTTTTGCCTCCATTGTGGGTTGAAAACAGCGATTTGCCAAATTTTCACCATTTCTAGCAAAAAATTGCGTTTTGCATTAAATCCACTCATGGAATACAAATCTTTTTCGAAAACTGTGTTTTGCTCCATTGTGGGTTAAAAGCCGCGTTTTGCCAAATTTACACCATTTTTCATCAAAAAATGCGTTGTACATCAAATCAACTCGTGAAATATAACTCTTTCTTGAAAACTGTATTTTGCGCTATGGTGAGTTAAAAACAGCGTTTTGCCGCAATTTTTCGCTGAAATGTGGGTTTTGCAGCAAATCCATTCATGGAATACTCTTTCTTGAAAACTGTGTGTTGCTTTAATGTGGGTTGAAAACAGCGTTTTTCGAAATTTTCACCATTTCTCGCCGAAAATGCGTTTTCTAACAAATCCACTCATGGATTAAAACTCTTTCTTTAAACTGTTTTTGCCTCCATTGTGGGTTGAAAAGAGCGATTTGCCAAATTTTCACCATTTCTCATCAAAAAATGCGTTTTACATCAAATCCACTCGTGAAATAAAACTCTTTCTTGAAAACTGTTTTGCACTATGGTGAGTTGAAAACAGCGTTTCGCCAAATTTTACTAATTCTCGCTGAAAAATGGGTTTTGCATCAAATCCACTCCTGGAATACAAATCTTTTTTGAAAATTATGTTTTCCTCAATTGTGGGTTGAAAACAGCGTGTTGCCAACTTTCCACTATGTCTCACGGAAAAAATGTGTTTGACATCAAATCTACTCGTGAAATAAAACTCTTTCTTGAAAACTGTGTTTTGCGCTATGGTGAGTTGAAAACAGGGTTTCGCCAAATTTTACCAATTCTCGCTGAAAAATGGGGTTTTGCATCAAATCCACTCATGGAATACAACTCTTCCTTGAAAACTGTGTTTTGCGCCATGGTAAGTTGAAAACAGCGTTTCGCAAAATTTTTACCAATTCTCGCAGAAAAATGGGTTTTTCATCAAATCCAGTCATGGAATACAACTCTTCCTTGAAAACTTTGCTTTGCACCATGGTAAGCTGAAAACAGCGTTTCGTCAGATTTTCACCAATTCTCGCTAAAAAATGGGTTTTGCATCAAATCCACTCTTGGAATACAAATATTTTTTGAAAACTGTGTTTTCCTCAATTGTGGGTTGAAAACAGCGTGTTGCCAAGTTTTCACAATTTCTCACAGAAAAATGCGTTTGACATCAAATCCACTCGTGAATTAAAACTCTTACTTGAAAACTGTGTTTTGCGCTATGGTGAGTTCAAAACAGCGTTTCGCCAAATTTTTACCTATTCTCGCAGAAAAGAAGGTTTTGCATCAAATCCACTCATGGAATACAAATCTTTTTTGAAAACGATGTTTTCCTCCATTGTGTGTTGAAAGCCGCGTTTTGCCAAATTTAAACCATTTCTCACTGAAAAATACGTTTTGCAACAAATCCACTCGTGGAATAAAACTCTTTCTTGAAAACTGTGTTTTGCGCCATGGTGAGTTGAAAACAGCGTTTCGCCACATTATCACCAATGCTCGCTGAAATATGGGTTTTGCATCAAACCCAGTCACGGAATAAGACTCTCTTGAAAACTGTGTTTTGCTCCATTGTGGGTTCGTAAGAGCGTTTTGCCAAGTCTTCACCGTTTCTCGCTGAAAAATGCGTTTTGCATCACACCCAGTCCTGCAATATAACTCTTTCTTGAAAACTGTTTTTCTCCAATGTGGGTTGAAAACGGCGTTTTTCAAAATTTTCACCATTTCTCGCTGAAAAATGCGTTTCGCATTAAATCCACTCATGAAATAAAACTCTTTCTGGAAACTATTTTTTCCTCCATTGTGGGTAGAAAAGAGCAATTTATTAAATTTTTTGCTATCTCTAGCAAAAAAATGCATTTAGCATCAATCCACTCATGGAATACAACTCTTTTTTGAAAACTGTTTTCCTCAATCGTGTGCTGAATGCCGCGTTTTGCCAAATTTAAACCATTTCCTACTGAAAAATGCGTTTTGCATCAAATCCACTTATGGAATGCGCTATTTTGGGTTAAAAACAGCGTCTTTAAAAATAATAACCATTTTTCGCTGAAAAATGCGTTTTGCATCAGATCCAGTCATGGAAAACAACTCTTTTTTTAAAACTATGTCTTGCTCCATTGTGGATTGAGAAAGGCGTTTGGTCAAATTTTTACCATATGTCGCAGAAAAATGTGTCTTCCATCAAATCCACTCATGGAATAATACTCTTTCTTGAAAACTGAGTTTTGATCCATTTTAGGTTGAAAACAGCGTGTTGCAAAAGTTTCACCATTCGTCCCTTAAAAATGCGTTTTGCATCAAATCCACTCATGGAATAAAAAACTTTTTCCAAAACTATGTCTTGCTCCATTGTGGGTTAATTAGAGCGTTTTGCCACGTTTTAACCATTTCTCGCTGAAAAATGCGTTTTACATTAAACCCAGTCATGCAATATAACTCTTTCTTGAAAACTGTGTTTTGCTCCATTGTGGGTTCATAAGAGCGTTTTGCCAAGTTTTCACCATTTCTCGCTGAAAATTGCGTTTTGCATCAAACCCAGTCATGCAATATAACTCTTTCTTAAAAACTGTGTTTTGCTCCATTGTGGGTTGAAAACAGCGTTTTTCAAAATTTTCACCATTTCTCGCTGAAAAATTCCTTTTTCATCACACCCAGTCATGCAATATAACTCTTTCTTGAAAACTGTTTTTCTCCAATGTGGGTTGAAAACGGCGTTTTTCAAAATTTTCACCATTTCTCGCTGAAAAATGCGTTTCGCATCAAATCCTCTCATGAAATAAAACTCTTTCTGGAAACTATTTTTTCCTCCATTGTGGTTAGAAAAGAGCAATTTAACAAATTTCTTACTATCTCTAGCAAAAAAATGCATTTAGCATCAATCCACTCATGGAATACAAATCTTTTTTGAAAACTGTTTTCCTCAATCGTGTGCTGAATGCCGCGTTTTGCCAAATTTAAACCATTTCCTACTGAAAAATGCGTTTTGCATCAGATCCAGTCATGGAAAACAACTCTTTTTTTAAAACTATGTCCTGCTCCATTGTGGATTGAAAAAAGCGTTTTGTCAAATTTTTACCATATGTCGCAGAAAAATAGGTTTTGCATCAAATCCACTCATGAAATAATACTCTTTCTTGAAAACCGAGTTTTGATCCATTTTAGGTTGAAAACAGCGTGTTGCAAAAGTTTCACGATTCGTCGCTTAAAAATGCGTTTTGCATCAAATCCACTCATGGAATAAAAAACTTTTTCCAAAACTATGTCTTGCTCCATTGTGGGTTAATTAGAGCGTTTTGCCACGTTTTAACCATTTCTCGCTGAAAAATGCGTTTTACATTAAACCCAGTCATGCAATATAACTCTTTCTTGAAAACTGTGTTTTGCTCCATTGTGGGTTGAAAACAGCGTTTTTCAAAATTTTGACCATTTCTCGCTGAAAAATGCGTTTCGCATCAAATCCACTCATGGAATAAAACTCTTTCTGGAACCTATTTTTTCCTCCATTGTGGGTTGAAAACAGCAATTTATTAAATGTTTTACTATCTCTAGCAAAAAAATACATTTAGCATCAATCCACTCATGGAATACAAATCTTTTTTGAAAACTGTTTTCCTCAATCGTGTCCTGAAAGCCGCGTTTTGCCAAATTCAAACCATTTCCTACTGAAAAATGCGTTTTGCATTAAATCCACTCATGGAATAAAACTCTTTCTTGAAAACTGTGTTTTGCGCTATTTTGGGTTAAAAACAGCGTTTTTAAAAATTATCACCATTTTTCGCTGAAAAATAAGTTTTGCATCAGATCCAGTCATGGAAAACAACTCTTTTTTTAAAACTATGTCTTGCTCCATTGTGGATCGAGAAAAGCGTTTTGTCAAATTTTTACCATATGTCGCAGAAAAATGTGTTTTGCATCAAATCCACTCATGAAATAATACTCTTTCTTGAAAACTGAGTTTTGATCCATTTTAGGTTGAAAACAGCGTGTTGCCAAAGTTTTACCATTCGTCGCTTAAAAATGCGTTTTCCATCAAACCCACTCATGGAATAAAAAACTTTTTTCTAAAACTGTGTCTTGCTCCATTGTGGGTTAATTAGAGCGTTTTGCCACGTTTTAACTATTTCTCGCTGAAAAATGCGTTTTGCATTAAACCCAGTCATGCAATATAACTCTTTCTTGAAAACTGTGTTTTGCTCCATTGTGGGTTGAAAACAGCGTCTTTAAAGATTGTCACCATTTCTCGCTGAGAAATGCGTTTTGCATCAAATCCACTCATGGAATACAACTCTTTCTTGAAAACTGTGTTTTGCTCCATTGTGGGTTGAAAACAGCGTTTTTCAAAATTTTCACCATTTGACCCTTAAAAATGCGTTTTGCATCAAATCCACTCATGGAATAATACTCTTTCTTGAAAACTGAGTTTTGATCCATTTTAGGTTGAAAACAGCGTGTTGCAAAAGTTTCACTATTCGTCGCTTAAAAATGCGTTTTGCATCAAATCCACTGATAGAATAAAAAACTTTTTGCAAAACTGTGTCTTGCTCCATTGTGGGTTTATTAGAGCGTTTTGCCACGTTTTAACCATTTCTCGCTGAAAAATGCGTTTTGCATTAAACCCAGTCATGCAATAAAACTCTTTCTTGAAAACTGTGTTTTGCTCCATTGTGGGTTGAAAACAGCAACTTTAAACATTGTCACCATTTCTGGCTGAGAAATGCGTTTTGCATCAAATCCACTCATCGAATAAAACTCTTTCTTGAAACTATTTTTTCCTCTACTTTCGGTTAAAACAAGCGTTTTGCCAAATTTTAATGATTTCTAGGAAATAAACGCGTATTGCTTTAAGTCCACTTATGGAATACAAATCTTTTTTGAAAACTGTGTTTTCCTCCATTGTAGGTTGAAAAAAGCGTGTTGCCAAGTTTTCACCAATATTCGCTGTAAAATGGGTGTTGCATTAAATCCAGTCAAGGAATAAAAGTATTTTTTTAAGAATGTGTTTAATCTATTTTAAGATGAAAACAGCGTTTTTCCAAATTTTCACCATTTGACCCTTAAAAATGCGTTTTGCATCAAATACACTCATGGAATACAAATCTTTCTTCAAAACTGTGTCTTGCTCCATTGTGGGTTCATAAGAGCGTTTTGCCAAGTTTTCACCATTTCTCGCTGAAAATTGCGTCTTGCAACAAACCCAGTTATGCAATATAACTCTTTCTTGAAAACTGTGTTTTGCTCTATTGTGGGTTGAAAACAGCATTTTTCAAAATTTTCATCAATTCTCGCTGAAAAATAGGTTTTGCATTAGATCCAGTCATGAAATACAACTCTTTCTTGAAAACTGTATTTTGCGCCATGGTGAGTTGATAACAGCGTTTCGCCACATTTTTACCAATTCTCGCTGAAATACAGGTTTCGCATCAAATCCACTCATGGAATACAGCTCTTTCTTGAAAACTGTATTTTGCGCTATGGTGAGTTAAAAAAAGCTTTTCGCCGCAATTCTCGCTAAAATGTGGGTTTTGCATCAAATCCACTCATGGAATACAACTCTTTCTTGAAAACTGTGTGTTGCTTTATTGTGGGTTGAAAACAGCGTTTTTCAAAATTTTCACCATTTCTCGCCGAAAATGCGTTTTCTATCAAATCAACTCATGGATTAAAACTCTTTTTTTAAACTGTTTTTGCCTCCATTTTGGGTTGAAAAGAGCGATTTGCCAACTTTTTACCATTTCTTGCAAAAAATTGCGTTTTTCATTAAATTCACGTATGGAATACAAATCTTTTTCAAAAACTGTGTTTTGCTCCATTGTGGGTTGAAAGCCGCGTTTTCCCAGATTTACACCATTTCTTATCAAAAAATGCGTTTTACATCAAATCCACTCGTGAAATTAAACTCTTTCTTGAAAACTGTGTTTTGCACTATGGTGAGTTGAAAACAGCGATTCGCCAAATTTTTACCAATTCTCGCAGAAAACAAGGTTTTGCATCAAATCCAGTCATGGAATACAACTCTTTCGTGAAAACTGTGTTTTCCACTATGGTAAGTTGAAAACAGCGTTTCGTCACATTTTCACCAATTCTCGCTGAAAAATGGGTTTTGCATTAAGTCCACTCTTGGAATACAAATTTTTTTTGAAAATTGTGTTTTCCGCAATTGTGGGTTGAAAACAGCGTCTTGCCAAGTTTTCACCATTTCTCACGGAAAAATGCGTTTGACATCAAATCCACTCGTGAATTAAAACTCTTTCTCGACAACTGTGTTTTGCGCTATGGTGAGTTCAAAACAGCGTTTCGCCAAATTTTTACCAATTCTCGCAGAAAAATGGGTGTTGCATCAAATGCAGTCATGGAATACAACTCTTTCTTGAAAACTGTGTTTTGCGCCATGGTAAGTTGAAAACAGCGTTTCGTCACATTTTCACCATTTCTAGCAAAAAAATACGTTTTGCATCAAATCCACTCATGGAATACAAATCTTTTTTGAAAACGGTGTTTTCCTCCATTGTGTGTTGAAAGCCGCGTTTTGCCAAATTTAAACCATTTCTCACTGAAAAATACGTTTTGCATCAAATCCACTCATGGAATAAAACTCTTTCTTGAAAACTGTGTTTTGCACCATGGTCAGTTGAAAACAACGTTTCACTAAATTATCACAAATTCTGGCTGAAAAATGGGTTTTGCATCAAATCCAGTCATGCAATACAACTCTATCTTGAAAACTGTGTTTTGCGCCATGGTGAATTGAAAACAGCATTTCGCCACATTATCACCAATTCTCGCTTAAATATGGGTTTTGCATCAAACCCAATCATGGAATAAAACTCTCTTGGAAACTGTGTTTTGCTCAATTGAGGGTTGGAAGAGCGTTTTGCCAAGTCTTCACCGTTTCTCGCTGAAAAATGCGTTTTGCATCAAACCCAGTCGTGCAATATAACTCTTTCTTGAAAACTGTGTTTTGCTCCATTGTGGGTTGAAAACAGCGTTTTTTAAAATTTTCACCATCTCTCGCTGAAAAATGCGTTTTGCATCAAACCTAGTCATGCAATATAATTCTTTCTTGAAAACTGTTTTGCTCCAATGTGGGTTGAAAACAGCGTTTTTCAAAATTTTGACCATTTCTGAAAATTGCGTTTTGCATCAAACCAAGTCATGCAATATAACTCTTTCTTGAAAACTGTGTTTTGCTCCATTGTGGGTTGAAAACAGCATTTTTCAAAATTTTCACCAATTCTCGCTGAGAAATGGGTTTTGCATTAAATCCAGTCAGGGGGTGTCATGCGTGGACTCGACCCGAGGGTGCGCGTTTTCTGATCGGTGCTAAAAACCTTCGCAAAATCGTAAATGTTTAACCGACATAATCTCCTAGAACGTTGAGAATTGCCGTAAAAAATAACTTGATACCCCAATGACAAGAGGAGGCCGCAAGATTAAACGAAGCGACCGTAGTTCGACTGAAGAAGAACCACATGAATCTAAACGGCAAAACATGGCGGCCAAGAGCCAACAAGAAAAGACAAGAGAAGAAGCGGAAGAGCCGAGTTTGGCCGATATTAGAAACATGCTCGGTGGAATCGAATCCAAGATATCCGCTATCCTGCCATCAAATAACGAATTATCCAGCGAACTAGCCGAACTGAAGAATGCACTCGAAGCTCAAAAGAGGAAATTAAATGACACGAAAGAGTTACTTGAGAAGACGATGAATCTTAACTTACAACTGAAAGAAGAACTTGGTCAGGCTCCAGATAAAATCAAGGAGCAGGCCGAAGAAATAGCGGAACTATATGATTTTCAAGATGAATTGGAGCAATATACAAGGAAAAATTCAGTGGAGATATGTGGCATCCCTGAGAGTGCTTACGAATCAACAGAGAAGGCGGTGTTGAAAATCTCTGGAGCTCTCAACGTTGCAATATCGCCTGAAGACATCGAGATTACCCATCATCTTAATAGGAAAGGAGTTGAAAAAGGTATCAGACCTATTATAGTAAAATTTATTAGCCACAAAGTTAAATCTAAATTGTACAAATCGAGAGCAAAACTTAAAGACGTTTGCGTACATCAGCTTTTTCCAAATTATTCGGCGGCAGTCAGCAGCAAGGAGGGCGGGCGTATCTTCATAACTGAAAACTTAACTAGTTCTAGGAGAAAGGTATTGATGAAGGCAAATCAAATGCGTAAAGACGGATTATTAGTTAGCTGTTGGACATTAGATGGGAAAATCTACATAAAAACATCGCCAGATGGAAATCCTGTCAGGATTTATGCAGAAGACGACCTTAAAAATATCTAATCCAGTAGTTCTTCTTTAAGATTGTTAAATAATTTATTGCCTTCTATATTTCTTAATTAACTTTGCGAAGGAACAGGCTAAGGTTATCGAGGAAGGGACCTCGTATATTTAGTTAATTGTTTAAGTGTATTTTGTAAGTCGCTGCCTCGACGTGTAAGTGTTAAATTTTACTGTTGTGTTTGTGTGTGAATACCATTTATAATGCAAGCAAATGAAAAATGTGCAGTTTTATCCCTTAATGTACGGGGAATAAGGGACAATGTCAAAAGGAGGAGTATCTTTTCATATCTTAAAGACCAAAATGCCTTGTTTTATTTTCTTCAAGAAACTTTCTCAGATATTAATGATGAAGCGCTCTGGAAAAACGAATGGGGAGGTGAAATTATTTTCTCTCACGGGAGTCACCATAGTAAGGGTGTTTGCATTCTCATCGCGCCATCATTACAGCTCAAGATAGATTACACATATAAGAACAATTCAGGAAGAATAGTGCTCATTAACACTACTCTCAAGTCGTTAAAGTTAACACTCTGCAATATCTATGCTCCTAATGGCCAGTCTGAACAACTAGAATTTATTCAAGAACTAAATTGGTGTCTAATTGACAAATCGGAGCTTACCACCCTTATAGTTGTCGGTGACTGGAATTATTCTTTGTCAAAGAAAGACAAAACAGGTGGTGCACCGTGGAAGGCAACCGATTATAGAAATCTTATACTAACAACCATGGAAATGCTTGATTTAGTTGATATCCAACGAGCTAAATACCCCAAATTGCGAAAGTACTCGTATGAGTCCAAGTCGCTTGGTGTGAAATCAAGAAAAGACTTCTTCTTCATCGCCAAAAATTTGGAGAAATATGTTAAAACTTGTGCAATTGTGCCAGCAATTGCACCAGATCATAAAGCGGTACAGATATCACTCTCGTGGCCTAAGGAAACTAGTCGAGGACCAGGCTTTTGGAAATTTAACAATACCTTGTTGACTGATGAGAGTTATGTGAATACAGTTCGCTCTGTTTATGCCCAAACTTGTGAACTTAGATCTCAAATCGAAGACAAACGTCTTTTTTGGGAGTTATTAAAAATGGAAATAAGAGCGGCGACGATCACATTTGCTAAAAGAAAGGCTCAAATGAATCATAATAAGGAAAATGAAATCAAGCGCCAGCTCGATGAACTAGACAACAGTTTTCCAAGAAAGAGTTGTATTCCAAACTTAAAAAGGATTTTGAGTTAATTTACGAACAAAAAGGAAAAGCAGCGATGTTTCGATCGAAATGCCGTTGGCTGGAGAACGGAGAACACCCAACTAAATACTTTTTTAACTTAGAGAAAAGGAATCACAATAAAAAAATCGTTACTGAACTTATAACCGAGAATGACAGCGCAATAAAGGATGAAAATCTAATTCTAGACAAAATTGAGTCCTTCTTTAAGGACCTCTATACGTCCAATATATCCTTTTCTGAAACAAAATACAACGAATTTATTGAAAATTTAAATATGCCGCGTCTCTCAGAGGATGATCGTGAGAAGTGCGAGGGCCTTTTAACTGACGAAGAATGTAAAAAATCGCTTGAAACCTTTCAAAATGAAAAATCTCCGGGAGAAGACGGATTCACAGTTGAATTTTACAAATTTTTCTTTGAACTATTGGGTACTGATATTGTCGCAAGTTTAAATGCCGCTTACGAATTGGGTGAGCTCTCCATCTCGCAACGGAGAGGAGTAATTACTCTCCTTCCGAAAGAGGACGGTCCTTTGTCAGCGCTCTCTAACTGGAGGCCCATTACTCTACTAAATACTAATTACAAAATAGCATCAAAAGCAATCGCTAAAAGATTAGAAACAGTTCTCTGCATCCTTGTACACACTGACCAAACTGGTTTTATAAAAGGACGATACATTGGCGAAAATATTAGACTTATTAATGACGTAATGGAACACACTAGAACCGAAAAAAAAGGAGGAATTCTAATTTCGCTTGACTTCAACAAAGCGTTCGACTCTTTAGAATGGCCGTTGATAATAAAAGTGTTAAATACTTTCAATTTTGGAACGAGCCTCAGAAAATGGGTAACAGTATTCTACTCCAACATCGAGAGTGCATTGATCAACAATGGATTTGCAACAAATTGGTTTAAATTGTCCAAGGGGGTGAGGCAGGGCTGTCCTCTTTCCCCGTATCTATTTGTATTGTCTGCGGAAATCTTGTCCAACAAAATTCGCCAGAGTAGAGATATCAAGGGAATAACGATCTTTGGAAATGAGATTAAAATAAGCCAATTCGCGGACGACACTAACCTTTTTTGTGATAATGTAACCTCTGCAGAGAACTCTCTGAAAACTGTAAACGACTTTACAGACATCTCCGGGCTGCGTCTCAACACCAAAAAAACCAAAGCGATATGGCTGGGAAAATGGTCAGCAAATAAGTCGACGCCGTTAAATGTGAAGTGGTTGCGTTGCCCCGTTAAAGTTTTAGGCGTTTATATTTCATACGATGAAAAGAAAAATGACGAACATAATTTCATGTTAAAATTAAGGAAATTGCAAACAAAATTGGATATGTGGAAAGCCCGAGACTTAACTTTATTTGGTAGAGTTATGATCATCAAATCTTTAGGATTAGCCAAATTAATTTATTCAATCTCCAACCTCAATGTACCTGATGAAATCATTCCCAATGTTAAGAAGAGATTATTTAACTTCATTTGGAAAAATAAGCGGGACAAAATAAATAGGGAAAGTCTTTACCAGGATATAACAGCAGGGGGAATTCGCATGATCAATTTTGATGTGATGATTAAAGCTCTAAGGCTAGCCTGGATTCCGAGACTACTGTCAACAGAGACTCGAAACTGGAAAACAATTCCGGATCATTTCTTCAAAAAGTGTGGTGGCCTAAATCTTCTCTTAAGATGTAATTATGATCCAAAACGTTTACCCCAAATGCCAACTTTTTATAAAGATATCCTTACCTTTTTCAATGATCTGAAAGGCTTGTATAGTGGTGACGGATTTCAAGAACTGATCCTATTCAATAACAAAGACATTTTAACTGATGGAAAATCTTTTTATTATGATGAGTGGCTAAAAGCGGGCATTCTTACAATTAAGGATCTGCTGAATGAAAATGGCGCTTTTCTTTCATTTCAAGAGTTCAGTCAAAAATATTCTTGCCGTTCAAACTTCCTTCAACTCTACTAAGTTACTAGCGCTATACCCAGGCACCTATTGATCAAAGCTAGAAGCTGTGAACAGGCAATCACGGATAATTTGCGTATGGACAACACCTTTAAATTCCTGCTTAATGATAACACTCAATTAAACCTAAACAAAATAAAGGCAAAAGATTTTTACTGGTTGTTCATCAATGGCAGTCCCCGCTGTCATACTGGCCCGATGAAATAGAGCAGGTCTCTGTCAGTAAGTGACAACGATTGGCAAACAATTTTTAAATCATTGAAGACAATTTGTAAGGAGAATAAACTCAGGGAGTTCCACTTCAAATTCATACACAGAATCATTGTAACTAAGATGAGTGCCTCTATTGTGGTGACCCTGACTCTATTGATCATTTGTTTTTCCATTGTCACTTCACAAAAGTGTTTATGGCTAATGTAATTCAATGGTTCAATAACTCAAATAATTCACATTTCTCCCCCTCGATAGAAGAAACGCTATTAGGGATGCTTTCTAGCCAACATGAGAAAAAAGTTACCAGAAAATTAAATTATACCCTTTTATTCATGCGATATTATATTTATTCTCGTAAGCTACATTCCCAAGCAATAACTCTTGAAGGTTTCAAAGATGATATCACTCTCAAATATCAAATAGAAAGCTTTTCATAACTTATATCCTAAATACTCACTTTAAAGGATGCTCTTACCTATTAAAAATGTCCTTCTCCGCGTACATTACATTATTAGAAATGCATTTACTAGATCATTTTTCTTTCTTTTCGCGTTGTAAACTGCAAAACTGTAACATTTAGTCATTAGTATTTTCAAATGTATTGTAATATGTGTCTTTCGTACTCTTGTTTTTTGTTTTTTTGGTAACGTGCGTGGTGAAAATAAAGATGCAAAGTATTTAAAAAAAAATTAAATCCAGTCATGAAATACAACTCTTTCTTGAAAACTGTATTTTGCGCCATGGTGAGTTGATAACAGCGTTTCGGCACACTTTTACCAATTCTCGCTGAAATAGATGAGGAGAAGTCCAAAGACTACTGCAAAGCTGACACAACGTAATATATTTTAAAACAATATTTCGGCTGGCCAAACCAGCCTTCTTCAGGTTTAGGTGTTAATAAATTATATAAATGAAGTTACAATATTATATTATGGAGGATGTTGCAATACATAGGAGCGGCGGAAATGACGTTTACAAGGCGGTACCAAAGGAAAAGGAAATAAGTAGAATAAAATAAAAAAATTACAATTCATCTCGTCTATTCAAACCCTGGGGTTCCAAGGTCCCCGCTAAATCTATAAGAAAAGACTCTCTGGCTTTTCTGATTGAATCACGTGAGGAGTGGATAACTTCAAGTGGTATTAGTTGCATGTCAGTGTGGCAGTGGTTAGGTTGAGAAAGAAAATGTTCAGAGACAGTAGTTGGTTTAAATGTAATGTTAGTTTTGTCAACTGGGCGTCTATGTTCGTTGAATCTGTCTTTGAGACGTCGCTTAGTTTCACCTATGTATTGTAGATGGCAGCGGTTACATTGTACCATGTAGATTAAATTTTTGGTGTTACAGGTTATGTGTGAAGTGATGTTACGGGTTTCGCCTGTGGAAGAAAATGTATAATGTTTAAGACCGTTAGTAATGTAAGGACAAGTGGCGCAATTTTGTCCACAGCGGAAAGATCCTGGTGGTGAATTAGTGTTGTTAGGAGCGGTGACAGTCGGTAGCTATGCTTTAACTAAAATGTCGCGAAGGTTGGAAGTGCGTCTGTAAGCGACGATAGGTGGGTGTTTAAAAACGTCCCTGCAACGGTCGGAGGAAAGTAATATGTTAAAATGTTTGCGTAATATATTAGAGAGGTGAGGAAGTGCTGGGTTATATGTAACGACAAAAGGTATGCGGTTAATAGAGTCGTTGCGGTTAGTTTGCAGAGCGTCAGTGCGAGAAATATTAGCAGCTCGTAGGAATTGTGAGTCAAGGAAGGTGTTATGATATCCTCGTGCGAGGAGATAAGCTTTTAATTCATTAATGCGGAGTTGAAATGTAGCGTTAGTAGAAGAGATACGGCGGATGCGAAGAGCTAAGCTAAATGGAATAGATGTTTTAGTATGTTGAGGATGGCATGATGAACTAAGATGTTGGTGTTTATCTGTAGGTTTAGTGTATAGGTCAGTTTGTATCGTGCCGTTATGTAGAGATACCACTACCTCGAGAAAAGGAACGTTAGTTAATGAGTGACTGCTAGTGAATTTAATAGTGGGATGAATATTATTGAGGTAATCGATGAAAATTTTAAGATGATCTAGACCTTCAGTCCAAATCATAAAAATATCATCAAGGAACCTCCACCAGGTATGGACATAAAAAGGAGCATTAGAGAGAGCGTTAGTTTCGAAAATGCCGAGAAAAAGGTTAGCAAATAAAGGAGCCATCTTAGTACCCATGGCAGTACCATGGACCTAAAGATAGTGTTGCTGATTAAATGTGAAGTTATTCATGGTCAGTATTATGCGTAAAAGGTCACAAAGTGTCTCAGTAGGAATGTGTTTGTCCGTACGAGTTTCAAGGAAATGACGGCAAGCATCAATTCCTTCGTTGTGTGGGATGTTGGTGTACAATGATGAAACGTCGAGAGTGACAAGCATGGCGTTACTAGGTAGAGTCCCAAGGCTAGAGAGTTTGTTAAGAAAGTCAGTAGTGTCTTTAATGTGCGAATCCAAGGAAGAGACGAGAGGGTTAATGTGGTAGTCAACGAATTGTGAGATGCGTTCTGTAGGGTGGCTGTTAGATGAAACTATGGGGCGTCCTGGGTTTCCAGTCTTGTGAATTTTAGGTAAAATGTAAAAGCGCCAGGTTTAACGTCAGTTTGTATAAGGTATTGTTTCGTCTTTTCGTCAATGTAGCCGTCTTTGAGCATGCGTTGAACGTAAATAGTAACTCGTTGTTGAATTTGGTTAGTTATGTCTCCGTCTTGTTTTCTGTAGAATTTAACGTCGTTAAGCTGTCGATTACATTCGTCTATGTACCAGGTTTTGTCCATCACTACCGTCCCAGAGCCTTTGTCGGCCGGTTTGATAACGTTGTCTTGTCGTTTCTTAAGATTCCCTAATGATTGTCGTTCGTGTGGGGTTAAGTTGTCGGTTATATGATTGAGATTAGAGGTGGAGATGTCATGTTTAATAGCATCTATGTATACGTTTAATGCTGAATCTCTGTTAGTGGGAGGCGTCCATGAGCTTTTGTTGCGGAATGGGTTAGTTGGGTTAGGATTAGAGGCGTTGTTATAATCGTGAAAGTATTCCGTAAGTCGCATGCGTCGTGTGAAGTCATTAATGTCAGCTGACACTTCTGACCAGTTAATACGTCTGGGTGTAGGGCAAAAGGTTAAACCGCCAGCAAGAACTGATGATTCGTCGTTAGGAAGTGGAGTTTGTGACAGGTTAATGACAGAGGTTGTGTCAAGTCTGATGGCTGTGCGAGTGTTACGTGGTTTGCGTTTACGGCGATTACGTGTACGTGTGGAGGCTTGTGAAATACAACTCTTTCTTGAAAACTGTATTTTGCGCTATGGTGAGTTAAAAACAGCGTTTCACCGCAATTCTCGCTGAAATGTGGGTTTTGCATCAAATCCACTCATGGAATACAACTCTTTCTTGAAAACTGTGTTTTCCACCATGGTAAGTTAAAAATAGCGTTTCCTCACATTTTCACCAATTCTCGCTGAAAAATGGGTTTTGCATCAAATCCACTCTTGGAATACAAATCATTTTTGAAAACTGTGTTTTCCTCAATTGTGGGTTGAAAACAGCGTGTTGCCAAGTTTTTACCATTTCTCACGGAAAAATGCGTTTGACATCAAATCCACTCGTGAATTAAAACTCTTTCTTGAAAACTGTCTTTTGCGCTATGGTGAGTTAAAAACAGCGTTTCGCCGCAATTTTTCGCTGAAATGTGGGTTTTGCAGCAAATCCATTCATGGAATACTCTTTCTTGAAAACTGTGTGTTGCTTTATTGTGGGTTGAAAACAGCGTTTTTCGAAATTTTCACCATTTCTCGCCGAAAATGCGTTTTCTATCAAATCCATTCATGGATTAAAACTCTTTCTTTAAACTATTTTTGCCTCCATTGTGGGTTGAAAAGAGCTATTTGCCAAGTTTTCACCATTTCTAGCAAAAAATTGCGTTTTGCATTAAATCCACTCTTGGAATACAAATCTTTTTCGAAAACTGTGTCTTGCTCCATTGTGGGTTGAAAGCCACGTTTTGCCAAATTTACACCATTTCTCATCAAAAAATGCGTTTTACATCAAATCCAGTCGTGAAATAAAACTCTTTCTTGAAAACTGTTTTGCACTATGGTGAGTTGAAAACAGCGTTTCGCCAAATTTTACTAATTCTCGCTGAAAAATGGGTTTTGCATCAAATCCACTCCTGGAATACAAATCTTTTTTGAAAATTATGTTTTCCTCAATTGTGGGTTGAAAACAGCGTGTTGCCAACTTTCCACTATGTCTCACGGAAAAAATGTGTTTGACATCAAATCTACTCGTGAAATAAAACTCTTTCTTGAAAACTGTGTTTTGCGCTATGGTGAGTTGAAAACAGCGTTTTGCAAAATTTTTACCAATTCTCGCAGAAAAATGGGTTTTTTATCAAATCCAGTAATGGAATACAACTCTTCCTTGAAAACTTTGCTTTGCACCATGGTAAGCTGAAAACAGCGTTTCGTCACATTTTCACCAATTCTCGCTAAAAAATGGGTTTTGCATCAAATCCACTCTTGGAATACAAATCTTTTTTGAAAACTGTGTTTTCCTCAATTGTGGGTTGAAAACAGCGTGTTGCCAAGTTTTCACAATTTCTCACAGAAAAATGCGTTTGACATCAAATCCACTCGTGAATTAAAACTCTTACTTGAAAACTGTGTTTTGCGCTATGGTGAGTTCAAAACAGCGTTTCGCCAAATTTTTACCAATTCTCGCAGAAAAGAAGGTTTTGCATCAAATCCACTCTTGGAATACAATTCTTTTTTGAAAACGATGTTTTCCTCCATTGTGTGTTGAAAGCCGCGTTTTGCCAAATTTAAACCATTTCTCACTGAAAAATACGTTTTGCAACAAATCCACTCATGGAATAAAACTCTTTCTTGAAAACTGTGTTTTGCGCCATGGTGAGCTGAAAACAGCGTTTCGCCACATTATCACCAATGCTCGCTGAAATATGGGTTTTGCATCAAACCCAGTCAGGGAATAAGACTCTCTTGAAAACTGTGTTTTGCTCCATTGTGGGTTCGTAAGAGCGTTTTGCCAAGTCTTCACCGTTTCTCGCTGAAAAATCCGTTTTGCATCAAACCCAGTCCTGCAATATAACTCTTTCTTGAAAACTGTGTTTTGCTCCATTGTGGGTTGAAAACAGCGTTTTTTTAAATTTTCACCATTTTTCGCTGAAAAATGCGTTTTGCATCACACCCAGTCATGCAATATAACTCTTTCTTGAAAACTGTTTTTCTCCAATGTGGGTTGAAAACGGCGTTTTTCAAAATTTTCACCATTTCTCGCTGAAAAATGCGTTTCGCATTAAATCCACTCATGAAATAAAACTCTTTCTGGAAACTATTTTTTCCTCCATTGTGGGTAGAAAAGAGCAATTTATTAAATTTTTTACTATCTCTAGCAAAAAAATGCATTTAGCATCAATCCACTCATGGAATACAACTCTTTTTTGAAAACTGTTTTCCTCAATCGTGTGCTGAATGCCGCGTTTTGCCAAATTTAAACCATTTCCTACTGAAAAATGCGTTTTGCATCAAATCCACTTATGGAATGCGCTATTTTGGGTTAAAAACAGCGTTTTTAAAAATAATAACAATTTTTCGCTGAAAAATGCGTTTTGCATCAGATCCAGTCATGGAAAACAACTCTTTTTTTAAAACTATGTCTTGCTCCATTGTGGATTGAGAAAAGCGTTTGGTCAAATTTTTACCATATGTCGCAGAAAAATGTGTTTTGCATCAAATCCACTCATGAAATAATACTCTTTCTTGAAAACCGAGTTTTGATCCATTTTAGGTTGAAAACAGCGTGTTGCAAAAGTTTCACGATTCGTCGCTTAAAAATGCGTTTTGCATCAAATCCACTCATGGAATAAAAAACTTTTTCCGAAACTGTGTCTTGCTCCATTGTGGGTTAATTAGAGCTTTTTGCCACGTTTTAACTATTTCTCGCTGAAAAATGCGTTTTGCATTAAACCCAGTCATACAATATAACTCTTTCTTGAAAACTGTGTTTTGCTCCATTGTGGGTTGAAAACAGCGTCTTTAAAGATTGTAACCATTTCTCGCTGAGAAATGCGTTTTGCATCAAATTCTTTCCTCCACTCGTGAATTAAAACTCTTTCCTGAAAACTGTGTTTTGCGCTATGGTGAGTTCAAAACAGCGTTTCGCCAAATTTTTACTAATTTTTGCAGAAAAATGGGTGTTGCATCAAATCCAGTCATGGAATACAACTCTTTCTTGAAAACTGTGTTTTGCGCCATGGTAAGTGGAAAACAGCGTTTCGTCACATTTTCACCATTTCTAGCAAAAAAGTACGTTTTGCATCAAATCCACGCATGGAATACAAATCTTTTTCGAAAACTGTGTTTTGCTGCATTGTGGGTTGAAAGCCGCGTTTTGCCAACTTTTCACCATTTCTCACGGAAAAATGCGTGTGACATCAAATCCACTCGTGAATTAAAACTCTTTCTTGAAAACTGTGTTTTCCACCACGGTAAGTTGAAAACAGCGTTTCGCCAAATTTTTACCAATTCTCGCTGAAAAATGGGTTTTGCATCAAATATACTCATGGAATACAACTCTTTTTTTAAAATTATGTTTTCCTCAATTGTTAGTTGAAAACGGCGTGTTGCCAACTTTCCACTATCTCTCACGGAAAAATGCGTTTGACATCAAATCCACTCGTGAATTAAAACTCTTTCTTGAAAACTGTGTTTTGGGCTATGGTGAGTTCAAAACAGCGTTTCGCCAAATTTTTACCAATTCTCGCAGAAAAATAGGTTTTGCATCAAACCCAGTCATGGAATACAACTCTTCCTTGAAAACTGTGTTTTGCCCCATGGTAAGTTGAAAACAGTGGTTCGTCACATTTTCACCAATTCTTGTTGAAAAATGGGTTTTGCATCAAATCCACTCTTGAAATACAAATCTTTTTTGAAAACTGTGTTTTCCTCAATTGTGGGTTGAAAACAGCGTGTTTCCAAGTTTTCACAATTTCTCACAGAAAAATGCGTTTGACATCAAATCCACTCATGGAATAAAAGTCTTTCTTGAAAACTGTGTTTTGCGCCATGGTGAGTTGAAAACAGCGTTTTGCCACATTATCACCAATGCTCGCTGAAATATGGGTTTTGCATCAAACCCAGTCATGGAATAAAACTCTCTTGAAAACTGTGTTTTGCTCCATTGTGGGTTCGTAAGAGCGTTTTGCCAAGTCTTCACCGTTTTTCGCTGAAAAATTCGTTTTGCATCAAACCCAGTCATGCAATATAACTCTTTCTTGAAAACTGTGTTTTCCTCCATTGTGGGTTTAAAACGGCGTTTTTCAAAATTTTGACCATTTCTCGCTGAAAAATGCGTTTTGCATCACACCCAGTCATGCAATATAACTCTTTCTTGAAAACTGTTTTTCTCCAATGTGGGTTTAAAACGGCGTTTTTCAAACTTTTGACCATTTCTCGCTGAAAAATGCGTTTCGCATCAAATCCACTCATGAAATAAAACTCTTTCTGGAAACTATTTTTTCCTCCATTGTGGGTAGAAAAGAGCAATTTAACAAATTTTTTACTATCTCTAGCAAAAAAATGCATTTAGCATCAATCCACTCATGGAATACATATCTTTTTTGAAAACTGTTTTCCTCAATCGTGTCCTGAAAGCTGCGTTTTGCCAAATTTAATCCATTTCTCTCTGAAAAATGCGTTTTGCATCAAATCCACTCATGGAATAAGACTCTTTCTTGAAAACTGTGTTTTGCGCTATTTTGGGTTAAGAACAGCGTTTTTAAAAATTATCACCATTTTTCGCTGAAAAATAAGTTTTGTATCAGATTTGATCATGGAAAACAACTCTTTTTTTTAAACTATGTCTTGCTCCATTGTGGATTGAAAAAAGCGTTTTGTCAAATTTTTACCATATGTCACAGAAAAATGTGTTTTGCATCAAATCCACTCATGGAATAAAAAACTTTTTCCAAAACTGTGTCTTGCTCCATTGTAGGTTAATTAGAGCGTTTTGCCACGTTTTAACTATTTTTCGCTGAAAAATGCGTTTTGCATCACACCCAGTCATGCAATATAACTCTTTCTTGAAAACTGTTTTTCTCCAATGTGGGTTTAAAACGGCGTTTTTCAAAATTTTGACCATTTCTCGCTGAAAAATGCGTTTCGCATCAAATCCACTCATGAAATAAAACTCTTTCTGGAAACTATTTTTTCCTCCATTGTGGGTAGAAAAGAGCAATTTAACAAATTTTTTACTATTACTAGCAAAAAAATGCATTTAGCATCAATCCACTCATGGAATACATATCTTTTTTGAAAACTGTTTTCCTCAATCGTGTGCTGAATGCCGCGTTTTGCCAAATTTAAACCATTTCCTACTGAAAAATGTGTTTTGCATCAAATCAATTCATGGAATAAAACTCTTTCTTGAAAACAGTGTTCTGCGCTATGTTGGGTTAAAAACAGCGTTTTTAAAAATTATCACCATTTTTCGCTGAAAAATGCGTTTTGCATCAGATCCAGTCATGGAATAAAACTCATCTATAAAACTGTGTTTTGCTCCGTTTTCCGTTAAAAAAAGCCTTTTTCAAAATTTTTCCCATTTTTCGTTGAAAAATGCTTTTCGCATCACATCCAGTCATGGAAAACAACTCTTTTTTGAAAACTATGTCTTGCTTTATTGTGGATTGAAAAAAGCGTTTTGTCAAATTTTTACCATACGTCGCAGAAAAATGTGTTTTGCATCAAATCCACTCATGAAATAATACTCTTTCTTGAAAACTGAGTTTTGATCCATTGCATCAAATCCACTCATAGAATAAAAAACTTTTTCCAAAGCTATATCTTGCTCCATTGTGGGTTAATTAGAGCGTTTTGCCACGTTTTAACCATTTCTCGCTGAAAAATGCGTTTTGCATTAAACCCAGTCATGCAATATAACTCTTTCTTGAAAACTGTTTTGCTCCAATGTGGGTTGAAAACAGCGTTTTTCAAAATTTTGTCCATTTCTCGCTGAAAAATGCGTTTCGCATCAAATCCACTCATGGAATAAAACTCTTTCTGGAAACTATTTTTTCCTCCATTGTGGGTTGAAAAGAGCAATTTTTTAAATTTTTTACTATCTCTAGCAAAAAAATGCATTTAGCATCAATCCGCTCATGGAATACAAATCTTTTTTGAAAACTGTTTTCCTCAATCGTGTCCTGAAAGCTGCGTTTTGCCAAATTTAAACCATTTCTCTCTGAAAAATGCGTTTTGCATCAAATCCACTCATGGAATAAGACTCTTTCTTGAAAACTGTGTTTTGCGCTATTTTGGGTTAAGAACAGCGTTTTTAAAAATTATCACCATTTTTCGCTGAAAAATAAGTTTTGTATCAGATTTGATCATGGAAAACAACTCTTTTTTTTAAACTATGTCTTGCTCCATTGTGGATTGAAAAAAGCGTTTTGTCAAATTTTTACCATATGTCAGAGAAAAATGTGTTTTGCATCAAATCCACTCATGGAATAAAAAACTTTTTCCAAAACTGTGTCTTGCTCCATTGTGGGTTAATTAGAGCGTTTTGCCACGTTTTAACTATTTTTCGCTGAAAAATGCGTTTTGCATTAAACCCAGTCATGCAATAAAACTCTTTCTTGAAAACTGTGTTTTTGCTCCACTGTGGGTTGAAAACAGCGTCTTTAAACATTGTCACCATTTCTCGCTGAGAAATGGGTTTTGCATTAAATCCAGTCAGGGGGTGTCATGCGTGGACTCGACCCGAGAGGGCGCGTTTTCTGAGCGGTGCTAAAAACCTTCGCAAAATCGTAAATGTTTAACCGACATAATCTCCTAGAACGTTGAGAATTGCCGTAAAGCATAACTTGATACCCCAATGACAAGAGGAAGCCGCAAGATTAAACGAAGCGACCGTAGTTCGACTGAAGAAGAACCACGTGAATCTAAACGGCAAAACATGGCGGCCAAGAGCCAACAAGAAAAGACAAGAGAAGAAGCGGAAGAGCCGAGTTTGGCCGATATTAGAAACATGCTCGGTGGAATCGAATCCGAGATATCCGCTATCCTGGCATCAAATAACGAATTATCCAGCGAACTAGCCGAACTCGAAGCTCAAAAGAGGAAATTAAATGACACGAAAGAGTTACTTGAGAAGACGATGAATCTTAACTTACAACTGAAAGAAGAACTTGATCAGGCTCGAGATAAAATCAAGGAGCAGGCCGAAGAAATAGCGGAACTATATGATTTTCAAGATGAATTGGAGCAATATACAAGGAAAAATTCAGTGGAGATATGTGGCATCCCTGAGAGTGCTTACGAATCAACAGAGAAGGTGGTGTTGAAAATCTCTGGAGCTCTCAACGTTGCAATATCGCCTGAAGACATCGAGATTACCCATCATCTTAATAGGAAAGGAGTTGAAAAAGGTATCAGACCTATTATAGTAAAATTTATTAGCCACAAAGTTAAATCTAAATTGTACAAATCGAGAGCAAAACTTAAAGACGTTCGCGTGCATCAGCTTTTTCCAAATTATTCGGCGGCAGTCAGCAGCAAGGAGGGCGGGCGTATCTTCATAACTGAAAACTTAACTAGTTCTAGGAGAAAGGTATTGATGAAGGCAAATCAAATGCGTAAAGACGGATTATTAGTTAGCTGTTGGACATTAGATGGGAAAATCTACATAAAAACATCGCCAGATGGAAATCCTGTCAGGATTTATGCAGAAGACGATCTTAAAAATATCTAATCCAGTAGTTCTTCTTTAAGATTGTTAAATAATTTATTGCCTTCTATATTTCTTAATTAACTTTGCGAAGGAACAGGCTAAGGTTATCGAGGAAGGGACCTCGTATATTTAGTTAATTGTTTAAGTGTATTTTGTAAGTCGCTGCCTCGACGTGTAAGTGTTAAATTTTACTGTTGTGTTTGTGTGTGAATACCATTTATAATGCAAGCAAATGAAAAATGTGCAGTTTTATCCCTTAATGTACGGGGAATAAGGGACAATGTCAAAAGGAGGAGTATCTTTTCATATCTTAAAGACCAAAATGCCTTGTTTTATTTTCTTCAAGAAACTTTCTCAGATATTAATGATGAAGCGCTCTGGAAAAACGAATGGGGAGGTGAAATTATTTTCTCTCACGGGAGTCACCATAGTAAGGGTGTTTGCATTCTCATCGCGCCATCATTACAGCTCAAGATAGATTACACATATAAGAACAATTCAGGAAGAATAGTGCTCATTAACACTACTCTCAAGTCGTTAAAGTTAACACTCTGCAATATCTATGCTCCTAATGGCCAGTCTGAACAACTAGAATTCATTCAAGAACTAAATTGGTGTCTAATTGACAAATCGGAGCTTACCACCCTTATAGTTGTCGGTGACTGGAATTATTCTTTGTCAAAGAAAGACAAAACAGGTGGTGCACCGTGGAAGGCAACCGATTATAGAAATCTTATACTAACAACCATGGAAATGCTTGATTTAGTTGATATCCAACGAGCTAAATACCCCAAATTGCGAAAGTACTCGTATGAGTCCAAGTCGCTTGGTGTGAAATCAAGAATAGACTTCTTCTTGATCACCAAAAATTTGGAGAAATATGTTAAAACTTGTGCAATTGTGCCAGCAATTGCACCAGATCATAAAGCGGTACAGATATCACTCTCGTGGCCTAAGGAAACTAGTCGAGGACCAGGCTTTTGGAAATTTAACAATACCTTGTTGACTGATGAGAGTTATGTGAATACAGTTCGCTCTGTTTATGCCCAAACTTGTGAACTTAGATCTCAAATCGAAGACAAACGTCTTTTTTGGGAGTTATTAAAAATGGAAATAAGAGCGGCGACGATCACATTTGCTAAAAGAAAGGCTCAAATGAATCATAATAAGGAAAATGAAATCAAGCGCCAGCTCGATGAACTAGACAATTTAATTTGTAACAACTTCCAACACCCGGATATAAATAACATATTGGAGAAGTATTCCAAACTTAAAAAGGATTTTGAGTTAATTTACGAACAAAAAGGAAAAGCAGCGATGTTTCGATCGAAATGCCGTTGGCTGGAGAACGGAGAACACCCAACTAAATACTTTTTTAACTTAGAGAAAAGGAATCACAATAAAAAAATCGTTACTGAACTTATAACCGAGAATGACAGCGAAATAAAGGATGAAAATCTAATTCTAGACAAAATTGAGTCCTTCCTTAAGGACCTCTATACGTCCAATATATCCTTTTCTGAAACAAAATACAACGAATTTATTGAAAATTTAAATATGCCGCGTCTCTCAGAGGATGATCGTGAGAAGTGCGAGGGCCTTTTAACTTATGAAGAATGTAAAAAATCGCTTGAAACCTTTCAAAATGAAAAATCTCCGGGAGAAGACGGATTCACAGTTGAATTTTACAAATTTTTCTTTGAACTATTGGGTACTGATCTTGTCGCAAGTTTAAATGCCGCTTACGAATTGGGTGAGCTCTCCATCTCGCAACGGAGAGGAGTAATTACTCTCCTTCCGAAAGAGGACGGTCCTTTGTCAGCGCTCTCTAACTGGAGGCCCATTACTCTACTAAATACTGATTACAAAATAACATCAAAAGCAATCGCTAAAAGATTAGAAACAGTTCTCTCCATCCTTGTACACACTGACCAAACTGGTTTTATAAAAGGACGATACATTGGCGAAAATATTAGACTTATTAATGACGTAATGGAACACACTAGAATCGAAAAAAAAGGAGGAATTCTAATTTCGCTTGACTTCAACAAAGCGTTCGACTCTTTAGAATGGCCGTTGATAATAAAAGTGTTAAATACTTTCAATTTTGGAACGAGCCTCAGAAAATGGGTAACAGTATTCTACTCCAACATCGAGAGTGCATTGATCAACAATGGATTTGCAACAAATTGGTTTAAATTGTCCAAGGGGGTGAGGCAGGGCTGTCCTCTTTCCCCGTATCTATTTGTATTGTCTGCGGAAATCTTGTCCAACAAAATTCGCCAGAGTAGAGATATCAAGGGAATAACGATCTTTGGAAATGAGATTAAAATAAGCCAATTCGCGGACGACACTAACCTTTTTTGTGATAATGTAACCTCTGCAGAGAACTCTCTGAAAACTGTAAACGACTTTACAGACATCTCCGGGCTGCGTCTCAACACCAAAAAAACCAAAGCGATATGGCTGGGAAAATGGTCAGCAAATAAGTCGACGCCGTTAAATGTGAAGTGGTTGCGTTGCCCCGTTAAAGTTTTAGGCGTTTATATTTCATACGATGAAAAGAAAAATGACGAACATAATTTCATGTTAAAATTAAGGAAATTGCAAACAAAATTGGATATGTGGAAAGCCCGAGACTTAACTTTATTTGGTAGAGTTATGATCATCAAATCTTTAGGATTAGCCAAATTAATTTATTCAATCTCCAACCTCAATGTACCTGATGAAATCATTCCCAATGTTAAGAAGAGATTATTTAACTTCATTTGGAAAAATAAGCGGGACAAAATAAATAGGGAAAGTCTTTACCAGGATATAACAGCAGGGGGAATTCGCATGATCAATTTTGATGTGATGATTAAAGCTCTAAGGCTAGCCTGGATTCCGAGACTACTGTCAACAGAGACTCGAAACTGGAAAACAATTCCGGATCATTTCTTCAAAAAGTGTGGTGGCCTAAATCTTCTCTTAAGATGTAATTATGATCCAAAACGTTTACCCCAAATGCCAACTTTTTATAAAGATATCCTTACCTTTTTCAATGATCTGAAAGGCTTGTATAGTGGTGACGGATTTCAAGAACTGATCCTATTCAATAACAAAGACATTTTAACTGATGGAAAATCTTTTTATTATGATGAGTGGCTAAAAGCGGGCATTCTTACAATTAAGGATCTGCTGAATGAAAATGGCGCTTTTCTTTCATTTCAAGAGTTCAGTCAAAAATATTCTTGCCGTTCAAACTTCCTTCAACTCTACTAAGTTACTAGCGCTATACCCAGGCACCTATTGATCAAAGCTAGAAGCTGTGAACAGGCAATCACGGATAATTTGCGTATGGACAACACCTTTAAATTCCTGCTTAATGATAACACTCAATTAAACCTAAACAAAATAAAGGCAAAAGATTTTTACTGGTTGTTCATCAATGGCAGTCCCCGCTGTCATACTGGCCCGATGAAATGGAGCAGGTCTCTGTCAGTAAGTGACAACGATTGGCAAACAATTTTTAAATCATTGAAGACAATTTGTAAGGAGAATAAACTCAGGGAGTTCCACTTCAAATTCATACACAGAATCATTATAACTAAGAAAGAATTACACAGATTTGGGATAAAAGATGACGATAAGTGCCTCTATTGTGGTGACCCTGACTCTATTGATCATTTGTTTTTCCATTGTCACTTCACAAAAGTGTTTATGGCTAATGTAATTCAATGGTTCAATAACTCAAATAATTCACATTTCTCCCCCTCGATAGAAGAAACGCTATTAGGGATGCTTTCTAGCCAACATGAGAAAAAAGTTACCAGAAAAGTCAATTATACCCTTTTATTCATGCGATATTATATTTATTCTCGTAAGCTACATTCCCAAGCAATAACTCTTGAAGGTTTCAAAGATGATATCACTCTCAAATATCAAATAGAAAGCTTTTCATAACTTATATCCTAAATACTCACTTTAAAGGATGCTCTTACCTATTAAAAATGTCCTTCTCCGCGTACATTACATTATTAGAAATGCATTTACTAGATCATTTTTCTTTCTTTTCGCGTTGTAAACTGCAAAACTGTAACATTTAGTCATTAGTATTTTCAAATGTATTGTAATATGTGTCTTTCGTACTCTTGTTTTTTGTTTTTTTGGTAACGTGCGTGGTGAAAATAAAGATGCAAAGTATTTAAAAAAAAATTAAATCCAGTCATGAAATACAACTCTTTCTTGAAAACTGTATTTTGCGCCATGGTGAGTTGATAACAGCGTTTCGGCACACTTTTACCAATTCTCGCTGAAATAGATGAGGAGAAGTCCAAAGACTACTGCAAAGCTGACACAACGTAATATATTTTAAAACAATATTTCGGCTGGCCAAACCAGCCTTCTTCAGGTTTAGGTGTTAATAAATTATATAAATGAAGTTACAATATTATATTATGGAGGATGTTGCAATACATAGGAGCGGCGGAAATGACGTTTACAAGGCGGTACCAAAGGAAAAGGAAATAAGTAGAATAAAATAAAAAAATTACAATTCATCTCGTCTATTCAAACCCTGGGGTTCCAAGGTCCCCGCTAAATCTATAAGAAAAGACTCTCTGGCTTTTCTGATTGAATCACGTGAGGAGTGGATAACTTCAAGTGGTATTAGTTGCATGTCAGTGTGGCAGTGGTTAGGTTGAGAAAGAAAATGTTCAGAGACAGTAGTTGGTTTAAATGTAATGTTAGTTTTGTCAACTGGGCGTCTATGTTCGTTGAATCTGTCTTTGAGACGTCGCTTAGTTTCACCTATGTATTGTAGATGGCAGCGGTTACATTGTACCATGTAGATTAAATTTTTGGTGTTACAGGTTATGTGTGAAGTGATGTTACGGGTTTCGCCTGTGGAAGAAAATGTATAATGTTTAAGACCGTTAGTAATGTAAGGACAAGTGGCGCAATTTTGTCCACAGCGGAAAGATCCTGGTGGTGAATTAGTGTTGTTAGGAGCGGTGACAGTCGGTAGCTATGCTTTAACTAAAATGTCGCGAAGGTTGGAAGTGCGTCTGTAAGCGACGATAGGTGGGTGTTTAAAAACGTCCCTGCAACGGTCGGAGGAAAGTAATATGTTAAAATGTTTGCGTAATATATTAGAGAGGTGAGGAAGTGCTGGGTTATATGTAACGACAAAAGGTATGCGGTTAATAGAGTCGTTGCGGTTAGTTTGCAGAGCGTCAGTGCGAGAAATATTAGCAGCTCGTAGGAATTGTGAGTCAAGGAAGGTGTTATGATATCCTCGTGCGAGGAGATAAGCTTTTAATTCATTAATGCGGAGTTGAAATGTAGCGTTAGTAGAAGAGATACGGCGGATGCGAAGAGCTAAGCTAAATGGAATAGATGTTTTAGTATGTTGAGGATGGCATGATGAACTAAGATGTTGGTGTTTATCTGTAGGTTTAGTGTATAGGTCAGTTTGTATCGTGCCGTTATGTAGAGATACCACTACCTCGAGAAAAGGAACGTTAGTTAATGAGTGACTGCTAGTGAATTTAATAGTGGGATGAATATTATTGAGGTAATCGATGAAAATTTTAAGATGATCTAGACCTTCAGTCCAAATCATAAAAATATCATCAAGGAACCTCCACCAGGTATGGACATAAAAAGGAGCATTAGAGAGAGCGTTAGTTTCGAAAATGCCGAGAAAAAGGTTAGCAAATAAAGGAGCCATCTTAGTACCCATGGCAGTACCATGGACCTAAAGATAGTGTTGCTGATTAAATGTGAAGTTATTCATGGTCAGTATTATGCGTAAAAGGTCACAAAGTGTCTCAGTAGGAATGTGTTTGTCCGTACGAGTTTCAAGGAAATGACGGCAAGCATCAATTCCTTCGTTGTGTGGGATGTTGGTGTACAATGATGAAACGTCGAGAGTGACAAGCATGGCGTTACTAGGTAGAGTCCCAAGGCTAGAGAGTTTGTTAAGAAAGTCAGTAGCGTCTTTAATGTGCGAATCCAAGGAAGAGACGAGAGGGTTAATGTGGTAGTCAACGAATTGTGAGATGCGTTCTGTAGGGTGGCTGTTAGATGAAACTATGGGGCGTCAGTTTGTATAAGGTATTGTTTCGTCTTTTCGTCAATGTAGCCGTCTTTAAGCATGCGTTGAAAGTAAATAGTAACTCGTTGTTGAATTTGGCTAGTTACGTCTCCGTCTTGTTTTCTGTAGAATTAAACGTCGTTAAGCTGTCGATTACATTCGTCTATGTACCAGGTTTTGTCCATCACTACCGTCCCAGAGCCTTTGTCGGCCGGTTTGATAACGTTGTCTTGTCGTTTCTTAAGATTCCCTAATGATTGTCGTTCGTGTGGGGTTAAGTTGTCGGTTATATGATTGAGATTAGAGGTGGAGATGTCATGTTTAATAGCATCTATGTATACGTTTAATGCTGAATCTCTGTTAGTGGGAGGCGTCCATGAGCTTTTGTTGCGGAATGGGTTAGTTGGGTTAGGATTAGAGGCGTTGTTATAATCGTGAAAGTATTCCGTAAGTCGCATGCGTCGTGTGAAGTCATTAATGTCAGGTGACACTTCTGACCAGTCAATACGTCTGGGTGTAGGGCAAAAGGTTAAACCGCGAGCAAGAACTGATGATTCGTCGTTAGAAAGTGGAGTTTGTGACAGGTTAATGACAGAGGTTGTGTCAAGTCTGATGGTTGTGCGAGTGTTATGTGGTTTGCGTTTACGGCGATTACGTGTACGTGTGGAGGCTTGTGAAATACAACTCTTTCTTGAAAACTGTATTTTGCGCTATGGTGAGTTAAAAACAGCGTTTCACCGCAATTCTCGCTGAAATGTGGGTTTTGCATCAAATCCACTCATGGAATACAACTCTTTCTTGAAAACTGTGTGTTGCTTTATTGTGGGTTGAAAACAGCGTTTTTCAAAATTTTCACCATTTCTCGCCGAAAATGCGTTTTCGATCAAATCCACTCATGGATTAAAACTCTTTCTTTAAACTGTTTTTGCCTCCATTGTGGGTTGAAAAGAACGATTTGCCAAATTTTCACCATTTCTAGCAAAAACTTGCGTTTTGCATTAAATCCACGCATGGAATACAAATCTTTTTCGAAATCTGTGTTTTGCTCCATTGTGGGTTGAAAGCCGCGTTTTGCCAGATTTCCACCATTTCTCATCAAAAAATGCGTTTTACATCAAATCCACTCGTGAAATTAAACTCTTTCTTGAAAACTGTGTTTTGCACTATGGTGAGTTGAAAACAGCGTTTCGCCAAATTTTACCAATTTTCGCTGAAAAATGGGTTTTGCATCAAATCCACTCTTGGAATACAAATCTTTTTTGAAAATTATGTTTTCCTCAATTGTGGGTTGAAAACAGCGTGTTGCCAAGTTTTCACCATTTCTCACGGAAATATGCGTTTGACATCAAATCCACTCGTGAATTAAAACTCTTTCTTGAAAACTGTGTTTTGCGCCATGGTAAGTTGAAAACAGCGTTTCGTCACATTTCTCGCTGAAATGTGGGCCTTGCATCAAATGGAATACAACTCTTTCTTGAAAACTGTGTGTTGCTTTATTGTGGGTTGAAAACAGCGTTTTTCAAAATTTTCACCATTTCTCGCCGAAAATGCGTTTTCTATCAAATCCACTCATGGATTAAAACTCTTTCTTTAAACTGTTTTTGCCTCCATTGTGGGTTGAAAAGAGCGATTTGCCAAATTTTCACCATTTCTAGCAAAAAATTTCGTTTTGCATTAAATCCACTCATGGAATACAAATCTTTTTCGAAAACTGTGTCTTGCTCCATTGTGGGTTGAAAGCCGCGTTTTGCCAAATTTAGAGCATTTCTCATCAAAAAATGCGTTTTACATCAAATCCACTCCTGAAATAAAACTCTTTCTTGAAAACTGTGTTTTGCACTATGGTGAGTTAAAAACAGGGTTTCGCCAAATTTTACCAATTTTCGCTGAAAAATGGGGTTTTGCATCAAATCCACTCATGGAATACAACTCTTCCTTGAAAACTGTGTTTTGCGCCATGGTAAGTTGAAAACAGCGTTTCGTCACATTTTCACCAATTCTCGCTGAAAAATGGGTTTTGCATCAAATCTACTCTTGGAATACAAATCTTGTTTGAAAACTGTGTTTTCCTCAATTGTGGGTTGAAACCAGCGTGTTGCCAACTTTCCACTATGTCTCACGGAAAATTGCGTTTGACATCAAATCCACTCGCGAATTAAAACTCTTTCTTGAAAACTGTGTTTTGCGCTATGGTGAGTTGAAAACAGGGTTTCGCCAAATTTTACCAATTCTCGCTGAAAAATGGGGTTTTGCATCAAATCCACTCATGGAATACAACTCTTCCTTGAAAACTGTGTTTTGCGCCATGGTAAGTTGAAAACAGCGTTTCGTCACATTTTCACCAATTCTCGCTGAAAAATGGGTTTTGCATCAAATCCACTCTTGGAATACAAATCTTTTTTGAAAACTGTGTTTTCCTCAATTGTGGGTTGAAAACAGCGTGTTGCCAAGTTTTAACAATTTCTCACGGAAAAATGCGTTTGACATCAAATCCACTCGTGAATTAAAACTCTTTCTTGAAAACTGTGTTTTGCGCTATGGTGAGTTCAAAACAGCGTTTCGCCGAATTCTTACCAATTCTCGCAGAAAAGAAGGTTTTGCATCAAATCCACTCATGGAATACAAATCTTTTTTGAAAACGGTGTTTTCCTCCATTGTGTGTTGAAAGCCGCGTTTTGCCAAATTTAAACCATTTCTCACTGAAAAATACGTTTTGCAACAAATCCACTCATGGAATAGAACTCTTTGTTGAAAACTGTGTTTTGCGCCATGCTCAGTTGAAAACAACGTTTTGCTAAATTATCACTAATTCTGGCTGAAAAATGGGTTTTGCATCAAATCCAGTCATGCAATACACTCTTTCTTGAAAACTGTGTTTTGCGCCATGGTGAGTTGAAAACAGCGTTTTGCCACATTATCACCAATGCTCGCTGAAATATGGGTTTTGCATCAAACCCAGTCATGGAATAAAACTCTCTTTAAAACTGTGTTTTGCTCCATTGTGGGTTCGTAAGAGCGTTTTGCCAAGTCTTCACCGTTTCTCGCTGAAAAATTCGTTTTGCATCAAACCCAGTCATGCAATATAACTCTTTCTTGAAAACTGTGTTTTGCTCCATTGTTGGTTGAAAACAGCGTTTTTCAAAATTTTGACCATTTCTCGCTGAAAAATGCGTTTTGCATCACACCCAGTCATGCAATATAACTCTTTCTTGAAAACTGTTTTTCTCCAATTTGGGTTGGAAACAGCGTTTTTCCAAATTTTGACCATTTCTCGCTGAAAAATGCGTTTCGCATCAAATCCACTCATGAAATAAAACTTCTTCTGGAAACAATTTTTTCCTCCATTGTGGGTTGAAAAGAGCAATTTAACAAATGTTTTACTATCTCTAGCAAAAAAATGCATTTAGCATCAATCCACTCATGGAATACAAACCTTTTTTGAAAACTGTTTTCCTCAATCGTGTGCTGAATGCCGCGTTTTGCCAAATTTAAACCATTTCTCACTGAAAAATGCGTTTTGCATCAAATCCAGTCATGGAATAAAACTCTTTCTTGAAAACTGTTTTGCGCTATTTTGGGTTAAAACAGCGTTTTTAAAAATTATCACCATTTTCCGCTGAAAAATTCGTTTTGCATCAGATCCAGTCATGGAATACAACTCATCTTTAAAACTGTGTTTTGCTCCTTTTTCGGTTAAAAAAAAGCCTTTTTAAAAATTTTCACATTTTTCGTTGAAAAATGAGGTTTGCATCAGATCCAGTCATGGAAAACAACTCTTTTTTTAAAACTATGTATTGCTCCATTCTGGATTGATAAAAGCGTTTTGTCAAATTGTTACCATATGTCGCTTAAAAATGTGTTTTGCATCAAATCCACTCATGAAATAATACTCTTTCTTGAAAACTGAGTTTTGTCTATTTTAGGTTGAAAACAGCGTGTTGCAAAAGTTTCACCATTCGTCGCTTAAAAATGCGTTTTGCATGAAATCCACTCATGGAATAAAAAAACTTTTTCCAAAGCTGTGTCTTGCTCCATTGTGGGTTAATTAGAGCGTTTTGCCACGTTTTAACTATTTCTCGCTGAAAAATGCGTTTTGCATTAAACCCAGTCATGCAATAAAACTATTTCTTGAAAACTTTGTTTTGCTCCATTGTGGGTTGAAAACAGCGTTTTTCAAAATTTTCACCATTTCTCCCTGAAAAATGCGTTTTGCATCAAATCCACTAATGGATTACAACTCTTTCTTGAAAACGGTTTTCCTCCATTGTGTTGAAAGCCGCGTTTTGCCAAATTTTCACCATTTCTCGCTGAAAAATGTGTTTGTCATCAAATCCACTCACGGAATAACACCCTTTCTTGAAAACTGTGTTTTCCTCCATTGTGGGTTGAAAACAGCGTGTGGCCAAGTTTTCACCATTTCTCACCAAAAAATGCGTTTGACATCAAATCCACTCGTGAAATACAACTCTTTTTGGAAAACTGTGTTTTGCGCCATGGTGATTTTTTTAAAAATAAAAACTAGTGAGCAGCACAGAGCAACGAATCTTGTCAACTTGTTTTATTATCCTACCGGTTTCGTGTGATAACTACACACTTCGTCAGGGTTGAACAAGATAGTTAGGGGAACTTATTTTATGCCTAAATTTTACAGTACAAATGACGTTCCACTAGGGTGTGAACAGTAAAAACACCCACACATATACGTGCAGGATGTTACAAAAATCCTGCCGCTAGGTGTGTAATGTATAATTTCCGGGCTCACGGACTTAACGTTAAATCCGTGAGCCCCAAAATTATGAGTTGCACATGAGCATCAGCAGTTATTTCTGTCGAGTAGCGCATGAGCATGAGCAGTTATTACTCTCAAGTAAGGCATGAGCATGAGCAGTTTTTACTCTTGAGTAACACATGAGCATGAGCAGTTATTACTTATGAGTTGCCCATGAGCATGTGCAGTTATTAGTTATAATTTCTGCATGAACATGAACAGTTATTACACTTGAGTAACGCGCTAGCATGAGAAGTTATTACTTATAAGTTGCGCATGAGCATGTGCAGTTATTAGTTGTGAATTCTGCATGAGCATGAGCACTTATTACTCTTGAGTAACACATGAGCATGAGCAGTTATTACTTATCAGTTTCCCATGAGCATGTGCAGTTATGAGTTATGAGTTCTGCATGAGCATGAGCAGTTATTACTGATGAGTTGTGCATGACCATGAGCAGTTATTACACTTGAGTAACGCATTAGCATGAGAAGTTATTACTTATAAGTTGTGCATGAGCATGAACAGTTATTACTTATGAGTTGAACATTAGCATGACAAGTTATTACTTATGAGTTGCGTATGAGCATGTGTAGTTATTATTTATGAGTGTCGCATGAGTATGAGCACTTATTACTCTGGAGTAACGCATGACCATGAGCAGTTATTACTTATGTGTTGCGCATGAGTATCAGCAGTTATTACTGTTGAGTAAGGCATGAGCATGAGCAGTTATTACTCTTGAGTATCGCATGAGCATGAACAGTTATTACTCTTGAGAAACACATGAGCATGTGCAGTTATTAGTTGTGAGTTCTGCATGAGCATGAGCAGTTATTACTGATGATTTGCGCATGAACATAAGCAGTTAGTACACTTGAGTAACGCATTAGCATGAGAAGTTATTACTTATAAGTTGTGCATGAGCATGAACAGTTATTACTTATGAGTTGAGCATGAGCATGAGCAGTTATTACTTATGAGTTGCGTATGAGCATGTGCAGTTATTACTTATGAGTTTCGCTTGAGGGTGAAAACTTATTACTCTTGAGTAACGCATTACCATGAGCAGTTATTACTTATGAGCTGCGCATGAGCATCAGCAGTTATTACTGTTAAGTTACGCATGAGCATGAGCAGTTATTACTCTTGAGAAACAGATGAGCATGAGCAGTTTTTACTTATGAGTTGCCCATGAGCATGTGCAGTTATTAGTTATGAGTTCTATAATAATAATAATAATAATAATAATAATAATAATAATAATAATAATAATAATAATAACAATCTTTATACAGGGAGCCCTCATAACGAAAGTGATATTCAGTGGGGCCCTGTAGATTGAGAAATGATTTAAAAATTACAATGATTTTAAAAATTACAATTACTTAAAAGTAGAAAATACAAAGTCAGCGGTAAGAAATAAAAATAAGAATTAAGAATTAAAAACTAGCTAAAAACACGCTCTTTGATACGTTGCTTAAAAATTAAAAACGATTTTATGTCTTTGAAAGAGAGTGTTCTAAAAGGTTCCATTCGTTAATACCCTGGTAAAGGAGTGTCTTCTTTCCGTAGTTAGTTCATACTTGTGGAAGACGGAAATCATTCTTTCTCCGGGTATTATAGGAATGGATGTCGCTGTTCTTAGGAATATTAAAATTATAATCTAAAAGTCCATGAATATACTTAAAAGTGATCATGTATCTATTTACAAGGCGACGTTGGGACAAGGTTGGCCAGCCAAGTGACTTGAGTGCATCGGTTGATGAGGCATAGCCAGGCAAATCAAGGATACCTTTTGCTACCTTATTTTGCAGAATCTGCAAATCGCCCATAAGTGTAGTGTTATCTTTGTCACCCCAGATAACATCAGCATAGTCGAAAAGGGGACTAATCAAAGTGTTATACAGTGTAATCCGTGCATCTGCCGGTAACAGAGGCTTGACACGTTTCAATAGGCCAATCCTTTGATTCACTTTGGTAATTAATGAATCGATTTGCTCATTCCAAGTCATGTTTTTGTGAATTTCACGCCAAGGTACTTGATTGAATCTGAATTCTCGAGGCAAACATTATCCATAACAAGCTTGACATCATGGCAACTTTGCAATTTACGATTGCTGCCAAACAGTACGAACTTAGATTTGGACGTGTTTAAAGTTAGGTAATTGTTATCAAACCAATGGGCTAACTTGCCAAGGTCGGCATTTGGATGCGATTAAATTTCGTGGCAGCTTTTCCCACTATAGTATAACACAGTGTCGTGTGCATACATGACAACTTTGCAGTACTCCAAGCAGTGTGGGAGGTCGTTTACGTAGCTTAGAAATAGAAGTGGACCAAGGATGCTCCCTTGCGATACGCAAACGCGAACTTCGTGAGAAGGGGACAGACAGTTTTCAATTGATGTTACTTGATGTCGGTTATTCAGGTAAGACACAAACCATTTTTCGACTTTTTCAATAGACTTGAGTTTTCTTACAAGAATCTCATGATCCACTGTATCGAATGCGTTCGAAAGATCTATGAAAACTGCACCGGTCATACAGCCGCTGTCTAAGCTCTGAAGAATGTTGTCGGTAAAATGGGCGAGAACAGTTACAGTAGACAGTTTAGGGTGAAAACCGAATTGGTTTTGGGTGAGCAGTTTGGACTCAGACAAGTAACCATACAGCTGTATGTGCACAGCCCGTTCAAGAATGTTGCTAATGGTTGGGAGAACAGTAATGGGCCTATAGTTATTACAGTCAGTGTGCTCTCCTGCTTTAAACAGAGCGGTTACTTTACCCTGCTTCCAGATTGCTGGGAAGGCGCTTGTCTGAAGAGACCGGTTGAATAGTCTGGTCAGAACAGGTGCTATACAATCAGCAGAGTCTCTCAACAATCTACCACTGATGCGGTCTAATCCTATGGCATTATTAGTTTTTAAAGCCTTAAACTGCTTGAGAACGAACGATTCAGTGATATATAAAAAAGAAAACGAATTTTCTTCGGTGGTACTTCCAGAAGGCGAGAAACACGTAGTAACATTACTGACCACAGATTGAACCTTTTCTTTTATTTTGGTTGCCAGTTTAAGACCGATCAGGAAGAAATGCGTATTCAAAAGGTTTGCTTTAGATTCATTATCAGTGTACAAGATGTCGTCTGACTCACTGATAGGATTGACCTGTGAACTGGACTTTCTTGAGGTGATTTCGTTAAATGTCTTCCAAAGTACACGAGGATTACCTTTGCATGAGCATGAGCATGAGAAGTTATTACTGATGAGTTGCGCATGAACATGAGCAGTTGTTACAGTTGAGTAACGCCATTAGCATGAAAAGTTATTACTTATAAGTTGAGCATAAGCATGAGCAGTTATTACTTATGAGTTTCGCATGAGCATGAGCACTTATTACTCTTGAGTAGCACATGGGCATGAGCAGTTATTACTAATAAGTTGCGCATGAGCATGAGCAGTTATTACACTTGAGTAACGTATTAGCATGTGCAGTTATTACATATATGAGTTGCTCATGAGCATGAGCAGTTATTACTTACGAGTAACGCATGAGCATGAGCAGTTATTACTTATGAGTTGCGCATGAGCATGTGCAGTTATTACCGATGAGGATCGCATGAGCATGAGCAGTTATTACTGACGACTTGCTCATGAGCATGAACAGTTATTACTGATGCCTTGCGCATGAGCATGAACACTTATTACTCTAAGGTAACGCATGAGCATGAGCACTTATTACTTATGAGTTGAGCATGAGCATGAGCAGTTATTACTCATGACTTGCGCATGAGCATGAGCACTTATTACTCTTGAGTAACGCATGATCATGAGCAGTTATTACTTATGAGTTGCGCATAAGCATGAGCAGTTATTACATATGAATTGCGCATGAGCAAGAGCAGTTATTACTGATAACTTGCGGATGAGCATGAACACTTATTACTCTTGAGTAACGCATGAGCATGACCAGTTATTACTGACGAGTTACTCATGAGTATGAGCAGTTATTACTGATGATTTGCGCATGAGCATGAGCAATTATTACTCTTGAGTAACGCATGAGCATGAGCAGTTATTACTTATGAGTTTCGCATGAGCATGTGCAGTTATTACTTATGACTTGCGCATGAGCTTGTGCAGTTATTACTGATGAGTTGCTCATGAGCATGAGCAGTTATTACTGATGAGTTTCGCATGAGCATGAGCACTTATTACTCTTGAGTAACACATGAGCATGTGCAGTTATTACTTGAGTTCCGCATGAGCATGAGCAGTTATTACTGATGAGTTGCTCATGAGCATGAGCAGTTATTACTGATGAGTTCCCCATGAGCATGAGCACTTATTACTCTTGAGTAACGCATGAGCATGAGCAGTAATTACTTATGAGTTGCGCATGAGCATATGCAGTTATTACTTATGAGTTGCGCATAAGCTTGTGCAGTTATTACTGATGAGTTGCTCATGAGCATGAGCAGTTATTACTGATGAGTTGCGCATGAGCATGAGCACTTATTACTCTTGAGTAACACATAAGCATGAGCATTTATTACTTATGAGTTCCGCATGAGCATGAGCAGTTATTACTGATGACTTGCGCATGAGCATGAACACTTATTACTCTTGAGTAACGCATGATTATGAGCAGTTATTACTTATGAGTAACGCATAAGCATGAGCAGTTATTACTCTTGAGTAACACATAAGCATGAGCAGTTATTACTTAAGAGTTGTGCATGAGCATGTGCAGTTATTAGATATGAGTTCTGCATGATCATGAGCAGTTATTACTGATGAGTTGTGCATGAACATGAGCAGTTATTACACTTGAGTAACGCTTTAGCATTAGCATTAGCATGTGCAGTTATTACATGTGGGTTGCGCATGAGAATGGGCTGTTCGTAATTATGAGTTGCACATGAGCATGAGCAGTTATTAGTGATGAGTTGTGCATGATTATGAGCACTTAGTACTCTTGATTAACGCATGAGAATGAGCAGTTATTGCTTATGAGTTGCGCATCAGCATGAGCAGTTATTACCTATGATTGCGCATGAGCATGTGCAGTTATTACTGATGAGTTGCTCATGAGCATGAGCAGTTATTAGTGATGAGTTGTGCATGATTATGAGCACTTATTATTCTTGAATAACGCATGAGAATGAGCAGTTATTGCTTATGAGTTGCGCTTGAGCACTTATTACTCTTGAGTAACGCATAAGCATGAGCAGTTATTACTGATGAGTTGCGCATGAACACAAGCAGTTATCACACTTTAGTTGCGCATGAGAATGCCCTGTTCTTAATTATGAGTTGCGCATGAGCATGAGCAGTGAATACTTATCAGTAACGCATGAGCATGAGCAGTTATTACTGATGAGTTGCACATGAGCATGTGCAGTTATTACTTATGAGTTCCGCATGAGTATGTGCAGTTATTACTCTTGAGTAACGCATGAGAATGAGCAGTTATTGCTTATGAGTTGCGCATCAGCATGTGCAGTTATTACTCTTGACTTAGGCATGGGCATGAGCAGTTATTACTTATGAGCTTTGCATGAGCATGAGCAGTCATTACTTGTAAGTTGCGCATGAGGATGAACAGTTATTACTTATGAGTTGAGCATAAGCATGAGCAGTTATTACTTATGAGTTTTGCATGAGCATGAGCACTTATTACTCTTGAGTAACACATGAGGATGAGCAGTTATTACTAATTAGTTTCGCATGAGCATGAGCACTTAATACTCTTGAGTAACGCATGAGCATAAGCAGTTATTACTCATGAGTTGCGCATGAACATGAGCAGTTATTACTCTTGAGTAACGCATTAGCATGTGCAGTTATTACATATAAGAGTTGGGCATGAGAATGCGCTGTTCTTAATTATGAGTTTCCCATGAGCATGAGCAGGTATTACTTATGAGTAATGCATGAGCATGAGCAGTTATTTTTTATGAGTTGCGCATGGGTATGTGCAGTTATTACTTATGAGTTCCGCATGAGCATGAGGAGTTATTACTGATGAGTTCCTCATGAACATGAGTAGTTATTACTGACGACTTGCGCATGAGCATGAGTTCTTATTACTCTTGAGTAACGTGTAAGCATGAGCAGTTATTGCTTATGAGTTGCGCATGAGCATGTGCATTTATTACTCTTGACTAACGCATGAGCATGAGCAGTTATTACTTATGAGCTCCGCATGAGCATGTGCAGTTATAGCTGATGAGTTGCTCATGAGCATGAGCATGAGCACTTTTTTCTCTTGAGTACCGTATGAGTACGAGCAGTTATTACTTATGAGTTCCGCATGAGCATGAGCAGTTATTACTCTAGAGTAACGCATGAGCATGAGCAGTTATTACTTATGAGTTGCGCATGAGCAATAGCAATTATTAGTTATGAGATTCGTACGAGCATGAGCAGTTATTACTTATGTGTTGCGCATGAGCATGAGCAATTATTACTTTTGAGTTACCCATGAGTATGAGCAATTGTTACTTATTAGTTGTGCATGAGCATGTGCAGTTATTACTTATGAGTTTTTTTTTTAACAAAATTAGACTTTATTTTCAAGAACATATTACTTACATTATATTACAATGCGTTCACTACAGACTACTTACACTACTAATAATACAAAACTCTATTTGCCATTAAAATAGTGTTTCAAACATACAATTACTTAGCTTAATTACTAACAATGTGGCTGTATATACTATTAACTACTTTTCATTTACTACTAACTTCACTTACAACATTACTAACACCGTAAACAAAACAAAATATAGATATATATATATATATATATTGATTAGGTAAATATCATAAAAAATTTTGATCACTCATTTTGTAGAACACACCTTAGAGAAAGAAGAACTAAATATTTTGTAAGAAATCCCACTTTTTGATATATTTAGCTTGTGTGCCTGGTTTACTCGTGATGTATCGTTCCAAAACTAATTTGTCGCGAACTAGAGATTTAAATTCACCAAACTGAACTTTATTTCTGGCATTGGAGTTGATGTATAAATAGTATTTTCCTATGATGATGAGATGATTTAGGGCTAAACAGTATCGAGAGGAGTGAAATACACCATATAAAACATCTAAGTTCGAAAGATGGAGTTTCGTTCCACTTTGGTTACCATACCAGTCTTGAATTTCTACCCAGAAAAGAGTTGGCTTGCGAACATTCTATAAACAAGTGCCAAATAGTATGGATCTCGGAAGGGCAAAATGGGCAATTTGGAGAGTCAACTTTCTTTATTTTATGCAATAAACTATTTGTGGGTAGAATGCGATGAAGGATCTTATACTGGAACATCGTCAATTTTGTTTCCTTTGTGACATTAAAGGGTAAGAGGTACACTTTACTCAAATTATTCTTTGTAAACCATATTATATAAGTTTTTTTTCTTTCGTGGGTGGTGGTAACGTTTCCAGAGATAGTAGTTTTTCATATAAAGCTTTGCATGACAATAAGTCGCTAATTGAGTTAACAGATGCGATGTGGGGTCGTTCACTAGAATTTAATAGCTTTTTCCAGGAGGCAGGAACAGAAGAAAGCATGCTGTAGTATTGGAGAAAATTAAACTTTGCGTTATATTTTTCGCAGAGGGAGTTAAAAGATAGAAAACAGTTCTTTTCTGCGTCAAATAAATCTGAAATGTAAATGATTCCAGTCTGATGCCAGCGCGGAAAATAGATCGATTTTTTATCAACAATTAAAAACCTATTGTTCTAGATCACTTGATTTAACACCTCAACGTTGTTTTGGGGACAGCTTACAGCAATTTTCTGCCAATAGGTAATGATATCTTTGTAAAATCTGGTGAGGTGTTCACTTAGGCAAAGAAGTTTGCAGTCATAATTACACTGAAATAAGAAGGCGCCACCGACATTAGCAAGAAGAGAGGTTGGAATATATTTCCATGGAGCGTCATGGTCTGAACATAGACGGTTTACCCAGTTTAGTTTTAAAGCTTTGTCAAAGATAACGAAATCTTTCATTTCCAAGCCACCTTCTTTCTTAGATTTTATTAAAGTTGACTTTATGATTTTCGCGGGTTTATGATTCCATACGAAGTCGAAAATCTTTCTGTTCACTTCTTCTACGAAGTAAGGTGGTGTCTCCAAAGAACTACAGATAAAATTGACCTTCGAAAGGGCTCATGTTTTGACAATATTTATTCTTCCATAAATTGAGATGTCCCTTTGGGACCAGAAATTTAAGGTTTTCTGTAACTTTGTTAGCTTGTCGAGGAAGTTTCTCTGGTCTGATAACTTTTCATCATACGAGAAGTGAGTACCTAAAGCGTACACAGGTTCATCTCTTACTTGAATATTTAAAATTCCGTCTTTCCTATGTGTCATTGAGCCGAGCCATAAAATCTCAGATTTTGATACATTTATCTTTAGTCCCGCGCATCTTTCAAATCGGGAGAGCAGAGCAAAAAGGTTACTAACGGAATGAACATTGGCGAGAATAGCTGTAGTGTCGTCTGCGTATTGAGATAATTTAACTATTCTATTATCTTGAATTTTTATGCCTTCTATATCATTGGAATTTCTTATTCTTTGAGCTAACACTTCTATTGCAATAATAAAAAGCATACCTGAAAGGGGGCAGCCTTGACATACTCCTCGTTCTAGGAAAAAGTGATTTGATGCGTACCCATTATTTAAAACGCAACTAGTAATGTTGTTGTAAAAAATGCTAACCCAACGCCTAAGTTGTGGGCCGAAATTGAAAGATTGAAGACATTTTTGAAGAAAGTCCCATTCTACTGAATCGAAAGCTTTCTCGAAGTCTAGGAAAACAGCGATCCCAGGCAAGTTATTTACTTTTGTGAAATCCATTACGTCTTTGATTAATCTTATACTTTCGCCAATGTATCTCCCTTTTACGTAACCGGATTGACTAGAAGAAATAATTTTCGCCAATACCTTTTCTAACCGGAGAGCGATAACCTTAGTTAAAATTTTATAATCTACGTTCAAAACTGAGACCGGTCTCCAGTTTTTTAAAAACTCTAAATTATTTTTCTTTTTTGGAATAAGGGAAATTACCCCTTGTCGCTGAGAGATGGAAAGAATTCCGTTTTGAAATGCATAGTTGAAACTTTCGATCATATAGTGTCCTAACAAGTTCCAAAAGTATTGATAACACTCCGTGGTAAAACCATCTGAGCCTGGGCTTTTGTTAGCAGCCATTATCTTAAATGCATTGTAGCATTCCTCGAGCTTTACTTCACCCTCACAGGTTGCAGCTTCTTCTTGTGATAACGTACACTCGATATTTTCAAAGAGATCACTGAATTCAGGAAGTTGTGGGTTCATATTTTTAGAGGTGTATATTTCTTTAAAGAAGAGTTCCATTTCTTGAAGAATCTGTTTTGGATCTGTTATCCTCTTATCTTCGTGATTAATTATAGAACTCACATGTTTTCTTCTATAGTTTGTTTTTTCTAAGCTATAAAAATATTTGCTATTTTTCTCGCCGTGCTCATACCACCGTGCTCTACTACGGACGATTGTGCCTTCTGTTTTGATAGCCTCTATTCTGGAGAGTTTGGCTTTCAGTTTGTCCATTTCTGCTTTGTCGCTTTCATTGTAGTTTACTTGCAGCTTATTTTGAATATCTATTAGCATTGTTTGCAGAGCTTTTTCCTCATCGCGCTTTTTCTTTGCTTTACGTTTCGAATATTTGATCGTGAAAGCCCTGATTTCCATTTTGATCATTTCCCAGAACAAACCTTTATCACTTACTTCGCAATGTTTATTTACAAATTCAGGGAGTATAAAAGTTAGCAATTCAACATAGTCGCTATCCATCAAAAGCGAATTATTAAACTTCCAGAAGCCTGGTCCGCGTGTAGGACTGTCTTCGTTAAGGGCAATTTTTAGCAGTACAGCAGAATGGTCGGAATGGATGTTTGGAAGTATATTACGCTCTCGAATAAGTCTGCACAAGCTTTTAGAAACAAAGAGGTAATCTAGCCGACTTTGGATTTTTTGAGAGGCATTGCTCCAAGTAAATCCGCCCGAGTCGGGATTCTTAAAACGCCATCAATCGACCAAATTGTTTGTTTTGATCAGGGTTTGGAGTTCAATGACTGACACCTTTCTTGCATCGAACGATTTGCCACCTTTCTTGTCTAAGCTGTTAATTACACAGTTGAAATTACCTCCGAGTACAACATTCTCGTTAATGTATTCTTTAAGAAAAGAATTGAAAAGTTCATTTAGGAAGGAAACCTGATGCCTCGCTTCATTAGGTGCGTAAACGTTAACAAATATCGTTTTCGTATCGTCTAGGGTAGTTTCAATTAAGACACACCTCCCATAATTATATGTGATGATCTTTTCAATGCACACGTCAAGTCGCGGTTTGAACAAAATCATTACTCCTCTACTGTGTGAAGAACCATGACTGTAAGCAACTTTGCCACCCCACTCTGTTTCCCATGTTTTAATTGTCTGAGGAGTGGAATATGTTTCTTGAAGAAAAATAATATCGGGCTGTTGACGGTGCAGCCATCGAAAAACTTGTCTTCTTTTTCTAGAACTGTTTCTCCCTCGAATGTTCAAAGATAGAATCTTATACATTTAGCTCTTCTTTTTTCAAATGTAGTATTAATGATGACTGAATAATAATAATAATCGACCAAACGAATACTGTTTTGGTAGGATGTGTTCTGCGAGATTTACTAGTCATAGTTCCAGTGATTTTACTTAATAGAAAGTTATTTGAAATTAACACAAAATAAAAGACAATAAGCAAAAAAACGAAAGAGTAACTAAAGGAAAACAAGAGCACAAACTGGATACGAAACAACTTAACTATTAAAGACTTACGTAATCGTTTGTTCGGCATTTTAGCTGACCGGTTTTGAGCGAAGGCGAGCGTTAGCCGCCATAATATAGCCAAGATTAATTTCAGAGAAAATAGCTGTTACATTTACTGCTTTAAATGTCCATTAAACGTCCGTACAGTGGAAATTCCTTACTGAGTTTCGCATGAGCATGAGCACTTATTACTCTTGAGTAACGCAAGACCATGAGCAGTTATTACTGATGAGTTGCGCATGAGCATCAACAGTTATTTCTGTTGAGTAACGTATAAGCATGAGCAGTTATTACTTATCAGTAACGCATGAGCATGAGCAGTTATTACTCTTGAGTAACACATGAGCATGAGGAGTTGTAATTTAAGAGTTGCGCATGAGCATATGCAGTTATTAGTGATGAGTTCTGCATGAGCATGAACAATTATTACTTATTACTTATTACTATCGCATGAGCATAAGCACTTACTACTCTTGAGTAGCGCATGACCATGAGTAGTTATTACTTATGAATTGCACATGAGCATGAGCAGTTATTTCTGTTAAGTAACGCATGAGCATGAGCAGTTATTACTCTTGAGTAACGCATACGCATGAGCAGTTATTACTCTTGAGTAACACATGAGCATGAGCATTTATTACTTATAAGTTGCACATGAGCATGAGCAGTTATTACATATGAGTTGCGCATGAGCATGAGCAATTATTACTGATGAGTTGCGCATGAGCATGTGCAGTTATTACTGAAGAGTTAGGCATGAGCATGAGCACTTATTACTCTTGAGTAACGTTCCGCATGAGCATGAGCAGTTATTACTCTTGAGTAACACATGAGCATGAGTAGTTATTACTTATGAGTTGCGCTTGAGCATGAGGAATTATTACTGTTGAGTTGGGCATGAGCATGTGCAGTTATTAATGTAGACTTGCGCATGAGCATATGCAGTTATTACTGAAAAGTTGCGCATGAGCATAAGCACTTATCACTCTTGAGCTACGCATGAGCATAAGCAGTTATTACTTATGAGCTTTGCATGAGCATGAGCAGTCATTACTTATGAGTTGCGCATGCGCATGTGCAATTATTACTTATGAGTTGTGCATGAGCATCAGCAGTCATTACTCATGAGTTGCGCATGTGCATAAGCACTTATTACTCTTGAGTAAAGCATGATCATGAGCAGTTATTACTTATGAGTTCCGCATCAGCATGAGCAGTTATTATTTATGAGTTGCGCATGAGCATGAGCAATTATTACTGATGAGTTGCGCATGAGCATCAGCAGTCATTACTGATGAGTTGCGCATGTGCAAAAGCACTTATTACTCTTGAGTAAAGAATTATCATGAGCAGTTATAACTTATGAGTTCCGCCTGAGCAGTTATTACTCTTGAGTAACGCATGAGCATAAGCAGTTATTACTTATGAGCTTTGCATCAGCATGTGCAGTTATTACTCTTGACTAACGCATGAGCATGAGCTGCTATTACTTATGAGTTGCGCCTAAGCATGTGCAGTTATTACTTATGAGTTCTGCATGAGCATGAGCAGTTATTGCTGAATAGTTGATCATGAGCATGAGCAGGTATTACTAATGACTTGCGCATGAGCATGCGCAATTTTTACTCTTGAGTAACGCATTAGGATGAGCAGTTATTGCTTATAAGTTGTGCATGAGCATGTGCAGTAAATACTGATGAGTTGCTCATGAGCATGAGCAGTTATTACTGATGAGTTTTGCATGAGCATGAGCACTTCTCAATCTTGAGTAACGCATCAGCATGAGCAATTATTACATATGAGTTCCGCATGAGCATTAGCAGTTATTACTCTTGAGTAACGCATGAGCATGAGCAATTATTACTCATGAGTTGCGCTTGAGCATGTGCAGTTATTACTGAACAGTTGAGCATGAGCATGAGCAGTCATTACTCTTAAGTAACGCATAAGCATGAGCAGTTATTACTTATGAGCTTTGCATGAGCATAATCAGTCATTACTTATGAGTTGGGCATGAGCATGAGAAATTATTACTAATTAGTTGCGCATGAGCATGTGCAGTTATTACTTATGAGTTGCGCATGAGCATCAGCAGTCATTACTGATGAGTTGCGCATGTGCATAGGCACTTATTACTCTTGAGTAAAGCATGATCATGAGCAGTTATTACTTATGAGTTCCACATGAGCATGAGCAGTTATTACTCTCTAGTAACGCATGAGCATGAGCAGTTATTACTTATGAGTTGCGCATGATTATGAGCAATTATTACTGATGAGTTGCACATGAGCATGTGCAGTTATTACTGAAGAGTTGCGCATGGGCATGAGCACTTTTTACTCTTGCGTAACGCATGAGCAGGAGCAGTTATTTCTTATGAGTTGTGCATGAGCATGTGCAGAAATTACTCTTTACTAACGCATGAGCATGAGCAGTTATTACTTATTAGTTGCGCATGAGCATGCGCACTTATTACTCTTGAGTAATGCATGAGCATGAGCAGTTATTTTTTATGAGTTGCGCATGAGCAGGTGCAGTTATTACTCTTTACTAACGCATGAGCATGAGCAGTTATTACTTATTAGTTGCGCATGAGCATGTGCAGTTATTACTGATGAGTTGCTCATAAACATGAGCAGTTATTACTGATGAGTTCCGCATGAACATTAGCAAATATTACTCTTGAGTAAGGCATGAGCATGAGCAGTTATTACTTTTGAGTTGTGCATGAGCATGAGCAATTATTACTGATAAATTGCGCATGGGCATGTGCAGTTATTACTGAACAGTTGTGCATAAGCATGAGCACTTATTACTCTTGAGTAATGCATGAGCATGCGCAGTTATTACTTATGAGCTTTGCATGAGCATAATCAGTCATTACTTATGAGTTGCGCAGAAGCATGAAAATTATTACTAATTAGTTGCGCATGATCATGTGCAGTTATTACTTATGAGTGCGCATGAGGATCAGCAGTCATTACTGATGAGTTGCGCATGTGCAAAAGGCCAACATTATGACATAAGCATAATGTGATTTTATCTCGAGGCCCGTGATAGTTAAGTATTTAGGTGTGCCGTTGCATGGGGCAAGGACCGTTGTCAATCATAGAACTTAAGCCAATGAAATGATGTCATATCTAATAACACCGAGGTTATAGGCAAGATCAATTTATCTCGTGGTCCTTCTCGCCTTCATTCCCATCGTGTTAACATCCGAACGCAGATCTCCGGTACTGTAGAAAAATTATTTTTTCAGGCAAGTTAAACATTTTTCTTTTTCTTCGTTTTTCTTTTCTACTTTGGGGTTCTTTTGTACCGTTTGACCTCAGCTGCGCAGGTTTTTTCGGGCAATAGTTGGGACATGTGTAACTCCACCCCCCGTGTATTGATTCTCGGGCATTCCTCTATTAAGCGCTTAAAGCAGTTCGTCCGGAATAATTCCAACGATTTTGATCTTGACTTTCAAATCTCTTTGCCTGTCCTAATACGTTGGCATGGAGTTGGGGGTAGAACAGTCGAAAAGACGTTAAAATTCGACACACATGTCCTGTCGTCATTCTCCAACTAGGCAGTAATGACCTCGTTACTCTTTCGCCCTTACGTGTTGGTTCAGCAATCGATGAGTTTGTCCATTTCCTACACGATTCATGCGGGGTGCAGTTGGTGTGCGTGTGCCAGACTATTCGCCGATTCTCAGCTGAGGCTTTTAACACAAAGGTCGGCATGTTAACACGATACCTAAGGGTTGTGTTAGATCCTATACCATATGCCATGTTTTGGGGCCATAGAGGGTTTTGGCAGGCGAAAGACAATTTTTATACACCCGATGGCGTTCATTTGAACTCTAGGGGACAGCGTAAGCTATATCGTAGTCTCAGAGGGGCAGTCCTGCGATCTTTGCGCCTTTTGCCAAGTTCTCCCTCCTCGGAAGGAGTTTGTTAAGTTTGCTTCATTCTGATACCGATCTTTACATGTTTTGCCAGCTCTCAGTTGTGCCCTATGCCGAGCCTTTGATGTTTTATTGACACGTTCACCTATTGTTTGTGTCGGCCTTATATATTTGCTGTAAGCCATCGCCCCTTTTTGGGCGCGGCTACGTTTGACTCAGCTACAAAGCTGTTTGATTGCACGACTTGTTATACAGGCGCGGCTACGTTTGAGTCAGCTACAAAGCTGTTTGATTGCACGACTTGTTATACAGTCGTATGTATGTACGTATGTACTCCTTTTTGGCTGTACACGTATAATTATTTTACTGGCTCTGGCTCAATGTTAGGTGCTGGCAGTTACCGCATGAGTGTACAATCCTTTCCGACCGCTCAGTTTTTGGGTGTGTCCTTTGCGCTCGGTATTCTGCCTTTGCCTTAGGCACTGTAGTACTTCTGGCGCTAAATGATCTGATAATTTTTTCGTTCATTTCCGTCGCTATGAAGCGCATTATTTCCAGCGCTGTCCCTCTGCGGTTTACGTTATTATTTTTATTTTATCGTAATCTAGTTTCTTATCTAAGAAATTTTATTGATAAGCCATGCCACCCAAGTAGCGTGCACATTCCGATCAGTCCAACACGCAAAGGAGAACGAAACGCACGCGAGGCTCCGACCTTTCTGAAGTTTCTCCAGACGACGCTGTTGCTTCTCAAAACCAGAGCAACCATCACAACCAGAACTTGATCTCAGTTGATCTGCAAACGCTATCCACCTCCATCTCGACGACCATTTCCCAGGCAATACAACAGGCGTTGGGACCCAGGGGCACCCGCAGCTTGACTCAAGACCTCAGAGCTTCTTCATTTCCTCCTGTTGAAAATGATGGGGAACGTTCCGCCAGTGAGGCCATTCAAGGGGATATCACAGCTATAACACAAGGTACTCAGCCTCAGAGTTCCCCTCGGCAGCCATTTTCAAGCATAGCCATAGCTCTCGGCTCTAGAGTCAACCCAAAACTCAAAGCAAAAATTTGGGGTAACGAATATGTTGATTTTGGCGGGTTGCTTTCGTTGTCCCCAAATACCGATCGTTATTCCCTGTCCCTAACTCCCTCAAGTACGTCGTCTACTCAGCCCCAGTTGACACTAGAACCTAGCCAGCCACCTAAGAAGATTCATAACCTCAGTCAGTGGTTGTCAGCTTTTAATACTTTTGTCGCTATTTATGTCGAGAAATTTCCTACTGAGGCTCCTAGGTTGATGAAATACTGCGAGGTCGTGAGGGACATTGCGTCCAAACCAGGTGACTGGTCATTTTATGACGACCAGTTTCGTTACATAAGACAGTCAGCTCCCGACCAATACCCTTGGGATACTATTCATTGGGAACTATGGCTAAGGGCAGTGACAAATTTTCGTGCTCGACCGCACTCTCTCGCGCTCTCGGAACCGCCAGTCGTTTCCGAAGGGAACTTGTTGGGCATTTCACGCCGGGCGATTCTGTGGTGGGTGCCGCTACGACCACGTTTGTTTCAAATGTGGTTCACCCCACCCCTCAAGTCACTGTTCGTCCCCTAGTTCACAACGCGCCCCCCCTGCCAGCCCCGGAGCCAAACAAGCCCATCCCCCTACTCAGCAGTCCGGTTACCCCCGTAAGGGTGGAAAGGCTTGATTTTCTTTTGCAGGGTTATGCTCCAGCTTTAAAACAATATTTGATTGATGGCTTTTCTTTTGGTTTTCGAATTAAGTTTATGGGGGAAAGGCGCCCTTTCGAATCCCCTAATTTGAAGAGTGCACAAGAGCAACCCCACGTTGTTACCGCTAAACTAGAAAAGGAGCTCGAAGCGGGCAGAATAGCCGGCCCGTTTTCTTCACCCCCTTTTCCGAATTTACGCTGTTCTCCCTTAGGCATCGTTCCCAAAAAGGATCCCTCTGAATTTCGCTTAATTCATCATTTGTCGTATCCTAAGGGTTCATCTGTTAACGATTACATTCCTGAAGAATTCTCATCAGTTCACTATGCGTCTATTAGTGATGCCATATCTGTCATCAAGAAGTTAGGAGCTGGCTGTTTTATGGCTAAGACCGATATTAAATCTGCATTTCGCATCATCCCGGTTCACCCTAAGGATCATGCTCTATTAGGCATGAAATGGGCTAACCAGTATTATTTTGATCGCGCTCTGCCAATGGGATGTAGTTCCAGCTGTGCGATTTTCGAAGCTTTTAGCTCAGCTCTCGAGTGGCTATCTAAAGATTTGTTCAATGCCTCAGGTGTTGTGCACATTTTGGATGACTTTCTCTTCATTGCCCCTACGAAGGAAAAATGTCAATCCGATCTTGACAATTTCCTTCGCATATGTAGCTATCTCGGGGTTCCAATAGCACAGGAGAAAACCGTCGGGCCATTCAACACGCTACAGTTTGCTGGTATCACTCTCGATTCGGTGCGACAGGAAGCTAGGTTACCGGAAGATAAGCTTCAAAAATGCCAGCTGCTACTACATCATTTTTATACGAGGCGTAAAGTAACGCTTCGAGAGCTTCAGTCTTTACTAGGCCTTTTGAATTTTACCTGCTCGGTTGTCATCCCCGGCCGCGCTTTTCTTCGCCGAATGATCAATCTTACCAGGGGCATCCAGCGCCCTCATCACCGTATTCGCTTGACTAAGGAAACGAAATTTGACATTCAGGTTTGGCTTTCTTTCTTACAAAACTTTAATGGTAAGACCTTTTTCTATACTGAGTTATGGGAGGTCTCGAATCCTTTCGAGTTATTTACTGACGCCGCCGGCTCGAAGGGCTATGGCGCTATCTTTGGTAAGCATTGGTTCTTCGGCGCGTGGCCGGAAACATGGAAGCATTTTAATATCACCTTTTTAGAATTCTTCCCGATTGTTATCGCTCTACGCATCTGGGGGCCTTTGATGGCCAACAGATGTGTCATTTTTAACACCGATAATGCTGCTTTGGTTGACATCATTAATCATCACACTTCTAAACACAACTTGGTGATGATATTGGTCCGTGACCTGGTGTTAACCTCTCTGCGACACAACATAATGTTTCGAGCTAGGCATATTCAAGGTGTTCACAATACTCCCGCCGATTACATTTCCCGGTTTCAGGTCGACAAGTTCAAGGTATTGTGTCCGGGGGTGGACGAATTTCCGACGACTGTGCCCGAGAGCCTTCTGCCGGAGAGTTGGTCACTAACCTGAGTGCTCTGCTTGAGTCCTCCTTATCTTCTGCTACTCGGAAAATGTATCAGAGAACTTGGGCAGTCTTTACCGAGTTTTACACACACTATTTTAATTCAGCTCCCCCTTCGCTCCCCCTGACCTGCGCTTCCTTGGCCCTTTTCATTTCCTATCTTAACGCCCGAAAATTGGCACCCGCAACCGTAACGTCTTATCTCTCCGCTATTAGTTATGTACACAAAATAGCCGGTGTCCACGATCCTACCAAAACATTCGTCATTCAAAAACTTATGAGGGCTATCAGTCGCTCGAAGTCGGCTGATATTAGGCTGCCCATTACACGATCTGTTCTCCATCAACTGGTCCGCTCATTGCAGCATACCAACTCTTCGGCCTCTCAGCGCACTACGTTTTCCACCATGTTTTTATTAGCTTTTTACGGGTTTTTCCGTGTCGGAGAGCTAGCGACCAAAAGCCTCGATTGTCCTGATAGCGTTGTTCAATACTGCAACGTCAGCTTCCTTACGAGTTCAGCTGACATCCGCAGAGTCAAGATCACACTTGCTTGCTTTAAACATAACACGGACAATCGGCCCCATGATATCATTATTGAACGCGAAGATTCTCTTCCATTCTGCCCGGTAAAATCGCTCCTCGAGTATTGTCGGTTAAGAGGCAATAAGCCCGGGCCACTTTTCTGCTGTTCTGATGGGAGCCCTATTACTATCACCCATTTCAATTCTGAGCTACGTCGTTGTTTAACTTTTTGTGGGCTTGACACTTCTCGATATAAAAGTCATAGTTTCCGCATAGGGGCCGCTTGTCTTGCAGCTGAGAATGGTTACTCCGACGCTCAAATCCGGGCTCTTGGTCGCTGGAAGTCCGACGCATTCAAGCTCTACATCAGGTCGGGCACTTTACATGCCAACTAACTACTAAGTAATATATTTAGGGATGAATGGGTCATGGCGTAGTTCAGACATGGGCTGCTACCCTTTCTTATTTCTTGCCTGCGGTGCATTCGCCTTTGCGTTACTTATAAATTCTACGGCTCTCAATTCCTAAATAACGCGGGTAGGCAACTTAGGTCAGTCATGGGCTGCTAATTCGCCGCTTCGGTGCATTCGCCTTTGCGTCGATTATAAATTCTACGGCTTTAAATTCCTACATAACGCGGGTAGGCGCCTTAGGTCAGTCATGGGCTGCTAATTCGCCGCCTCGTTTTAGAATAATTTGTTTTTCACGCTCGTCAAGCTGACAATTGTTTACAGATTGAGTCCAGGATGAATTGAGTCAGACATTGGGCTGTCGGTTCATCCTCGGCATTCATTTTTCTGATTGCTTAGCGATTTCGAATAGTAGTATTTGATTATGTTGTCTTTAATTTTTCCTAGATCTAGATACTGATATGGTTTTCTTAGCTTGCTCCAGACTGCTTCAATTGTTTGTCTCTTTCACGGGCTGTGCCTGCCACCGTTTATATCATTTACACTGCTATATCGTTTTCATGTTGAACGTAACGTTGGTCAGTCATGGGCTCGCATCGTTACCGTTACCGTTCTCTCGGTTTGTCACCGGTGATATCCAGGCTCTGCTTTTCGTCTTGGTGGGGTTGCCACATTTTTGTGGCGGTGGCCGATATTTAACCCCACCTTTGCTTAAGAGATTGCGTGATGTTTATTATATCGATATTCTTGATGTCGGGTGAAATAAAAGCGTCACTTTGTGGCCAATTTATCCCACATTAGCAGTTATCATTTTATCTCCCGTCAATCTCGTCAGCAAACTAGTGCGACGTAACGCAGAGCTTCGGGTCCCGTTTCAGTAGAGACACGCGGGTTTCGTGATAAAAGGCCAACATTATGACATAAGCATAATGTGATTTTATCTCGAGGCCCATGATAGTTAAGTATTTAGGTGTGCCGTTGCATGGGGCAAGGACCGTTGTCAATCATAGAACTTAAGCCAATGAAATGATGTCATATCTAATAACACCGAGGTTATAGGCAAGATCAATTTATCTCGTGGTCCTTCTCGCCTTCATTCCCATCGTGTTAACATCCGAACGCAGATCTCCGGTACCGTAGAAGAATTATTTTTCCCGCCCCCTCCCCATGCTCCGGCCTTTCTTTTTAGGCTTTTGTTGCCTTTTAATATGACTTGGCTCTTTGCCGATGTTTAACCCCACCTTTGCTTAAGAGATTGCGTGATGTTTATTATATCGATATTCTTGATGTCGGGTGAAATAAAAGCGTCACTTTGTGGCCAATTTATCCCACATTAGCAGTTATCATTTTATCTCCCGTCAATCTCGTCAGCAAACTAGTGCGACGTAACGCAGAGCTTCGGGTCCCGTTTCAGTAGAGACACGCGGGTTTCGTGATAAAAGTATTATTTACTCTTTAGTAAAGCATGATCATGAGCAGTTATTACTTATGCGTTCCGCATCAGCATTTCCAGTTATTACTCTTTACTAACGCATGAGCATGAGAAGTTATTACTTAAGAGTTGCGCATGAGCGTGTGCAGTTATTACTGATGAGTTGCTTATGAGCATGAGCACTTCTTACTCTTGAGTAACGTATGAGCATGAGCAGTTATTACTTATGAGTTGCCCATGAGCATCAGAAGTTATTTCTGTTCAGTAAGCATAAGCATGACCAGTTATTACTCTTGAGTAACGCATGAGCATGAGCAGTTATTACTCTTTAGTATAACATGAGCATGAGCAGTTATTACTTACAAGTTGCGAATGAGCATGTGCAAATATTACTTAACAGTTCTCCATGAGCATGAGCAGTTATTACTGATGGGTTTCTCATGAGCATGAGCAGTTATTGGTTATGAGTTGCGCATGAGCATGTGCAGTTATTACTGATGAGTTGCTCATGAGCAGAGCAGTTATTACTAATGAGTTTTGCATGAGCATAAGCACTTCTTACTCCTAAGTAACGCATCAGCATGAGCAGTTATTACTTATGAGTTCCGCATGAGCATTAGCAGTTATTACTCTTGAGTAACGCATGAGCATGAGCAGTTATTACTTGTTAGTTGCGCATGAGCATGAGCAATTATTACTGATGAGTTGCGCATGGGCATGTGCAGTTATTACTGAACAGTTGCGCATGAGCATGAGCACTTATTACTCTTGAGTAACGCATGAACATGAGCAGTTATTACTCTTGAATAACAGATGAGCATGAGAAGTTATTACTTACGAGTTGCGCATGAGCATGTGCAAATATTACTTATGAGTTCTGCATGAGCATGAGAAGTTAGTACTGATGTGTCTCTCATGAGCATGAGCAGTTATTGGTTATGAGTTGGGCATGAGCATGTGCAGTTATTACTGATGAGTTGTTCATGAGCATGAGCAGTTATTAGTAATGAGTTTTGCATGAGCATGAGCACTTCTTATTCTTGAGTAACGCATCAGCATGAGCAGTTATTACTTATAAGTTCCGCATGAGCATTAGCAGTTATTAGTCTTGAGTAACGAATGAGCATGAGCAATTATTACTGATGAGTTGCGCATGGGCATGTGCAGTTATTACTGAACAGTTGCGCATGAGCATGAGCACTTATTACTCTTAAGTAACGCGTGAGCATGAGCAGTTATTACTTATGAGCTTTGCATGAGCATAAGCAGTCACTACTTATGAGTTGCGCATGAGCATAAAAATTATTACTAATTAGTTGCGCATGAGCCTGTGCAGTTATTACTTATGAGTTGCGCATGAGCATCAGCAGTCATTACTGATGAGTTGCGCATGTGCATAAGTACTAATTACTCTTTAGTAAAGCATGATCATGAGCAGTTATTACTTATGAGTTCCGCATCAGCATTTCCAGTTATTACTCTTTACTAACGCATGAGCATGAGAAGTTATTACTTAAGAGTTGCGCATAAGCGTGTGCAGTTATTACTGATGAGTTGCTTATGAGCATGAGCACTTCTTACTCATGAGTAACGCATAAGCGTGAGAAGTTATTACTCTTGAGTAACGCATGAGCATGAGCAGTTATTACTCTTTAGTAACACATGAGCATGAGCAGTTATTACTTACCAGTTGCGCATGAGCATGTGCAAATATTACTTATGAGTTCTGCATGAGCATGAGCAGTTATTACTGATGGGTTTCTCATAAGCATGGGCAGTTATTGGTTATGAGTTGCGCATGAGCATGTGCAGCAATTACTCTTTACCAACGCATGAGCATAAGAAGTTATTACTTAAGAGTTGTGCATCAACATGAGCAGTTATTACTGATGAGGTTTGCATGAGCATGAGCACTTTTTACTCTTGAGTATGAGCATGAGCATGAGCAGTTATTACTTATGACTTCCGCATTAGCATTAGCAGTTGTTACTCTAGAGCAACATATGAGCATGAGCAGTTATTACTTATGAGTTGTGCATGAGCATGAACAATTATTACTGATGAGTTGCGCATGAGCATGTGCACTTATTACTGAAGAGTTTCGCATGAACATGAGCACCTATTACTCTTGAGTAACGCATGAGCATGAGCAGTTATTACATATGAGTTCTGTATGAGCAAGAGCAGTTATTACTCTTAAGTAACGCATAAGCATGAGCAGTTATTACTTATGCGTTGCGCAGGAGCATGAGCAATTATTAGTGATGAGTTGCGCATGAGAATGTGCAGTTATTACTGAAGAGTTGCACATGAGCATGAGCAGTTATTACTTATGAGTTGCGCATGAGCATGAGCAATTATTACTGATGAGTTGCGCATGAGCATGTGCAGTTATTACTGAAGAGTTTCGCATGAGCATGAGCACTTATTACTCTTGAGTAAAGCAACATCATGGGCAGTTATTACTTATGAGTTGCGCATGAGCATGAGCAGTTATTACTGAAGGGTTGCTCTTGAGCATGAGCAGGTATTACTAATGACTTGCGCATGAGCATGCGCCCTTATTACTCTTCAGTAACGCATGAGCATGAGCAGTTATTTCTTATGAGTTGCGCATGAATATGTGCAGTTATTACTCTTTACTAACGCATGAGCATGAGCAGTTATTACTTATTAGTTGCGCATGAGCATGTGCAGTTATTACTGATGAGTTGCTCATGAGCATGAGCAGTTATTACTGATGAGTTTTGCATGAGCATGAGCACTTCTTACTCTTTTGTAACGCATCAGCATGAGCAGTTGTTACTTATGAGTTCCGCATGACCATTACCAGTTATTACACTTGAGTAATGCTTGAGCATGAGCAGTTATTACTTATGAGTTGCGCATGAGCATGAGCAATTATTACTGATGAGTTGGGCATGGGCATCTGCAGTTATTACTGAAAAATTCCGTATGAGCATGATTACTTATTACTCTTAACCAACGCATGAGCATGAGCAGTTATTACTTATGAGCTTTGCATGAGCATAAGCAGTCATTACTTATAAGTTGCGCATGAGCATGAAAAATTTTACTAATTAGTTGCCTATGACCATGTGCAGTTATTACTTATGAAATGTGCATGAGCATTAGCAGTCATTACTGATGAGTTGCGTATGTGCATAAGCACTAATTACTCTTTAGTAAAGCATGATCATGAGCAGTTATTACTTATGAGTTCCTTATCAGCATGAGCAGTTTTTACTCTCTGGTAACGCAGGAGCATGAGCAGTTATTACTTATGAGTTGCGCATGAGCATGAGCAGTTATTACTGATGAGTCGCGCATGAGCATATGCAGTTATTACTGGAGAGTTGCGCATGAGCATGAGCACCTATTACTCTTGAGTAACGCATGAGCATGAGCAGTTATTACTTATGAGACGCGCATGAGCATGAGCAATTATTACTTATAAGTTACGCATAAGTTTGAGCAGTTATTACTTTTGGGTTGCGCATGATCATATGCAGTTATTACTTATGAGTTTCGCATGAGCATGAACACTTATTACTCTTGAGTAGCGCATGACCATGAATAGTTATTACTTATGAGTTGCGCATGAGCGTCAGCAGTTATTTCTGTTCAGTAAGCATGAGCATGAGCATTTATTACTCTTGAGTAACACATGAGGATGAGCAGTTATTACTTATGAGTTCTTCATGAGCAATAGCAGTTATTACTGATGGGTTTCTCAGTAGCATGAGCAGTTATTGTTTATGATTTCCGCATGAGCATGAGCAGTAATTACTCTTGAGTAACGCATGAGCATGAGCAGTTAATACTTATGGGTTGCGCATGAGCATGTGCAGTTATTACTTATGAGTTTCGCATGAGCATGAACACTTATTACTCTTGAGTAGCGCATGACCATGGGTAGTTATTACTTATGAGTTCCGCCTGAGCATCAGCAGTTATTTCTGTTCAGTAAGCATGAGCATGAGGAGTTATTACTCTTGAGGAACGCATGAGCATGAGCAGTTATTACTCTTGAGTAACACATGAGCATGAGCAGTTATTACTTATGAGTTTCTCATGAGCATATGCAGTTATTACTTATGAGTTCTGCATAAGCATGGGCAGTTATTACTGATGGGTTTCTCATGAGCATTAGCAGTTATTGCTTATGAGTTGCGCATGAGCATGTTTAGTTATTACTCTTTACTGGCGCATGAGCATGAGAAGTTATTACTTAAGAGTTGGGCATGAGCATGAGCAGTTATTACTTATGAGGTTTGCATGAGCATGAGCACTTCTTACTCTTGAGTAACGCATGAGCATGAACAGTTATTACTTATGACTTCCGCATGAGCATTTGCAGTTGTTACTTTCGAGTAACGCATGAGCATGAGCAGTTATTACTTATGAGTTGCGCACGAGCATGTGCAATTATTACTGATGAGTTGCGCATGAGCATGTGCAGTTATTACCGAAGAGTTTCGCATGAGCATGAGCACTTATTACTCATGAGTATTGCATGAGCATGAGCAGTTATTACATACGAGTTCCGCATGAGCATGAGCAGTTAGTACTCTTGAGTGACGCATGAGCATGAGCAGTTATTAGTTATGAGTTGCACAGGAGCATGAGGAATTATTACTGATGAGTTGCGCATGAGCATGTGCAGTTATTACTGAAAAGTTGCACATGAGCATGAGCAGTTATTACTTATGAGTTGCACATGAGTATGAGAAGTTATTACTAATGAGTTGCGCATGGGCATGTGCAGTTATTACTTATGAGTTGCACATGAGCATTAGCAGTCATTACTGATGAGTTGCGCATGTGCATAAGCACTTATTACTCTTGAGTAAAGCATGGTCATGAGCAGCTATTACTTATGAGTTCCGCATGAGCATGAGCAGTTATTATTTATGAGTTGCGCATGAGCATGAGCAATTATAACTGATGAGTTGCGCATGAGCACCAGCAGTCATTACTGCTGAGTTGCGCATGTGCATAAGCACTTATTACTCTTGAGTAAAACATTATCATGAGCAGTTATTACTTATCAGTTCCGCATGAGCATGAGCACTTATTAGTCTGGAGTAACGCGTGAGCATGAGCAGTTTCTTTTTTTTTTTAATCATCTTTATTTTGTTTCTTTTTAAAGGATATTTGCAATAATACGTTTTACAATACTAACATAAAGCTATTGATAGTAATATTACATCGTTAACAAAATATTACATAGTAATATAAGAGAAATATTGCATAGTATTACAATGTTAAGTTTACAACACACAAAACAAAGTTTACAAATACTACATAAATTAAAATACAGGAAATTTACAGAGAACGATCTTATATATACGATCAACAAAAATGTGCAAAATTCTGTTATTTAGCAAAGAAAAGTTTCTGTTGGCCCGAGGTGGCCGCTATGTATTTTTCTAATTGTATCTTATCCTGCACTAATATTTTAAAGTCAATAAGAGATGATTTTTCGTTATTTAACGCATTAACGTAAAGGAAATACTTTGCAAGTATTATTAGATGATTGAGGGCTAAACATGGTGGATTCAGTTGGCGAATGATTCCATATATAACGTCTTGGGGGGAAAGAACTAACCGAAGGTTGCATAATTGCAAAATCCAATTTTGAAATTCAGACGAAAAGATTGACGCTTGCACACATTCAACAAACAGGTGTGTAACAGTTTGGTGTGTTGCTGGGCAGAACGGACAGTGCGGAGAGGAAACTTTTTTCAGTTTGTACAATAGTGAGTTAAAAAATAAGATATGGTGAATGATTTTGTATTGGAACATAATTAATTTTGTTTCTTTTGTAGCTTTAAATGGTAAAAGATAAATCTTAGAAAAATCGTCACGCTGAAAGTTATAATATCCAAACCTATTTTCAGCAGTGGGACGTGGTAATTTTTGCCGGGCAAGAAGTTCTTGATATAAAATGTTACAGGAGAGCGGTTTACTTAAAATACATGAGCTTAATGCAGGCGTTGGACTGCTTTCATTTTTGAACAAAAGTTTTTTCCATTCACTCGGGATAGCCGATACAAGGCTGTGATAGTGTAAAAAATTACATCTTTTTATATGAAATTTATTGGCTAGCACTTCAAACGGAAAAAACAGTTTTCCTAAACGTCGAAGAGATCTATTATCTGCTTGATGCCGTTTTGGCGCCATTTGGAGTAAAAAACGGATTTTCCTTTAACCTTTATAAATCTGTTGTTCCAAATGATTTCCTGAAGCACGGCTTCTTTGTTTTCAGGAGTGCATTGCCTAATTTCTTGCCAATAACTAATGACTTGTTTATAGAACGACGGAATGTGTTTGTTAAGATTAAGAAGTTTCGTGTCGTAATTACAATTAAACAGCTCTATTCCACCTACATTGGCTAAGAAATAGGTTGGAATATACTTCCACGGAGCGTCAATTCCGGAACAAAGGCGTCTTACCCAAGTAAGTTTCAACGCTTTATCGAAGAAAGAGAAATCTTTCATTCTTAAACCGCCTTCTTTTTTATTTTTAATCAAAGTTGTTTTACGAATCTTCGCTGGTTTATGGTTCCAAATAAAATCAAAAGTTAGTTTGTTAACTTCGTCTGCAAAATGCTCCGGAGTTTCCAAGACACTACAGACAAATATAAGCTTGGGCAGAACTAAGGTTTTGACAATATTTATTCTACCTTGCAATGAGATGTCTCTTTGAGACCACATATTAAGGGTCTTTTTTAATGTTTCCAATTTTTCTGAGAAATTTTTTTTAACGGCGGTTTCGTGGTTGTAAGAAAAGTGAACGCCTAAGGCATATACTGGTTCATGACTGAGCCAAAGGTTAAAAATTGCGTCTTTCCGGTGACTTAGTGATCCTAGCCAAAGCATTTCAGATTTCGATTGATTTATCTTTAATCCAGAACAACTTTCAAATGTGGTCAACAAATCGAAGAGGTTCGAAACCGATTGTACATCAGCTAATAGAGCGGTTGTGTCGTCCGCGTACTGGGTTAGCTTTACTTCTTGGTTAGCTTGAACCTTGATTCCCTTGATAATGTCTGAGTGTCTGATTGACTGAGCTAGAAGCTCAATAGCAATCACAAATAACATCCCTGAAAGAGGGCAACCCTGACGTACACCTCGTTGTAAGAAAAAATGTTTCGAGGCGTGGCCGTTGTTGAGCACACAACTAGAAATGTTTTTATAGAATACTTCGACCCACTGACGCAGTTGAGGACCGAAGTTGAAGCTTGAAAGGCACTTTTGAATAAAATCCCATTCGACAGAATCAAAGGCTTTTTCGAAGTCCAAAAATATGGCAATACCAGGAATTTGCATACTCTTGGTAAATTCCATTATATCGGTTATTTGACGAATGCTTTCTCCAATGAATCTACCCTTAATGTACCCTGACTGGGAAGGGTGAATTATGTGTGGTAGCACTTTTTCTAGGCGTGTCGCTATTGTCTTAGTAGCGATCTTATAATCCACATTTAGCAATGAAACTGGGCGCCAATTTTTTAAGTATTCGGTATTTTTCTTTTTCTTTGGTATTAGAGAAATTATTCCTTGTTTTTGGGAAATAGACAGATGTTTCGATTCAAATGCGTAGTTAAAACTTTCTACCATGTATTTCGCGATAACATTCCAAAAGTACCAGTAAAATTCTACTGTTAAACCATCCGACCCTGGAGTTTTGTTATTTTCCACACATTAGCGCACTCCTCAATAGTAATATAGCCTTCACAGGTCGCAGCCATCTCCGCCGATAGCACCTTTTCGGCTTGAAAAAAGTGGTTAAACTCTGGGAGATTTGGGTCTTTGTTGCTCGATCTGTAAATATTTTGAAAAAAAGTTTCCTCTTCCTCCAAAATCTCTTTCGGACTCGTTATTTTCATACCACTGTCATTAATCAAGGATGTAACGCGCTTTTTTCTTTGATTTGTTTTTTCGAGGTTGAGGAAATATTTCGAATTTTTCTCACCAAGCTCATACCACCTTGCCCTGCTTCGTATAATTGTACCGCGTGTCTTAATAGCGGAAATTTTTTCCAGCTTACCTTTAATTTTATTCATTTCGGCTTTTTCCGTGTCGCTGTATTTCTTCTCGAGAGATTCTTGTAATTGCTCTAATCTTAACCAAAGACGTTTTTCTTCATTGTGCGTTGCTTTTGCCTTTTGCTTGGAATATTTAATCGTGAATGCTCTTATCTCCATTTTAATCATTTCCCAATATAATCCTTTATCTTCAACGTCTTGGTATTTTCGAGCTGCTTGTGGAATTAAGAAGCTTAGCTTTTCAACATAGTTGTTGTCGGACAAGAGAGAATTGTTGAATTTCCAGAAGCCCGGTCCACGAGGAGGACTTGCTTCATTAAATGATAAGGAGAGTGAGACGGCTGAATGATCGGAGTAAATATTTGGGAGTATCCTGGATTCGTTGATAAGATAATTTAAGTGTTTTGATACTAAAAAATAATCTAATCTGCACTGAATTTTCATTGATGGGTTACTCCATGTAAAGCCATAAGATTGTGGATTTTTAAAACGCCATGAGTCAATAAGATTATGTGTTTTCAACAAAGATTGAAATTCCACAACGGCCTCTTGCGTTTCATCAACAGGTTTGCCGCCGCGTTTGTCCATGCTGTTAATTGCGCAGTTTGTATCACCTGCCAAAACAATATCTTCATTTGCGTACATTTTTAGATAAGAATTAGATATTTCCCTAAAGAATTGGGCGCGATACTTTGGTTCGTTTGGAGCGTAAATATTCATGCAAACAATTTTCTTACCATCAACAGTGACTTCAGCGACTAAATACCTGCCATGCTTGTCTGGAATAATTTTTTCAAAGGAGACGTCAAGGCGTGGTTTGAAAAGAATCATAACCCCTCTGCTATGGGTGGAACCATGACTAGAGACTATTTTGCCCCCCCATTCTGCTTCCCACATTTTTATAGTTTGAAACGATGAATAAGATTCTTGCAAAAACATTATATCCGACTGTTGTTGATGGAGCCAGCGAGACAATTGCCTTCTTTTTCTTGATTTGTTTAGCCCTCTCACATTCAGTGTTAATAATTTGTAATTAGCCATTTAAACTTCCTGTGCCAAATTTTGCAGTTTCTTCGTGAAAAATCAAGTTTAAAGTGTTGGATTTTTAACCAGAGATTTTCACTACACATTGATTCTTGTACAGAGATACGACTACACGATACATGACATAACATATTAAATACAAAAAATATTGAAATGAACTTACCTAGAATTTGTACGGTAATATGGACGGGGTTTGAGCGTCAATCGAACCACAATTGGAAATGGCCAGCAGGTCATGGGTAATAATTCATATTCTAAATTGCGATTGTTCAAAATATATATGCCAGAATTGACTATTCAACTGCTCATTATGCGTCCGTAGAGAGGTAAATTAGATGTCTCTGACCCGCGATAAATTTGATTATCAATGACGAATTTGTCAACGTTGAAATAGGCTGATTTCTTCGCTTTCTTCGCTGTTTTGAGCACCGGATAAAGTTTCTTCCTTATCTCGTCGATTTCTTTGGGATAGTCGTCGCTTATTCCGTATTTTGAGCCCTTTGGGAGGTTTTTAATAAAAGACTTGATGAAGTTTTTATCCTGATATTGGGAAACCTTTGCGATAATAGGGCGCGGTTTCTTGTTGTCGGATACCCTTGTGTTGATTCTATGGACTTTTTCAAAGTTAATTTGCGCCTCGTCGCTGGGTGGAATTTTCAGTGTAGACCTTAAAAAATTTCTTAATACCTCCTCCGTATCATCGTTGGATTCATGACTCTTCTCTTCGACGCCGAAAAATTTAATATTATCCCTTCTGCTATGAGATTCAAGTTTGATGTGTCGACGGTAAAGCTCATCATGTTTCACACGTAGGCGTTCTCGTTCGATGTCGGAGGTTTCTTCCTTTGAAATTAAAGTATCAACCTTCTTCTTCATGTCTTCATTCTCGGCATGAAGGTATTCTAGACTTTCTTGCAATCTCTTATTTTCTTCTTCAAGGTTGTTGAGACGGCATTTGTAATCTTCGAGTTCTGGAACTAACTGAAGTAGTGTGGTTAATTTCTCCTCGATAACAATAAGCCTGTCTAAAATGGTGGAGTCATCTTCGTCGTCGGTTTGAGAGCTTCCTTCTCGGGTGCGTTTGGTTGAGGGACTTGCACCTCCTTCGTTGAGCATGAGCAGTTATTACTTATGAGCTTTGCATCAGCATGTGCAGTTATTACTTTTGACTAACGCATGAGCATGAGCTGTTATTACTTATGAGTTGCGCATGAGCATGTGCAGTTATTACTTATTAGTTCTGCATGAGCATGAGCAGTTATTACTGATGGGTTGCTCATGAACATGAGCAGGTATTACTAATGACTTGCGCATGAGCATGGACACTTATTACTCTTGAGTAACGCATGAGCATGAGCAGTTATTTCTTATGAGTTGCGCATGGGCATGTGCAGTTATTACTCTTTACTAACGCATGAGCATGAGCAGTTATTACTTATTAGTTGCGCATGAGCATGCGCAGTTATTACTGATGAGTTGCTCATGAGCATGAGCAGATATTACTGATGAGTTTTGCATGAGCATGAGCACTTCATACTCTTGAGTAACGCATCAGCATGAGCAGTTATTACTTATGAGTTCCGCATGAGCATTAGCAGTTATTACTCTTGAGTAACGCATGAGCATGAGCAGTTATTACTTATGAGTTGCGCATGAGTAGGAGCAATTATTACTGAAGAGTTGCGCATGAGCATGTGCAGTTATTACTGCAGAGTTGCGCATGAGCTTGAGCACTTATTACTCTTGAGTAACGCATGAGCATGAGCAGTTATTACTTATGAGTTGCACATGAGCATAAGAAATAATTACTAATTAGTTGCGCATGAGCATGTGCAGTTATTACTTATGAGTTGCGCATGAGCAACAGCAGTCATTACTGATAAGTTACGCATGCGCATAAGCACTCATTTCTCTTGAGTAAAGCATGATCATGAGCACTTATTACTTATGAGTTCCCATAAGCATGAGCAGTTATTACTCTGTAGTAACGCATAAGCATGACCAGTTATTACTTATGAGTTGCGCATGAGCATGTGCAGTTATTACTGAAGAGTTGCGCATGAGCATGGGCACTTATTACTGTTGAGTAACGCTTGAGCATGACCAGTTATTACTTATGAGTTGCGCATAAGCATGAGCAATTATTACTTAAGAGTTACGCATGAGTATTAGCAGTTATTACTTATGGGAGGCGTATGAGCATGTGCAGTTATTACTTATGAGTTTCGCATGAGCATCAACAGTTATTTCTGTTCAGTAAGCATGAGCATGAGCAGTTATTACTCTTGAGAAACAGATGAGCATGAGCAGTTATTACTTATGAGTTGCGCATGAGCATGTGCAGTTATTACTTATGAGTTGCGCATGAGCATGTGCAGTTATTACTCTTTACTAACCCATGAGCATGAGAAGGTATTACTTAAGAGTTGCGCATGAGCGTGTGCAGTTTTTACTGATGAGTTGCTCATAAGCATGAGCAGTTATTACTGATGAGGTTTGCATGAGCATGAGCCCTTTTTACTCTTGAGTAACGCATTGGCATGAACAGCTATTACTTATGAGTTGCGCATGAGCATGAGCAATTATTACTGTTGAGTTGCGCATGAGCATGTGCAGTTATTACTGAAGAGCTTCGCATGAGCATGAGCACTTATTACTCTTGAGTAACGCAGGAGCATGAGCAGTTATTACATATGATTTCCACATGAGCATGAGCAGTTATTACTCTTGAGTAACGCATGAGCATGAGCCGTTATTACTTATGAGTTGCGCAGGAGCATGAGGAATTATTACTCATGAGTTCCGCATGAGCATGTGCAGTTATTGCTCTTGAGTAACGCGTGAGCATGAGCAGTTATTACTTATGAGCTTTGCATGAGCATGAGCAGTCATTACTTATGAGTTGCGCATTAGGATAAGAAATTATTATTAATGAGTGGCGCATGAGCATGTGCTGTTATTACTTATGAGTTGCGCATGAGGAACAGCAGTCATTACTGATGAGTTGCGCATGAGCATAAGCACTTATTGCTCTTAAATAAAGCATGATCATGATTAGTTATTACTTATGAGTTCCGCATGAGCATTAGCAGTTATTACTCTTGAGTAAAGCATGAGCATAAGCAGTGATTACTTATAAGTTGCGGAGGCGCATAAACAATTATTACTGATGTGTTGCGCATGAGCATGTGCAGTTATTACTGAAGACTTGGGCATGAGCACGAGCACTTATTACTTATGAGTTACGCGTGAGTATGAGCAGTTATTACTTATGGGTTGCGCATGAGCATAAGCACTTATTACTCTTGAGTAGCGCTTGACCATGGGTAGTTATTACTTATGAGTTGCGCATGAGGATCACCAGTTATTTCTGTTGAATAACGCATGAGCATGAGCAGTTATTACTCTTGAGTAACGCATGAGTATGAGCAGTTATTACTCTTGAGTAACACATGAGCATGAGCAGTTATTACTTATGAGTTGCGCATAAGCATGTGCAGTTATTGTTTGCGAGTTCTGCATGAGCAGGAGCACTTATTACTCTTGAGTAACACATCAGCATGAGCAGTTATTACCTATGACTTGCCCATGAGTATGTGCAGTTATTAGTTATGAGTTTTGCATGAGCATGAGCAGTTATTACTTATGAGTTCCGCATGAGCATTAGCAGTTATTACTCTTGAGTAACGCATGAGCATGAGCAGTTATTACTTATGAGTTGCGCATGAGTAGGAGCAATTATTACTGAAGAGTTGCGCATGAGCATGTGCAGTTATTACTGCAGAGTTGCGCATGAGCTTGAGCACTTATTACTCTTGAGTAACGCATGAGCATGAGCAGTTATTACTTATGAGTTGCACATGAGCATAAGAAATAATTACTAATTAGTTGCGCATGAGCATGTGCAGTTATTACTTATGAGTTGCGCATGAGCAACAGCAGTCATTACTGATAAGTTACGCATGCGCATAAGCACTCATTTCTCTTGAGTAAAGCATGATCATGAGCACTTATTACTTATGAGTTCCCATAAGCATGAGCAGTTATTACTCTGTAGTAACGCATAAGCATGACCAGTTATTACTTATGAGTTGCGCATGAGCATGTGCAGTTATTACTGAAGAGTTGCGCATGAGCATGGGCACTTATTACTGTTGAGTAACGCTTGAGCATGACCAGTTATTACTTATGAGTTGCGCATAAGCATGAGCAATTATTACTTAAGAGTTACGCATGAGTATTAGCAGTTATTACTTATGGGAGGCGTATGAGCATGTGCAGTTATTACTTATGAGTTTCGCATGAGCATCAACAGTTATTTCTGTTCAGTAAGCATGAGCATGAGCAGTTATTACTCTTGAGAAACAGATGAGCATGAGCAGTTATTACTTATGAGTTGCGCATGAGCATGTGCAGTTATTACTTATGAGTTGCGCATGAGCATGTGCAGTTATTACTCTTTACTAACCCATGAGCATGAGAAGGTATTACTTAAGAGTTGCGCATGAGCGTGTGCAGTTTTTACTGATGAGTTGCTCATAAGCATGAGCAGTTATTACTGATGAGGTTTGCATGAGCATGAGCCCTTTTTACTCTTGAGTAACGCATTGGCATGAACAGCTATTACTTATGAGTTGCGCATGAGCATGAGCAATTATTACTGTTGAGTTGCGCATGAGCATGTGCAGTTATTACTGAAGAGCTTCGCATGAGCATGAGCACTTATTACTCTTGAGTAACGCAGGAGCATGAGCAGTTATTACATATGATTTCCACATGAGCATGAGCAGTTATTACTCTTGAGTAACGCATGAGCATGAGCCGTTATTACTTATGAGTTGCGCAGGAGCATGAGGAATTATTACTCATGAGTTCCGCATGAGCATGTGCAGTTATTGCTCTTGAGTAACGCGTGAGCATGAGCAGTTATTACTTATGAGCTTTGCATGAGCATGAGCAGTCATTACTTATGAGTTGCGCATTAGGATAAGAAATTATTATTAATGAGTGGCGCATGAGCATGTGCTGTTATTACTTATGAGTTGCGCATGAGGAACAGCAGTCATTACTGATGAGTTGCGCATGAGCATAAGCACTTATTGCTCTTAAATAAAGCATGATCATGATTAGTTATTACTTATGAGTTCCGCATGAGCATTAGCAGTTATTACTCTTGAGTAAAGCATGAGCATAAGCAGTGATTACTTATAAGTTGCGGAGGCGCATAAACAATTATTACTGATGTGTTGCGCATGAGCATGTGCAGTTATTACTGAAGACTTGGGCATGAGCACGAGCACTTATTACTTATGAGTTACGCGTGAGTATGAGCAGTTATTACTTATGGGTTGCGCATGAGCATAAGCACTTATTACTCTTGAGTAGCGCTTGACCATGGGTAGTTATTACTTATGAGTTGCGCATGAGGATCACCAGTTATTTCTGTTGAATAACGCATGAGCATGAGCAGTTATTACTCTTGAGTAACGCATGAGTATGAGCAGTTATTACTCTTGAGTAACACATGAGCATGAGCAGTTATTACTTATGAGTTGCGCATAAGCATGTGCAGTTATTGTTTGCGAGTTCTGCATGAGCAGGAGCACTTATTACTCTTGAGTAACACATCAGCATGAGCAGTTATTACCTATGACTTGCCCATGAGTATGTGCAGTTATTAGTTATGAGTTTTGCATGAGCATGAGCAGTTATTACTGATGAGTTGCGCATGAACATGAGCAGTTAATACACTTGACTAACGCATTGGCATGAGAAGTTATTACTTATAAGTTGTGCATGAGCATGAACAGTTATTACTTCAGAGTTTAGCATGGGCATAAGCTGTTATTATTTATTAGTTTTGCATGAGCATGAGCACTTATTACTCTTGAGTAACCCATGAGCTTGAGCAGTTATTACTTATGAGTTGGGTATGAGCATGAGCAATTATTACTGATGAGTTGCGGATGAGCAAGTGCAGTTATTACTGAAGAGTTGTGCATGAGCATGAGCACTTATTAGTCTTAAGTAACGCATGAGGATGAGCAGTTATTAAGTAGTTATTACTAATAAATTGCGCATGACCATGAGCAGTTATTCCACTTAAGTAAGGCATTAGCATGTGCAGTTATTCCATATATGAGTTGCGCATGAGAATGCGCTGTTCTTAATTGTGAGTTCCCCATGAGCATGAGCAGTTACTACTTACGTGTAACGCATGCCCATGAGCAGTTATTACTTATGAGTTGCGCATAAGCATGTGCAGTTATTTCTTATGAGTTCTGCACGCGCATGACCAGTTATTTCTATTGGGTTGCTAATGAGCATGAGCACTTATTACTCTTGAGTAACGCATGAGCATGAGCAGTTATTGCTTATGAGTTGCGCATGAGCATGTGCAGTTATTACTCTTTACTAACGCATGAGCATCCGCTGTTATTACTTATGAGTTGCGCATGAGCATGTGCAGTTATTACTAAGGAGTTGCTCATGAGCATGAGCAGTTATTACTGATGAGTTTTGCATGAGCATGAGCACGTCTTACTCTTAAGTAACGCACGAGCATACGCAGTTATTATTTATGAGTTCCGCATGCGCATTGGCAGTTATTACTCTTAAATAACGCATAAGCTTGAGCAGTTATTACTTATAAGTTGGGAATGAGCATGAGCAATTATTACTGATGAGTTACGCATGAGCATGTGCAGTTGTTACTGAAGAGTTGCAAATGAGCATGATCTATTAATACTCTTGAGTAACGCATGAGCATAAGCAGTTATTATTTATGTGTTCCGTATGAGCATCAGCAGTTGTTAGTCTTGAGTAACGCATGAGCAAAAGCAGTTATTTTTTATGAGTTGCTCATGAGCATGAGGAATTATTACTCATGAGTTGGGCATGAGTATGTCCAGTTATTACTGAAGAGTTGCGCATCATCATAAGCACTTATTACTCTTGAGTAACGCATGAGCATAAGCAGTTATTACTTATGAGCTTGGCATGAGCATGAGCAAGTCATTATTTATGAAATGCGCATGGGCCTGAGAAATTATTACTAATGAGTTGCGCATGCGCATGTAAAGTTATTACTTATGAGTTGCACATGAGCATCACCAGTCATTACTGATAAGTTGCGCATGTGCATAAGCACTTATTACACTTGAGTAAGGCATGATCATGAGCCGTTATTACTTATGAGTTCCGCATGAGCATGAGCAATTATTACTGATGAGTTGTGCATGAGCATAAGCAGTCATTACTGATGAGTTGCGCATGTGCATGAGCACTTATTACTCTTGAGTAAAACATGATCATGAGCAGTTATTACTTATAAATTCCGCATGAGCATGATTACTTATTACTCTTGAGTAACGCATGACCATGAGCAGTTATTACTTATGAGCTTTGCTTGAGCATAAGCAGTCATTACTTATGAGTTGCGCATGAGCATGTGCAGTTATTACTCTTTACTAACGCATGAGCATGAGCAGTTATTACTCTTTAGTTGCGCATGAGCATGCGCAGTTATTACTGATGAGTTGCTCATGAGCATGAGCAGTTATTACTGATGAGTTTTGCGTGAGCATGAGGACTTCTTACTCTTGAGTAACGCATCAGCATGACCAGTTATTACTTATGAGTTCCGCATGAGCATTAGCAGTTATTACTCTTGAGTAACGCATGAGCATGAGCAGTTATTACTTATGAGTTGCGCATGAGCATGAGCAATTATTACTGATGAGTTGCGCATGAGCATGTGCAGTTATTACTGAAGAGTTGCACATAAGCATGAGAACTTATTACTCCTGAGTAACGCATGAGCATGAGCAGTTATTACTTATGAGCTTTGCATGAGCATAAGCAGTCATTACTTATGAGTTGCACATGAGCATAAGAAATTTTTACTAATTAGTTGCGCATGAGCATGTGCAGTTATTACTTATGAGTTGCGCATGAGCATGTGCAATTATTACTCTTTACTAACGCATGAGCATGAGAAAGTATTACTTAAGAGTTGCGCATGAGCGTGTGCAGTTTTTACTAATAAGTTGCTCATAAGCATGAGCAGTTATTACTGATGAGGTTTGCATGAGCATAAGCCATTTTTTACTCTTGAGTAACGCATGGGCATGAGCAGCTATTACTTATGAGTGGCGCATGAGCATGAGCAATTATTGCTGTTAAGTTGCGCATGAGCTTGTGCAGTTATTCCTGAAGAGCTTCGCATGAGCATGAGAACTTATTACTCTTGAGTAACGCATGAGCATGAGCAGTTTTTACATATGAGTTCCACATAAGCATGAGCAGTTATTACTCTTGAGTAACGCATGAGCATGAGCCGTTATTACTTATGAGTTTCGCAGGAGCATGAGGAATTATTACTCATGAGTTGCGCATGAGCATGTGCAGCTATTACTGAAGAGTTGCGCATGAGCATGAGCACTTATTGCTCTTGAGTAACGCGTGAGCATGAGCAGGCATTACTTATGAGTTGCGCATTAAGATGAGAAATTATTACTAATGAGTGGCGCATGAGCATGTGCTGTTATTACTTATGAGTTGCGCATGAGCAACAGCAGTTATTACTGATGAGTTGTGCATGAGCATAAGTACTTATTGCTCTTAAGTAAAGCATGATCATGATTAGTTATTACTTATGAGTTCCGCATGAGCATTAGCAGTTATTACTCTTGAGTAACGCATGAGCATAAGCAGTGATTACTTATAAGTTGCGCATTCGCATAAACAATTATTACTGATGTGTTGCGCATGAGCATGTGCAGTTATTACTGAAGACTTGGGCATGAGCACGAGCACTTATTACTTATGAGTTACGCGTGAGTATGAACAGTTATTACTTATGGGTTGCGCATGAGCATTTGCAGTTATTACTTATGAGTTTCGCATGAGCATGAGCACTTATTACTCTTGAGTAGCGCATGACCATGGGTAGTTATTACTTATGAGTTGGGCATAAGCATGAGCAATTATTACTGATGAGTTGCGGATGAGCAAGTGCAGTTATTACTGAAGAGTTGTGCATGAGCATGAGCACTTATTAGTCTTAAGTAACGCATGAGCATGAGCAGTTATTACTTATAAGTTGGGCATGAGCATGAGCAATTATTACTAATGAGTTACGCATGAGCATGTGCAGTTATTACTGAAGAGTTGCAAATGAGCATGAGCACTTAATACTCTTGAGTAACGCATGAGCATAAGCAGTTATTACTTATGTGTTCCGTATGAGCATGAGCAGTTGTTAATCTTGAGTAACGCATGAGCAAAAGCAGTTTTTTTTTTATGAGTTGCGCATGAGCATGAGGAATTATTACTACTGAGTTGGGCATGAGCATGTCCAGTTATTACTGAAGAGTTGCGCATCATCATGAGCACTTATTACTCTTGAGTAACGCATGAGCATAAGCAGTTATTACTTATGAGCTTGGCATGAGCATGAGCAAGTCATTACTTATGAAATGCGCATGGGCCTGAGAAATTATTACTAATGAGTTGCGCATGTGCATGTAAAGTTATTACTTATGAGTTGCACATGAGCATCAGCAGTCATTACTGATGAGTTGCGCATGTGCATAAGCACTTATTATTCTTGAGTAAAGCATGATCATGAGCAGTTATTACTTATGAGTTCCGCATGAGCATGAGCAATTATTACTGATGAGTTGCGCATGAGCATCAGCAGTCATTACTGATGAGTTGCGCATGTGCATTAGCACTTATTACTCTTGAGTAAAACATGATCATGAGCAGTTATTACTTATAAATTCCGCAGAAGCATGATTACTTATTACTCTTGAGTAACGCATGAGCATGAGCAGTTATTACTTATGAGCTTTGCATGAGCATAAGCACTCATTACTTATGAGTTGCGCATGAGCATGAGAAATTATTACTAATTAGTTGCGCATGAGCATTGCAGTTATTACTTATGAGTTGCGCATGAGCATCATCGGTTATTATTGACTAGTTGCGCATGCGCATAAGCACTCATTTCTTTTGAGTAAAGCATGATCATGAGTAGTTATTACTTATGAGCTCCGCATGAGCATGAGCAGTTATTACTCTGTAGTAACGCATAAGCATGACCAGTTATTACTTATGAGTTGCGCGTGAGCATGAGCAATTATTGCTGATGAGTTGCGCATGAGCATGTGCAGTTATTACTGAAGAGTTACGCATGCGCACGAGTAGTTATTACCCTTGAGTAACGAATGAGCATGGGCAGTTATTACTTATGAGTTGCGCATGGTCATGTGCAGTTATTACTTATGAGTTGCGCATGGTCATGTGCAGTTATTACTGATGAGTTGCTCATGAGCATGAGCATTTATTACTGATGAATTTCGCATGAGCATTAACGCTTATTACTCTTGAGTAACGCATGAGCATGAGCACTATAAACTAGCTAAAAACACGCTCTTTGATAGGTTGCTTAAAAATTAAAAACGATTTTATGTCTTTGAAAGAGAGCGTTCTAAAAGTTTCCATTCCTCAATACCCTGGTAAAGGAGTGTCTTGTTTCTGTAGTTAGTTCATACTTGTGGAAGACGGAAATCATTCTTTCTCCGGGTATTATAGGAATGGATGTCGCTGTTTTTAAGAATATTAAAATTATAATCTACAAGTCCATGAATATACTTAAAAGTGATTATGTATCTATTTACAAGGCGACGTTGGGACAAGGTTGGCCAGCCAAGTGACTTGAGTGCATCGGTTGATGAGGCATAGCCAGGCAAATCAAGGATAACTTTTGCTGCCTTATTTTGCAGAATCTTCAAATCGCCTATAAGTGTAGTGTTATCTTTGTCACCCCAGATAACATCAGCATAGTCGAAAAGGGGACTAATCAAAGTGTTATACAGTGTAATCCGTGCATCTGCCGGTAACAGAGGCTTGACACGTTTCAATAGGCCAATCCTTTGATTCACTTTGGTAATTAATGAATCGATTTGCTCATTCCAAGTCATGTTTTTGTGAATTTCACGCCAAGGTACTTGATTGAATCTGAATTCTCGAGGCAAACATTATCCATAACAAGCTTGACATCATGGCAACTTTGCAATTTACGATTGCTGCCAAACAGTACGAACTTAGATTTGGACGTGTTTAAAGTTAGGTAATTGTTATCAAACCAATGGGCTAACTTGCCAAGGTCGGCATTTGGATGCGATTAAATTTCGTGGCAGCTTTTCCCACTATAGTATAACACAGTGTCGTGTGCATACATGACAACTTTGCAGTACTCCAAGCAGTGTGGGAGGTCGTTTACGTAGCTTAGAAATAGAAGTGGACCAAGGATGCTCCCTTGCGATACGCAAACGCGAACTTCGTGAGAAGGGGACAGACAGTTTTCAATTGATGTTACTTGATGTCGGTTATTCAGGTAAGACACAAACCATTTTTCGACTTGGGTAGAGACACCAATAGACTTGAGTTTTCTTACAAGAATCTCATGATCCACTGTATCGAATGCGTTCGAAAGATCTATGAAAACTGCACCGGTCATACAGCCGCTGTCTAAGCTCAGAAGAATGTTGTCGGTAAAATGGGCGAGAACAGTTACAGTAGACAGTTTAGGGTGAAAACCGAATTGGTTTTGGGTGAGCAGTTTGGACTCAGACAAGTAACCATACAGCTGTATGTGCACAGCCCGTACAAGTAACCATACAGCTGTATGTGCACAGCCCGTTCAAGAATGTTGCTAATGGTTGGGAGAACAGTAATGGGCCTATAGTTATTACAGTCAGTGTGCTCTCCTGCTTTAAACAGAGCGGTTACTTTACCCTGCTTCCAGATTGCTGGGAAGGCGCTTGTCTGAAGAGACCGGTTGAATAGTCTGGTCAGAACAGGTGCTATACAATCAGCAGAGTCTCTCAACAATCTACCACTGATGCGGTCTAATCCTATGGCATTGTTAGTTTTCAAACCCTTCAACTGCTTGAGAACGAACGATTCAGTGATATATAAAAAAGAAAAGAAATTTTCTTCGGTGGGACTTCCAGCAGGTGAAAAACACATAGTAGCATTACTGACCTAAGATTGAACCTTTTCTTTGATTTTGGTTGCCAGTTTAAGACCGATCAGGGAGAAATGCGTATTCAAAAGGTTTGCTTTAGATTCATTATCAGTGTACAAGATGCCGTCTGACTCACTGATGGGGTTGACCTGTGAACTGGACTTTCTTGAGGTGATTTCGTTAAATGTCTTCCAAAGTACACCAAGATTACCTTTGCATGAGCATGAGCATGAGCATGAGCAGTTATTACTGATGAGTTGCGCATGAACATAAGGAGTGGTTACACTTGAGTAACGCCATCGGCATGAAAAGTTATTACTTATAAGTTGAGCAAAAGCATGAGCAGTTATTACTTATGACTTTCACATGAGCATGAGCACTTATTACTCTTGAGTAACATATGGGCATGAGCAGTTATTACTAATGAGTTGCGCATGAGCATGAGCAGTTCTTACACTTGAGTAACGTATTAGCATGTGCAGTTATTACATATATGAGTTGCTCATGAGCATGAGCAGTTATTACTTACGAGTAACGCATGAGCATGAGCAGTTATTACTTAAGAGTTGCGCATGAGCATGTGCAGTTATTACTGATGAATTGCTCATGAGCATGAGCAGTTATTTCTGACAACTTGCGCATGAGCATCAACACTTATTACCCTTAAGTAAGGCATGAGCATGAGCACTTATTACTTATGAGTTGCGCATGAGCATGAGCAGTTATTACTAATCACTTGCGCATGAGCATGAGCACTTAGTACTCTTGAGTAACACATAAGCATGTGCAGTTATTACTTGAGTTCCGCATGAGCATGAGCAGTTATTACTGATGAGTTGCTCATGAGCATGAGCAGTTATTACTGATGAGTTCCCCATGAGCACGAGCACTTATTACTCTTGAGTAACGCATGAGCATAAGCAGTTATTACTTATGAGTTGCGCATGAGCTTGTGCAGTTATTACTGATGACTTGCTCATGAGCATGAGCATTTATTACTGATGAGTTTGGCATTAGCATGAACGCTTATTACTCTTGAGTAACTTATGAGCATGAGCAGTTATTACTTATGAGGTTTGCATGAGCATAAGCAGTTATTACTCTTGAGTAACGCATGTGCATGAGCTGTTATTACTTTTGCGTTGCGCATGAGCATGAGCAGTTATTACTTTTGACTTTTGCATGAGCAGAAAAACACTTATTACTCTTGAGTAACGTATGAGTATGAGCAGTTATTACTTATGAGTTGCGCATGAGCATGAGCAATTATTAGTTATGAGATTCGTACGAGCATGAGCAGTTATTACTTATGTGTTGCGCATGAGCATGAGCAATTATTACTTATGAGTTACCTATGAGCATGTGCAGTTATTAGTTATGAGTTTCGCATGAGCATGAGCACTTTTCACTCTTGAGTAACGCTTGACCATAAGCAGTTATTACTTATGAGTTGCGCATGAGCATCAACAGTTATTTCTGTTGAGTAACGCATGATCATGAGCAGTTATTACTTATGAGTAATACAGGAGCATGAGCAGTTATTACTGATTCGTTGCTCATGAACATGAGTAGTTATTACTGACGACTTGCGCACGAGCACGTGCACTTATTACTCTTGAGTAACGCGTGAGCATGAGCAGTTATTGCTTATGAGTTGCGCATGAGCATGTGCATTTATTACTCTTGACTAACGCATAAGCATGAGCAGTTATTACTTATGAGTTCCCCATGAGCATGTGTAGTTATAACTGATGAGTTGCTCATTAGCATGAGCATGAGCACTTATTTCTCTTGAGTACCGTATGAGCATGAGCAGTTATTACTTATGAGTTCCGCATGAGCATGAGCAGTTATTACTCTAGAGTAACGCATGAGCATGAGCAGTTATTACTTATGTGTTGCGCATGAGCATGAGCAATTATTACTTTTGAGTTACCCATGAGTATGAGCAATTGTTACTTATGAGTTGTGCATGAGCATGTGCAGTTATTACTTATGAGTTTTTTTTTTAACAAAATTAGACGTTATTTCCAAGAACATATTACTTACATTATATTACAATGCTTTCACTACAGATTACTTACAGTACTAACAATACAAAACTCTATTTGCCATTAAAATAGTGTTTCAAACATACAATTACTTAGCTTAATTACTTATAATGTGGCTGTATATACTATTAACTACTTTTCATTTACTACTAACTTCACTTACAACATTAGTAACACCGTAAACAAAACGAAATATAGATATATATATATATTGATTAGGTAAATATCATAAAAAAATTTTGATCACTGATTTTGTAGAACACACCTTAGAGAAAGAAGAACTAAATATTTTGTAAGAAATCCCACTTTTTGATATATTTAGCTTGTGTGCCTGATTTACTCGCGATGTATCGTTCCAAAACTAATTTGTCGCGAACTCGAGATTTAAATTCACCAAACTGAACTTTATTTCTGGCATTGGAGTTGATGTATAAATAGTATTTTCCTATGATGATGAGATGATTTAGGGCTAAACAGTATCGAGAGGAGTGAAATACACCATATAAAACATTTAAGTTCGAAAGATGGAGTTTCGTTCCACTTTGGTTACCATACCAGTCTTGAAATTCTACCCAGAAAGAGTTGGCTTGCGAACATTCTATAAACAAGTGCCAAATAGTATGGATCTCGGAAGGGCAAAATGGGCAATTTGGAGAGTCAACTTTTTTTATTTTATGCAATAAACTATTTGTGGGTAGAATGCGATGAAGGATCTTATACTGGAACATCGTCAATTTTGTTTCCTTTGTGACATTAAAGGGTAAGAGGTACACTTTACTCAAATTATTCTTTTGTAAACCATATTATATAAGTTTTTTTTCTGCCTTGGGTGGTGGTAACGTTTCCAGAGATAGTAGTTTTTCATATAAAGCTTTGCATGACAATAAGTCGCTAATTGAGTGAACAGATGCGATGTGGGGTCGTTAGCTAGAATTTAATAACTTTTTCCAGGAGGCAGGAACAGAAGAAAGCACGCTGTAGTATTGGAGAAAATTAAACTTTGCGTTATATTTTTCGCAGAGGGAGTTAAAAGATAGAAAACAGTTCTTTTCTGCGTCAAATAAATCTGAAATGTAAATGATTCCAGTCTGATGCCAGCGCGGAAAATAGATCGATTTTTTATCAACAATTAAAAACCTATTGTTCCAGATCACTTGATTTAACACCTCAACTTTGTTTTGGGGTCAGCTTACAGCAATTTTCTGCCAATAGGTAATGATATCTTTGTAAAATCTGGGGAGGTGTTCACTTAGGGAAAGAAGTTTGCAGTCATAATTACACTGAAATAAGAAGGCGCCACCGACATTAGCAAGAAGAGAGGTTGGAATATATTTCCATGGAGCGTCATGGTCTGAACATAGACGGTATATATATTCTCGTATATGTCTTTAAAGAAGAGTTCCATTTCTTGAAGAATCTGTTTTGGATCTGTTATCCTCTTATCTTCGTGATTAATTATAGAACTCACATGTTTCTTCTATAGTTTGTTTTTTCTAAGCTATAAAAATATTTGCTATTTTTCTCGCCGTGCTCATACCACCGTGCTCTACTACGGACGATTGTGCCTTCTGTTTTGATAGCCTCTATTCTGGAGAGTTTGGCTTTCAGTTTGTCCATTTCTGTTTTGTCGCTTTCATTGTAGTTTACTTGCAGCTTATTTTGAATATCTATTAGCATTGTTTGCAGAGCGTTTTCCTCATCGCGCTTTTTCTTTGCTTTACGTTTCGAATATTTGATCGTGAAAGCCCTGATTTCCATTTTGATCATTTCCCAGAACAAACCTCTATCACTTACTTCGCAATGTTTATTTACAAATTCAGGGAGTATAAAAGTTAGCAATTCAACATAGTCGGTATCCATCAAAAGCGAATTATTAAACTTCCAGAAGCCTGCTCCGCGTGTAGGACTGTCTTCGTTAAGGGCAATTTTTAGCAGTACAGCAGAATGGTCGGAATGGATGTTTGGAAGTATATTACACTCTCGAATAAGTTTGCACAAGCTTTTAGAAACAAAGAGGTAATCTAGCCGACTTTGGATTTTTTGAGAGGCATTGCTCCAAGTAAATCCGCCCGAGTCGGGATTCTTAAAACGCCATGAATCGACCAAATTGTTTGTTTTGATCAGGTTTTGAAGTTCAATGTCTGACACCTTTCTTGCATCAAACGGTTTGCCACCTTTCTTGTCTAAACTGTTAATTACACAGTTGAAATTACCTCCGAGTACAACATTCTCGTTAATGTATTCTTTAAGAAAAGAATTGAAAAGCTCATTTAGGAAGGAAACCTGATGCCTCGCTTCATCAGGTGCGTAAACGTTAACAAGTATGGTTTTCGTATCGTCAAGGGTAGTTTCAATTAAGACACACCTCCCATAATTATATGTGATGATCTTTTCAATGCACACGTCAAGTCGCGGTTTGAACAAAATCATTACTCCTCTACTGTGTGAAGAACCATGACTGTAAGCAACTTTGCCACCCCACTCTGTTTCCCATGTTTTAATTGTCTGAGGAGTGGAATATGTTTCTTGAAGAAAAATAATATCGGGCTGTTGACGGTGCAGCCATCGAAAAACTTGTCTTCTTTTTCTAGAACTGTTTCTCCCTCGAATGTTCAAAGATAGAATCTTATACATTTAGCTCTTCTTTTTTCAAATGTAGTATTAATGATGACTGAATAATAATAATAATCGACCAAACGAATACTGTTTTGGTAGGATGTGTTCTGCGAGATTTACTAGCCATAGTTCCAGTGATTTTACTTAATAGAAAGTTATTTGAAATTAACACAAAATAAAAGACAATAAGCAAAAAAACGAAAGAGTAATTAAAGCTAAACAAGAGCACAAACTGGATACAAAACAACTTAACTATTAAAGACTTACGTAATCGTTTGTTCGGCATTTTAGCTGACCGGTTTTGGGTGAAGGCGAGCGTTGGCCGCCATAATATAGCCAAGATTAGTTTCAGAGAAAATAGCTGTTACATTTACTGCTTTAAATGTCCATTAAACGTCCGCACAGTGGAAAGTCCTTACTGAGTTTCGCATGACCATGAGAAATTATTACTCTTGAGTAACGCAAGACCATGAGCAGTTATTACTGATGAGTTGCGCATGAGCATCAACAGTTATTTCTGTTGAGTAACGCATAAGCATAAGCACTTATTACTTATCAGTAACGCATGAGCATGAGCAGTTATTACTCTTGAGTAACACATGAGCATGAGGAGTTGTAATTTAAGAGTTGCGCATGAGCATGTGCAGTTATTAGTGATGAGTTCTGCATGAGCATAAACAATTATTACTTATTACTTATTACTATCGCATGAGCATAAGCACTTATTACTCTTAAGTAGCGCATGACCATGAGCAGTTATTACTTATGAATTGCGCATGAGCATCAGCAGTTATTTCTGTTAAGTAACGCATGAGTATGAGCAGTTATTACTCTTGAGTAACGCATAAGCATGAGCAGTTATTACTCTTGAGTAACACATGAGCATGAGCAGTTATTACTTATAAGTTGCACATAAGCATGGGCAGTTATTACTGATGAGATGCGCATGAGCATGTGCAGTTATTACTGAAGAGTTCGGCATTAGCATAAGAACTTACTACTCTTGAGTAACGCATGAGTATGAGCAGTTATTACTTCTGAGCTTTGCATCAGCATGTGCAGTTATTACTCTTGACTAACGCATGAGCATGAGGTGTTATTACTTATCAGTTGCGCATGACCATATGCAGTTTTTAGTTATGAGTTCTGCATGAGGATGAGCAGTTATTACTTATGAGCTTTGCATCAGCATGTGCAGTTTTTACTCTTGACTACGCATGAGCATGAGCTGTTATTACTTATGAGTTGCCCATGAGCATGTGCAGTTAATACTTATGAGTTCTGCATGAGCATGAGCAGTTATTACTGCTGGGTTGCTCATAAGCATCAGCAGGTATTACTAACGACTTGCGCATGACCATGCGCACTTATTACTCTTAAGTAGCGCATCAGTTAAGAGCAGTTATTACTTATGAGTTGTGCATGAGCATTTGCAGTTATTACTGTTGAGTAACGCATGAGCATGAGCAGTTATTACTTACGAGTTGGGCATGAGCATAAGCAATTATTACTGATGAGTTCCACATGGGCATGTGCAGTTATTACTGAAGAGGTGCGCATGAGCATGAGCACTTCTTACTCTTGAGTAACGCATCAGCATGAGCAGTTATTACTTATGAAGTTTGCATGAGCATGAAAATTATTACTAATTAGTTGCGCATGAGCATATGCAATTATTACTTATGAGTTGGGCATGAGCATCAGCAGTCATTACTGATGAGTTGAGCATGTGCATAAGCACTAATTACTCTTTAGTAAAGCATAATCATGAGCAGTTATTACTTATGAGTTCCGCATGAGCATAAGCAGTAATTACTCTAAAGTAACGCATGAGCATGAGCAGTTATTACTTATGAGTTGCGCATGAGCATGACGAATTTTTACTTATGAGTTACGCATGAGTATGAGCAGTTATTACTTATGGGTTGCGCATGAGCATGTGCAGTTATTACTTATGAGTTTCGCATGAGCATGAACACTTATTACTCTTAAGTAGCGCATGACCATGAATAGTTATTACTTATGAGTTGCGCATGAGCATCAGCAGTTATTTCTGTTCAGTAAGCATGAGCATGAGCAGTTATTACTCTTGAGTAACACATGAGCATGAGCATTTATTACTTATGAATTGCGCATGAGCATATGCAGTTATTACTTATGAGTTCTGCATGAGCATGAGCAGTTATTACTGATGGGTTGCTCATAAGCATGAGCACGTATTACTAATGACTTGCGCATGACCATGCGCATTTATTACTCTAAAGTAGCGCATGAGTATGAGCAGTTATTTCTTATGAGTTTCGCATGAGCATGAGCAGTTTTTACTTATGAGTTGCGCATGAGCAAGAGCAATTATTACTAATAAGTTCCACATGGGCATGTGCAGTTATTACTGATGAGTTGCGCATGAGCATGAGCACTTATTACTCTTGCGTAACGCATCAGTTAAGAGCAGTTATTACTTATGAGTTGTGCATGAGCATTTGCAGTTATTACTCTTGAGTAACGCATATGCATGAGCAGTTATTACTTACGAGTTGCGCATGAGCATGGGCAATTATTACTGATGAGTTCCACATGGGCATGTGCAGTTATTACTGAAGAGTTGCACATGAGCATGAGCACTTATTACTCTTGAGTAACGCATCAGCATGAGCAGTTATTACTTATGAGCTTTGCATAAGCATGAAAATTATTACTAATTAGTTGCGCATGAGTATGAGCAGTTATTACTTATGGGTTGCGCATGAGCATGTGCAGTTATTACTTATGAGTTTTGCATAAGTATGAACACTTATTACTCTTGAGTAGCGCATGACCATGAATAGTTATTACTTATGAGTTGCGCATAAGCATCAGCAGTTATTTCTGTTCAGTAAGCATGAGCATGAGCAGTTATTACTCTTGAGTAACGCATGAGCATGAGAGGTTATTACTATTGAGTAAAACATGAGCATGAGCAGTTATTACTTATGAGTTGCGCATGAGCATGTGCAGTTATCACTTATGAGTTCTGCATGAGCATGAGCAGTTATTACTGATGGGTTTCTCATGAGCATGAGCAGTTATTGCTTATGAGTTGCGCATGAGCATGTGCAGTTATTACTCTTTACTAACGCATAAGCATGAGAAGTTATTACTTAAGAGTTGCGCATGAGAGTGTGCAGTTATTACTGATGAGTTGCTTATGAGCATGAGCACTTTTTACTCTTGAGTAACGCATGAGCATGAGAAGTTATTACTTGTGAGTTGCACATGAGCATCAGCAGTTATTTCTGTTCAGTAAGCAGGAGCATGAGCAGTTATTACTCTTGAGTAACGCATGAACATGAGCAGTTATTACTTATGAGTTGCCCATGAGCATGTGGAGTTGTTACTTATGAGTTCTGCATGAGCATTAGCAGTTATTACTGTTGGGTTTCTCATGAGCATCAGCAGTTATTGCTTATGAGTTGCGCATCAGCCTGTGCAGTTATTACTCTTTACCAACGCATAAGCATGAAAAGTTATTACTTAAGAGTTGCGCATGAACATGAGCAGTTACTACTGATGAGGTTTGCATGAGCATGAGCACTTCTTTACTCTTGAGTAACGCATGAGCATGAGCAGTTATTACTTATGACTTTCTCATAAGCATTAGAAGTTATTACTTAAGAGTTGCGCATGAGCGTCGACAGTTATTACTAATAAGTTGCTTATGAGCATGAGCACTTCTTACTCTAGAGTAACGCATGAGCATGAGCAGTTATTACTTATGAGTTCTGCATGAGCATGAAAAGTAATTACTCTTGAGTAACGCATGAGCATGAGCAGTTATTACTTATGAGTTTCGCATGAGCATGAGCAATTCTTACTTATGAGTTATGCATGAGTATGAGCAGTTATTACTTATGGGTTGCGCTTGAGCATGTGCAGTTATTACTTATGAGTTTCGTATGAGCATGAACACTTATTACTCTCGAGTAGTGCATGGCCATGAATAGTTATTACTTATAGGTTGCGCATGAGCATCAGCAGTTATTTCTGTTTAGTAAGCATGAGCATGAGCAGTTATTACTCTTGAGTAACACATGAGGATGAGCAGGTATTACTTATGAGTTGCGCATGAACATGTGCAGTTATTACTTATAAGTTCTGCATAAGCATGTGCAGTTATTACTCTTTACTAACGCATGAGCACGAGAAGTTATTACTAAAGAGTTGCACATGAGCGTTTGCAGTTATTACTGATGAGTTGTTCATGAGCATGAGCACTTCATACTCTTGAGTAACGCATGAGCATAAGCAGTTATTACTCTTGAGTAATGCATGAGCATGAGAAGCTATTACTCTTGAGTAACAAATGAGCATGAGCAGTTATTACTTATGAGTTCCGCATGAGCATTAGCAGTTATTACTCTTGAGTAACGCATGAGCGTGAGCAGTTATTACTTATGAGTTGCGCATGAGCATCAGCAATTATTTCTGAAGAGTTGCGCATGAGCATGAGCACTTATTACTCTTAAGTAACCCATGAGCATGAGCGGTTATTACTTATAAGCTTTGCATCAGCATAAGCAGTCATTACTTATGGGTTGCTCATGAGCATGAGAAATTATTACTGATTAGTTGCGCATAAGCATGTGCAGTTATTAGTTATGAGTTGCGCATGAGCATCAGCAGTCGTTACTGATGAGTTGCGCATGTGCATAAGCACTCATTACTCTTGAGTAAAGCATGATCATGAGCAGTTATTACTTATGAGTTCCACTTGAGCATAACCAGTTATTACTCTCTAGTAACGCATGACCATGAGGAGTTATTACTTATGAGTTGCGCACGAGCATAAGCAATTATTACTGATGAGTTGCGCATGAGCATGTGCAGTTATTACCGAAGAGTTGCGCATGAGCATGAGCACTTTTTACTCTTGAGTAACGCATGAGCATAAGCAGTTATTACTTATGAGCTTTGCATGAGCATAAGCAGTCATTACTTGTGAGTTGCGCATGAGCATGAGAAATTATAACTAATTATTTGCCCATGAGCATGTGCAATTATTACATATGAGTTGCGCATGTGCATAAGCACTCGTTACTCTTGAGTAAAGCATGATCATGAGCAGTTATTACTCTCTACTAATGCATGAGCATGAGCAGTTTTTACTTATGAGTTGTGCATGAGCATGAGCAATTATTACTGATGAGATGCGCATGAGCATGTGCAGTTATTACTGAAGAGTTGCGCATGAGCATGAGCACTTATTACTTTTGAGTAACGCATGACCATTACCAGTTATTACTTATGAGAGCCGGATGAGCATGAGCAGTTATCACTTATGACTCGCGCTGAGCATGAGCAATTATTACTTATGAGTTACGCATGACTATGAACAGTTATTACTTATGGGTTGCGCATGAGCATGTGCAGTTATTACTTATGAGTTTCGCATGAGCATGAACACTTATTACTATTGAGTAGCGCATGACCATGAATAGTTATTACTTATTAGTTGCGCATGAGCATCAGCAGTTTTTTTTGTTTAGTAAGCATGAGCATGAGCAGTTATTACTCTTGACTAACGCATGAGCAAAAGCAGTTATTACTCTTGAGTAACACATGAGCCTGAGCAGTTATTACTTATGAGTTGCGCATGAGCATGTGCAGTTATTACTTATGAGTTCTGCAATAGCATGAGCAGTTATTACTGATTGCTTTCTCATGAGCATGAGCAGTTAGTGCTTATGAGTTGCGCATGAGCATGTGCAGTTATTACTGTTTACGAACGCATAAGCACAAGAAGTTATTACTAAAGAGTTGCGCATGAGCATGAGAGTTATTACTTATGAGTTGGGCATGAGCATCAGCAGTTTTTTCTGTTCCGTAAGCATGAGCATGAGCAGTTATTACCCTTGAGTAACGCATGAGCATGAGCAGTTATTACTTATGAGTTTCGCATGAGTATGTGCAGTTATTACTTATGAGTTCTGCATGAGCATGACCAGTTATTACTGATGGGATTTTCATGAGAATATGAGAATGAGCAGTTATTGCTTATGAGTTGCGCATGAGCATGTGCAGTTATTACTCTTTACTAACGCATGAGCACAAGAAGTTATTACTAAAGAGTTGCGCATAAGCGTGTGAGTTATTACTTATGAGGTGCGCATGAGCAGATGCAGTTATTACTGAAGTGTTGGGCATGAGCATGAGCACTTATTATTCTTGAGTAAGGCATGAGCATGAGCACTTATTATTCTTCAGTAACGCATGAGCATGAGCAATTATTACATATGAGTTACGCATGAGTATGAGCAGTTATTACTTATGGATTGCACATGAGCATGTGCAGTTATTACTTATGAGTTTCGCATAAGTATCAGCAGTTATATCTGTTCAGTAAGCATGAGCATGAGCAGTTATTACTCTTGAGTAACGCATAAGCATGAGCGGTTATTTCTTATGAGTTGCGCATGAGCATGTGCAGTAATTACTGATGAGTTGCTCATGAGCATGAGCAGTTATTACTGTTGTGGTTTGCATGAGCATGAGTATTCTTATTCTTAAGTAACGCATTAGCATGAGCAGTTATTACTTATGAGTTCTGCATGAGCATTAGCAGTTATTACTCTTGAGTAAGGCATGAGCATGAGCAGTTATTACTTATGATTTGCGCATGAGGATGCGCAATTATTACTGAAGAGTTGGGCATGAGCATGAGCATGAGCACTTATTACTCTTGAGTAACGCATGAGCATGAGCACTTATTACTCTTGATTAGCGCATGAGCATGAGCAGTTATTATTTATGAGTTCCGCATGAGCATGAGTAGTAATTACTCTTGAGTAACGCATGAGCATGAGCAGTGATTACTCATGAGTTGCGCATGAGCATGAGCAATTATTAGTTATGAGTTACGCATGAGTATGAGCAGTTTTTACTTATGGGTTGCGCATGAGCATGTGCAGTTATTACTTATGAGTTTCGCATGAGCATCAGCAGTTATTTCTGTTCAGTAAGTATGAGCATGAGCAGTTATTACTCTTGAGTAACGCATGAGCATAAGCAGTTATTACTCTTAAGTTACACATGAGCATGAGCAGTTATTACTTATAAGCTGCGCATTAGCATGTGCAGTTATTACTTTTGAGTTCTGCATGAGCATGAGCAGTTATTACAGATGGGTTTCTTATGAACCTGAGCAGTTATTGCTTATGAGTTCCGCATGGGCATGTGCAGTTATTACTCTTTACTAACGCATGAGCATGAGAAGGTATTACTTTAGAGTTGCGCATGAGCGTGGGCAGTTATTACTGATCAGGTGCTCATGAGCATTAGATACTAATGAGTTGCGCATGAGCATGTGCAGTCAATACTGAAGAGTTGCGCATGAGATTGAGCACTTATTGCTCTTGAGTAAAGCATGATCATGAGCAGTTATTACTTATTAGTTCCGCATGAGCATGAGCAGTTATTATTTATGAGTTGCGCATGAGATTGAGCAAGTATTACTGATGAGTAACGCATAAGCATCAGCAGTTATTACTTATGAGTAACACATGAGCATGAGCAGTTATTACTCTTGATTAACGCATGAGCATGAGCAGTTGTTACTAATGAGTAAGGCATGGGCATAAGCAGTTATTACTTATGGCTTGCGGATGCGCATGTGCAGTTATTACTTATGAGTTGCGCATGAGCATCAGCAGTCATTACTGATGAGTTGCGCATGTGCATAAGCACTTATTACTCTTGAGTAAAGCATGATCATGAGCAGTTATTACTTATTAGTTCCGCATGAGCATGAGCAGTTATTATTTATGAGTTGCGCATGAGCATGAGCAATTATTACTGATGAGCTGCGCATGAGCATTAGCGGTCACTACTGATGAGTTGCGCATGTGCATAAGCACTTATTACTCTTGAGTAAAACATGATCATTAGTAGTTATTACTGATGAGTTGCGCATGAGCATGAGCACTTATTACTCTTGACTAACGTATGAGCATGAGCTTTTATTACTGATGGGTTGCTCATGAGCATCAGCAGTTATATCTGTTGAATAACGCATGAGCAAGAGCAGTTATTTCTTTTGAAGAACGCATGACCATGAACAGTTATTACTCTTGAGTAACGCATGAGCATGAGCAGTTATTACTTTTGAGTAACACATGCGCGTGACGAGTTATTACTTATAAGTTGCCCATGAGCATGTGCCGTTATTAGTTATGAGTTTTGCATGAGCATGAGCTGTTATTACTGATGATTTGCGCATGAACATGAGCAGTTAATAAACTTAAGTAACGCATTAGCATTAGAAGTTATTTCTTATAAGTTGGCATTTAGCATGAATAGTTATTACTTATGTTTTGATTATGAGCATGAGCAGTTATTACTTATTAGTTTCGGATGAGCATGAGCACTTATTACTCTTGGGTAACGCATGAGGTTGCGCACTTATTACTTATGAGTTGGGCATGAGCATGAGCAATTATTACTGATGAGTTGCGCATAATCATGTGCAGTTATTACTGAAGAGTTCCTCATGAGTATGAGCACTTAATACTCTCGAGTAACGCATGAGCATGAGCAGTTATTGCTTATGAGTTGCGCATGAGCATCAGCAGTTATTTCTGTTGAATAACGCATGAGTATGAGCAGTTACTTCTATTGAATAACCCATGAGCGTGAGCAGTTATCACTCTTGAGTAACGCATGAGCATGAACAGTTATTACTCTTGAGTAACACATCAGCATGAGCAATTATTACTTATGACTTCCCCATGAGCATGTGCAGTTATTAGTTATGAGTTTTGCATGAGCATGAGCAGTTATTACTGATGACTTGCGCATGAACATGAGCAGCTGATACACTTGAGTAACGCATTAGCGTGAGAAGTTCTTACTTATAAGTTGTGCATGAGCATGAACAGTTATTAGTTATTAGTTTCGCATCAGCATGAGCACTTATTACTCTTGAGTAAGGGATGAGCATGAGCAGTTATTACTTATGAGTTGCGCATGAGCATCAGCAGTTATTTCTGTTGAATAACGCATGAGCATGAGCAGTTATTTCCGTGGAATAACCCATGAACATGAGCAGTTATCACTCTTTAGTAACGCATGAGCATGAACAGTTATTACTCTTGAGTAACACATGAGCATGAGCAATTATTACTTATGACTTGGCCATGAGCGTGTGCAGTTATTAGTTATGAGTTTTGCATGAGCATGAGCAGTTATTACTGATGAGTTGCGTATAAACATGAGCAGTTAATACACTGGAGTAAGGCATTAGCATGAGAAGTTATTACTTATAAGTTTTGCATGAGCATGAACAGTTATTAGTTATTAGTTTCGCATGAGCATGAGGACTTATTACTGATGAGTTGCGCATGAGGATGTGCAGTTATTGTTGAAGCGTTGCTCATGAGCATGAGCACTTATTACTCTAGAGTAACGCATGAGCATGAGCAGTTATTAACTAGTTATTACTGATGAGTTGCGCACGAACATGAGCAGTTATTCCACTTGAGTAACGCATTAGCATGTGCAGTTATTACATATATGAGTTGCGCGTTTGAATGCGCTGTTCTTAATTATGAGTTGCCCATGAGCATAAGAAGTTATTACTTACTAGTAACGTATGACCATGAGCAGTTATTACTTATGAGTTGCGCATGAGCATGAGCAGTTATTTGTTATGAGTTAAATGAGGATGAGCAGTTATTACTGATATGTTGCTCATGAGCATGAGCAGTTATTACTAATGACCTGCGCAAGCGCATGACCACATAGTAATCTTGAGTAACCCATGAGCATGAGTAGATATTGCTTATGGGTTGCGCATGAGCATGTGTAGTTATTACTGATGAGTAGCTCATGAGCATGAGCAGTTATTACTGATAAGTTTTGCATAAGCATTAGCAGTTATTACTCTTGAGTAACGCATGAACATGAGCAGTTATAACTTATGAGTTGCGCATGAGCATCTGCAGTAATTACTGATGAGTTGTTCATGAGCTTGAGCAGTTATTACTGATGAGTTTTGCATGAGCATGATTACTTCTTATTCTTGAGTAACGCATCAGCATGAGCAGTTACTACTTATGAGTTCTTGATGAGCATTAGCAGTTATCACTCTTGAGTAACACATGAGCATGAGCAGTTATTACTTATAAGTTGCACATGAGCATGAGCAATTATTTCTGATGAGTTGCGCATGAGCATGTGCAGTTATTACTGAAGAGTTGCGCATGATCATGAGCACGTATTACTCTTGAGTAACGCATGAGCCTTAGCAGTTATTACTGATGAGTTGCGCATAAGCATGTGCAGTTATTACTGAAGAGTTGCGCATGAGCATGTGCAGTCATTACTTATGAGTTGCGCATGAGCATGAGAAATTATTACTAATGAGTTGCGCATGTGCATGTGCAGTTATTACTTATGAGTTGCGCATGAGCATCAGGAGTCATTACTGATGAGTTGCGCATGTGCATAAGCACTTATTACTCTTTAGTAAAGCATGATCAAGAGCAGTTTTTACTTATGAGTTCCGTATGAGCATGAGCTCTTATTACTCTTGGGTAATGAATGAGCATGAGCAGTTATTACTTACGAGCCTTGCCTCAGCATGTGCAGTTATTACTCTTGACTAACGGATGAGCATGAGCTCTTATTACTTATGAGTTGCGCATGAGCATGTGCAGTTATTACTTATGAGTTGCGCATAAGCATGAGCAATTATTACTTATGGGTTGCGCATGAGCATTAGCAGTCATTACTGATGAGTTGTGGATGTGCATAAGCACTTATTACTCTTGAGTAAAGCATGATCATAAGCACTTAATACTTAAGAGTTCCGCATGAGTATAAGCTCTTATTACTCTTGAGTAACGAATGAGCATGCGCAGTTATTACTTATGAGCTTTGCCTCAGCATGTGCAGTTATTACTCTTGACTAACGCATGAGGATGAGGTTTTATTACTTATGAGTTGCGCACGAGCATGTGCAGTTAATACTTATGAGTTCTGCATGAGCATAACCAGTTAGTACTGATTGGTTGCTCATGAGCATGAGCAGGTATTACTAATGACTTGCGCATGAGCATGCGCACTTATTACTCTTAAGTAACGCATGAGCATGAGCAGTTTTTTCTTATGATTTGCGCATGAGCATGTGCAGTTATTACTCTTTACTAACGATGAGCATGAGCAGTTATTACTTATTAATTGCGCATGAGCATGCGCAGTAATTACTGTTGAGTTGCTCATGAGCATAAGCAGTTATTACTGATGGGTTTTGCATGAGCATGAGCACCTCTTATTCTTGAGTAACGCATCAGGATGAGCAGTTATTACTTATGAGTTCTGCATGAGCATTAGCAGTTATTACTCTTGAGTAACGCATGAGCATGAGCAGTTATTACTTATGAGTTGTGCATGATCATGAGCAATTATTACTGACGAGTTGCGTATGAGCATGTGCAGTTATTACTGAAGAGTGGGGCATGAGCATGAGCACTTATTACTCTTGAGTAACGCATGAGGATGAGCAGTTATTACTTATGAGCTTTGCATGAGCATAAGCAGTCATTACTTATGAGTTGCGCATGAGCATAAGAAATTATTAGTAATTAGTTGCGCATGAGCATGTGCAGTTATTACTTATGAGTTGCGCATGAGCATGAGCAGTCATTACTGATGAGTTTTGCATGTGCATTAGCACTCATTACTCTTGAGTAAAGCATGGTCATGAGCAGTTATTATGCTCTAGTGACGCATGAGCATGTGCAGTTATTACTTATGAGTTCCGCATGAGCATGAGCAGTTATTATGCTCTAGTGACGCATGAGCATGAGCAGTTATTACTTATGAGTTGCGCATGAGCATGAGGAATTATTACTGATGAGTTGCCTATCAGCATGTGCAGTTATTACTGAAGAGTTGCGCGTAAGCATGAGCACTTATTACTCTTGAGTAACGCATGAGCATGAGCAGTTATTACGTATGAGTTCCGCAAGAGCATGAGCAGTAATTACTCTTGAGTAACGCATGAGCATGAGCAGTTATTACTTATGAGTTGCGCATGAGCATGAGCAATTATTACTTATGAGTTACGCATGAGTATGAGCAGTTATTCCTTATGGGTTGCGCATGAGCATGTGCAGTTATTACCTATAAGTTTCGCATGAGCATAAACACTTAATGCTCTTGAGTAGCGCATGACCATGAATAGTTACTACTTATGAGCTGGGCATGAGCATCAGCAGTTATTTCTGTTCAGTAAGCATGAGCATGAGCAGTTATTACTCTTGAGTAGCGCATGAGCATGAGCAGTTATTACTGATGAGTTTTGCATGAGCACTTCTTACTCTTGAGTAACGCATCAACATGAGCAGTTATTACTTATGAGTTCTGCATGTGCATTAGCAGTTATTACTCTTGAGTAAGGTATGAGCATGAGCAGTTTTTACGTATGAGTTGCGCATGAGCATGAGCAATTATTACTGGTGAGTTGCGCATGAGCACGTGCAGTTATTACCGAAGAGTTGCGCATGAGCATGAGCACTTATTACTCTTAAGTAACGCATGAGCATGAGCAGTTATTACTTATGAGCTTTGCATGAGCTTAAGTAGTCATTACTTATGAGTTGCGCATGAGCTTGAGAAATTATTACTAATTAGTTGCGCATGAGGATGTGCAGTTATTACTTATGAGTTGCGCATGAGCAGCAGCAGTCATTACTGATGAGTTGCGCATGTGCATAAGCACTTATTACTCTTGAGTAAAGCATGATCATGAGCAGTTATGTCTTATAAGTTCCGCATGAGCATGAGCAGTTATTACTGATGAGTTGCGCATGAGCATGTGCAGTTATTACTGAAGAGTTGCGCATTAGCATGAGCGCTTATTACTCTTGAGTAACGCATGAGCTTGAGCAGTTTTTACATATGAGTTCCGCATGAGCATGAGCAGTAATTACTCTTGCGTAACGCATGAGCATGAGTAGTTATTACTTATGAGTTGCGCATGAGCATGAGCAATTATTACTTATGAGTTACGCATGAGTATGAGCAGTTTTTACTTATGGGTTGCGCATGAGCATGTGCAGTTATTACTTATGAGTTTCGAATGAGCATGAACATTTATTACGCTTGAGTAGCGCATGGCCATGAATAGTTATTACTTATGAGTTGCGCATGAGCATCAGCAGTTATTTCAGTTTAGTAAGCATGAGCATCAGGAGTTATTACTTTTGAGTAACGCATGAGCATGGGCAGTTATTAGTCTTTACTAACGCATGAGCATGAGAAGTTATTACTTAAGAGTTTCTCATGAGCGTGTGTAGTTATTACTGATGAGTTGCTCATGAGCATGAGCACTTCTTACTCTTGAGTGACGCATGAGCATGAGCAGTTATTACTTATGAGTTGCGCATGAGCATCAGCAGTTATTTCTTTTCAGTAAGCAAGAGCATGAGCAGTTATTACTCTTGAGTAACGCATGATCATGAGCAGTTATTACTCTTGAGTAACACATGAGCATGAGCAGTTATTTCTTATGAGTTGCGCATGAGCATGTGCAGTTATTACTTCTGAGTTCAGCATGAGCAGTTATTACTGATGGGTTTCTCATGAGCATGAGCAGTTATTGCTTATGAGTTGCGCATGAGCATGTGCAGGTATTACTCTTTACTAAAGGATGAGCATGAGAAGTTATTACTTAAGAGTTGCGGATGAGCATGAGCAGTTATTACTGATGAGGTTTGCATGAGCATGAGCACTTCTTACTCTTGAGTAACGCATGAGCATGAGCAGTTATTACGTATGACTTCCGCATGAGCATTAGCAGTTGTTACTCTTGAGTAACGCGTGAGCATGAGCAGTTATTACTTATGAGTTGCGCATGAGCATAAGCAATTATTACTGATGAGTTGCGCATTAGCATGTGCAGTTATTACTGAAGAGTTTCGCATGAGCATGAGCGCTTATTACTCTTGAGTAATGCATGAGCATGAGCAATTATTACATATGACCGCATGAGCATGAGCAGTTATTACTCCATCCTCGTTCCCAGAGCCTACGATCTTTTGGTCAGCGGTTTGGATCGTAGGCCCTGGTAACAGCCGTTTCCGGATGTCGTGAATTTGGCGATATCCGGTAGCGCACGCTCAGTGTGATAAATTTCTATTGCGGTTGCTCAGTATTACGAAACCGGAAACATTTTGTCGAAGGATTGTCAACACAACCGAAGAATGCTGTGAGGCGTTGTGAGAGTGTTTTCATGGCCAATTTAAAAGGGATTTTAACTACCCTTCTCGCCGCTACTCTGGAAAACCACAGCCTACGTCTTCGATTAACGGCTTTCAGGCGTTATTTTTAAATAATTCAACAACTTTTTCGTTGTGGATACAGTCGTGGTTGTATGTTTACACCCGTCCGGTTAGTACTTTTTACTACGGTCTTGATCTGTTACGCCTTGTAAGGCGAATGACTTCGGAAAAAAGTCAACCAGTTTTCCGAAGAATTAAGGAAAAATTACTCAGAAGTGGAACTCAAAAGCCGAATTAGTTTGTCTCATTTATCGGTTAAATTATTCACTGAATTATTGGAAACGAAACGTGGGAAGAAATGTTTTAGTGGTTTCTTGTACTTTTTGTACATGTTGTATAAATTTTATACATTCTGCACCGCTGTTATCTTAAGTTGTTGTGGAATATTGTTATCGGACTTTCACCTTGTGTCATCAATGTAATGTTTAAAATACGTTCCATAACTGAGGCAGATTGTTGATGTCGAAAAATCTGTGTGTTGTTTATATGAAAGGGGGAAAATGGAACCCCGAATGCTCCTATGTTAGTTCAAAGACCAACCATTGCCATTCAGTGAATGGCTCGGGTATCTTAATTTATCTTACATCTCCGTGTTCTGAGATCTATTATCTCGAATAAAAAGCTTACCAGCTTTGTAACATCTGTAAAATGTGAGTAAAGATCAACAGTGGCACACTGTTATTATTTAAAACTCCCTAAAGATCAGATGAAAATGATTATTTTGTTTCAGTGGTCAAACAAACTACAGTATAGTTTTGTTTCTGGTTACCCAATTTAAGGACCCCAGTCATTTTTACTCTCTCTCAGAAACCACAGGGTAAAGGTGGATGGGTAGAGAATCCTACTCACAGTGATGAGGGTGATTCTAATACTTTTTAGCATTTGATTCCTTTTAAGGAATCTTAAAAGATGTTTAAAACTGAAATGATTACCACTGAATGACACCATTAATTTCCTTTGTTGTTCTCATAAACAATAAAATAAAACATGCTTATGTGACATTAGCAGCTACAGGTAGGTTAAACTAAATCAAACAGGTCTATTTGCCACAGAGGCATTTTGGTAGTATTCTTTACAGTGGCCAAACACTTGCTCTGAGTCTTTCATAGGGTCAGAGAAGTTCCCCACACTACCAGAAAAAATATGAGACCTGCCATTGGGGCTTTGCTAGTCCATTTGAAACTCTAAAATGTGAAAAAATGTTATGTACTTAGATAAAGAGCTTAAAACAAATTTATTTATACTTGCAAAATTTAAAAATTGTTATAAGATAGAATGGAAAAAACCAGGAAAGATTTATTACTCGACGTTCCGGGGTCATCGTGACTCCATTATCAAGAGACTAGTTTAAAGACATCTTTCCTGGTTTTTTCTATGCTTTTGCTTTAGCAAATCCCTGCTGATCAAGTGTAAGATAGAACGAGTCATAATATTAAAAAACGAATTCAGATGTCTTAAAAAGTGTCTAAGAAGCATCAATTAAAATACTTAGGGCAAAACCAAGAGATGGGTGTCACTTGAGTGTAGTAACTTTTAAACACAGGAAGAAAATTCTTCATCTAGAAACAACATTTAAAACTAGTAAGAAGGATAGCTCACAGAGAAAGAGGCAAACAGATGGGATGTACTCTAATAGGTGGGTACTGGTGTCATGCATGTAAAGCACATGTCAAACGACAACAACAACAATAAAAAGAAACAAATTAAAGTCAGGTGACCCTTGCAGTGGCAAAGTCACGGATGTATCCTTCTTCTATCCTTCCTGTGTAGTGAATCCGGAAAAGCCACAAATGTATCCTTCCTCCATGTCAACAGGCCATCAGAGGTTGTGATTTGAAGAGGTTATCAGTTCAGTTACGTTGCTTTTAATTCTCAATAGAAAAATGGGATGCCGTCATTTCCATGTGACTCAGAAAGGGTGCAGTTCTCATGTGAGCTGTTGATTGAAATTGATTATTTAATTGGAAGTTAATGGATTGTCCAGACAAATTCAGTATTAAATAAGACTTACATAAGTCACTTAGTCCTAATTCTTATTCCTTTCAACAAAACTACTTATAAGCCATTTTCATTCTTAAAAGCAAACAATGCACTAATTGGGTGAACCGGTGGAAGCAAGAAGAACGTTTAATCAGTCCAAGAAAAATCCAAGAACAAATTTTTAATTTGCCTTTTAGCTTCTGTTTGTTTAGCCTCTGATCGGTGAGTTGGTAGAGCTTCTGTAAGGTTTACACTTATTTATTTTATTTTTATTTATTTATTTATTTATTTATTAAATCAATTCCAAATTACGTTACTTTGCACAGGACAATCCAATGAAACTGTGGTCAGCGTAAAACAGAATATGAGATTCCTTGGAACAAACCGCCCAATACATCACAGAAAGTTACTTGAATTATCGCCAAAAAGGGAAAGTTCAATTTTTCTCAGCATTTTATTATTTGTGTGCAACTGTGTACGTACAGTACTTCCGAATATTACCAATCGAAATGTTGTGCCTGTTTGGCTGTAAGCGTGTTTCTGGGCAACGGAATAAAGCCGAGTCAGAGGCATGCACTTACCTTCGAAATTGAGAGCTACATCACTCCTGACTTGTGCTAAACCCCCGGGGTAAACCATACTCTTTGTACTACTCTTCGTTCAGTTCTTCCGATGCTCAATTATTAGTTATGAGTTACGCATGAGTATGAGCAGTTATTACTTATGGGTTGCGCATGAGCATGTGCAGTTATTACTTATGAGTTTCGCATGAGCATCAGCAGTTATTTCTGTTCAGTAAGCATGAGCATGAGCAGTTATTACTCTTGAGTAATGCATGAGCATGAGCAGTTATTACTCTTGAGTAACACATGAGCATGAGCAGTTATTACTTATGAGTTGCGCATGAGCATGTGCAGTTATTACTTATGAGTTCTGCATAAGCATGAGCAGTTATTACAGATGGGTTTCTCATGAGCCTGAGCAGTTATTGCTTATGAGTTGCGCATAAGCATGTGCAGTTAATACTCTTTACTAACGAATGAGCATGAGAAGGTATTACTTAAGAGTTGCGCATGAGCGTGGGCACTTATTACTGATGAGTTGCTCATGAGCATTAGCAGTTATTACTGATGAGGTTTGCATGAGCATGAGCCCTTTTTACTATTTAGTAACGCATGAGCACGAGCAGTTATTACTTATGAGTTGCGCATGAGCATGAGCAGTTATTACTTATGAGTTGCGCATGAGCATGAGCAATTAATACTGATGAGTTGCGCATGAGCATGTGCAGTTATTACTGAAGAGTTTCGCATGAGCATAATCACTTATTACTCTTGAGTAACGCACGAGCATGAGCAGTTATTACATATGAGTTCCGCATGAACATAAGCAGTTATTACTCTTGAGTAACGCATGAGCATGAGCACTTATTACTTATGAGTTGCGCAGGAGCATGAGGAATTATTACTGATGAGTTGCGCATGAGCATGTGCAGTTATTAATGAAGAGTTGCGCAAAAGCATAAGCACTTAATACTCTTGAGTAACGCGTGACCATGAGCAGTTATTACTTACGAGCTTTGCATGAGCATGAGCAGTCATTACTTAAGAGTTGTGCATGAGCATGAGAAATTATTACTAATGAGTTGCGCATGAGCATGTGCAGTTATTACTTATAGTAGCGCATGAGCATCAGCAGTCATTACTGATGAGTTGCGCATGAGCATAAGCACTTACTACTCTTGAGTAAAGCATGATCATGATTAGTTATTACTTATGAGTTCCGCATGAGCATGAGCACTTATTACTCTTGAGTAAAGCATGAGCATAAGCAGTTATTACTTGTAAGTTGCGCAGGAGCATAAACATAACTGATGCGTTGCGCATGAGCATCTGCAGTTATTACTAAAGACTTGTGCATGAGCACGAGCACTTATTACTTATGAGTTACGCATGAGCATGAGCAGTTATTACTTATGGGTTGCGCATGAGCATTTGCAGTTATTACTTATGAGTTTCGCATGAGCATGAGCACTTATTACTCTTTAGTAGCGCATGACCATGGGTAGTTATTACTCTTGAGTAACGCATGAGCATAAGCAAATATTACTCTTGAGTAACACATGAGCATGAGCAGTTATTACTTATGAGTTGCGAATAAGCATGTGCAGTTATTGTTTGTGAGTTCTGCATGAGCATGAGCACTTATTACTCTTGAGTAACACATGAGCATGAGCAGTTATTACTTATGACTTGCCCATGAGTATGTGCAGTTTTTAGTTATGAGTTTTGCATGAGCATGAGCAGTTATTACTGATGACTTTCGCATGAGCATAAGCACTTACTACTCTTGAGTAGCGCATGAGCATCAGCAGTCATTACTTATGAGTTGCACATGAGCATCTGCAATTATTTCTGTTGAGTAACGCATGAGCATGAGCAGTTATTACTCTTGAGTAACGCATGAGCATGAGCAGTTATTACTTATGAGTTACGCATGAGTATGAGCAGTTATTCCTTATGGGTTGCGCATGAGCATCAGCAGTTATTTCTGTTGAATAATGCATGAGCATAAGCAGTTATTACTCTTGAGTAACGCATGAGCATGAGCACTTATTACTCTTGAGTAACGCATGAGCATGAGCAGTTATTACTTATGAGCTTTGGATGAGCATGAGCAAGTCATTACTTATGAAATGCGTATGGGCATGAGAAATTATTACTAATGAGTTGTGCATGAGCATCAGCAGTCATTACTGATGAGTTGCGCATGTGCATAATCACTTATTACTCTTAAGTAAAGCATGATCATGAGCAGTTATTACTTATGAGCTCGGTATGAGCATGAGCAGTTATTACTCTCTAGTAACGCCTGAGCATGAGCAGTTATTACTTATGAGTTGCGCATGACCATGAGCAACTATTACTGATGAGTTGCGCATGAGCATGTTCGGTTATTACTGAGGAGTTGCGCATGAGAATGAGCACTTATTACTCTTGAGTAACGCATGAGCATGAGCAGTTATTACTTATGAGTTGCGCATGAGCATGAGCAATTATTGCTTATGAGTTACGCATAAGTATGAGCAGTTATTACTTATGGGTTGCGCATGAGCATGTGTAGTTATTACTTATGAGTTTTGTATGACCATGAGCACTTATTTTTCTTTAGTAGCGCATGACTATGAATAGTTATTACTTATGAGTTGCGCATGAGCATCAGCAGTTATTTCTGTTGAGTAACGCATGAGAGTGAGCAGTTATTACTGTTGAGTAACGCATGAGCATGAGCAGTTGTTACTCTTGAGTAACACATGAGCATGAGCAGTTATTACTTAGGAGTTCCGCATGAGCATGTGCAGTTATTAGTTGTGAGTTCTGCATGAGCATGAACAGTTATTACTGATGAGTTGCGCATGATCATGGGCAGTTACTACACTTGAGTAACGCATGAAAATGAGCAGTTATTGCTTATAAGTTGCGCATGAGCATTGCAGTTATTACCCTTGACTAACGCATGAGCATGAGCAGTTATTGCTAATGAGCTTTGCATCAACATGAGCACTTATTACTCTTGAGTAACGCATGAGCATAAGCAGTTATTACTGATGAGTTGCAAGTGAACAGAACCAGTTATTAGTTGTAAGTTTTGCACGAGCATGAGCACTTACTACTCTTGAGTAACACATGAGCATGAGCAGTTTTACATATAAGTTACCCATGAGCATGTGCAGTTATTAGTTATGAGTTCTGCATGAGCATGAGCAGTTAATACTGATGAGTTGCTCATGAACATGAGTAGTTATTACTTATGAGTAACGCATGAGCATCAGCAGTTATTACTTATGAGTAACACATGAGCATGAGCAGTTATTACTCTTGATTAACGCATGAGCATGAGCAGTTATTACTCTTGAGTAACGCATGAGCATAAGCAGTTATTACTTATGGGTTGTGCATGAGCATGTGCAGTTATTACTTATGAGTTTCGCATGAGCATGAGCACTTATTAATCTTGAGTAATGCGTGACCATGGGTAGTTATTATTTATGAGTTGTGCATGAGTATCAGCAGTCATTTCTGTTGAATAACGCATGAGCATGAGGAGTTATTTCTGTTGAACAACGCATGAGCATGAACAGTTGTTACTTTTGAGTAACGCAGGAGCATGAGCAGTTATTACTTTTGAGTAACACATGCCCGTGACCAGTTATTACTAATGAATTGCCCATGAGCATGTGCAGTTATTAGTTATGAGTTTTGCATGAGCATGAGCAGTTATTACTGATGAGTTGCGCATGAACATGAGCAGTTAATACACTTAAGTAACGTATTAGCATGAGAAGTTATTCCTTTTAATTTGTGCATGATCATGAACAGTTATTACTTATGAGTTGATTACGAGCATAAGCAGTTATTTCTTATTAGTTTCGCATGACCATGAGCACTTATTACTCTTGGGTAACGCATGAGCTTACTTATGAGTTGCGCATGAGCATCAGCAGCTTGTTTTGTTGAATAACGCATGGGCATGAGCAGTTATTTCTGTTAAATAACGCATGACCATGAACAGTTATTACTCTTGAGTAACGCATGAGCATGAGCAGTTATTACTCTTGAGTAACACATGAGCATGAGCAGTTATTACTTATGACTTGCCCATGAGCATGTGCAGTTATTAGTTATGAGTTATTACTTACGAAGGATGTCATCGAATGCGCCCAGGTGTTGTATTGTCAACAACTTCATTTGCAACGAGAGAAAACGCATTGAAGACAGATGCTCCTCAAACACATCCACAAAACAACTCCTGGGCGCATTCGATGACATCCTTCGCCTTAACGGTTACCCAGAGAATAGTATAGAGCAAACTAAATGCCCACAAAATCTTCAACACAACTCTCAGCCTACCGGCACGGAGTGGTCGTACTTTAAGATCCCTTACATTTCTGAGCGACTCAATCACAAGATCACTAACATTTTTAGAAAGGAAAACATTCCAGTACGCGTTGCCCACAAGTCCTACACGCTCAGACAAGCCCTATCCCACACCTCCACGGAGCGCAAATGCACCAGAGACAAATGCCCCATCGCTAACACCGGATTGTGTTTACGAAGAAATGCAGTGTACCAGCTCACGTGCAACAGCTGTGATCAACATTACATTGGTAGCACAACACGCTTCATCCATGACCGCGTAAGAGAACATATCCGTAACGATAGCTCCTCCGTCAAAAAACACATCTCTTCCTGCCAGAACAACGACCACAAAGGCATTAACATCAAAATTATTATGAGCGAAAACGATCCCGCTAATCTACGCCTCTACGAAGCATTTTATATCAGAAAATACAAGCCGACACTCAATTCCCGAGAGGAATGTACTGAATTTGCGGAACTGCTATTTTAATATTTAATTTTAGACACTACAATCCATCATCAGAACCTTGTATAACGCTCGCAGTTTATTTCTATAGCTTTCACACATACGTCACATTTTTTACACATTTCACCCTTCACCCTACACTCTCTTTGTATATATATATATAGCGCGCGCGGTATATTTTCTCATCCCTGATGATGCCGTTGATCGGCGAAAGCTCGGATTTTAGTTTTTAAACAGCAGTGTAAGGCCTCAATTGAACAGTTTTTATATATTTTAAACCATGCTGCTGAAGGACAACATGAACAGAATACTATCCTCTCAGTTTCAAGGCGGCCAAGGTTTTTTTTCCTGTTTTGGCGCAGTCTTCAGGAGTACGTTACAATTCTTGAATCCAGAAATGTAAGATCAGAATAGTTTCCTTTGCTTTTTAAGCTACACTGTGTCCTGTATTGAAACTCATTGAGATTTTCCTTAATAAAGCAGATCCTTCCCTGAAACAGTAACAACAAAACAACAAAAAGTTACCATAAGCCCTATAATTATCTCAACACAAAATGTGCATGTTGCTAAGTACGTCTTCTAGACAGTTGGCCGTCGGAGGAACTTACCCTATGCAAAAAAGAGCGCAACATTGCTAGCATTCCCTTTCTTGATAGCCTAGAGGGAGAAGGAATCACTTGGAGGAGCAAAACACACTCGACGAGGCCCGAGTTCTTTCTCGAGATTTCTTTCTCCTTTGTTTCTTAAGCTCGCTGTCCAGACCGTCAAGAGAGGCAATAGCTACGAAAAGAGCACCTGATCACAGATGGCACCACTCCCAACTGTGGCCAAGCTCAGAACTAAAAATTCTTGCATTTCTCTTCGATAAACGGTCATAGTAGCACATGTTCAGGGAAGTACTGCCCAATAGCTCTCATGGGTACACTTCAGGCCCCAGTTGTTCAAAGCGTGGATAATTTTATCTACTGGATACTTTGCTATCCGGCCGATAAATGTGTGCAACCTTTTCCCCGATAGCCCTACACTCTGTGAATACAGTATGAGCATATGTCAAATTCAAATATGGGATTGTGTGTAAAAGTTGCCAAAAGGGTTGGTTGGAGTAAGTTTGCTCCTCTGGATAGCGACTTATCCAGTGGATAAAGTTATCTGCTCTTTGAACAACGGTGGCCAGAATTGAATCCAACTAAAAAATAGAACCACATGGTGCAGCGCATAAAATAATAAACAGCTGCTCAATAGCACTCGTTTGAATGGTTAGAACCAGTTTGTAGGACGTAAGACATTATCACAGGAAAGTACTGCTTATAAAAATCAAAGAAATATTTTTGCTTGTCTGTGATTGGTCGAAATCCGTCACGTAAGGCAATATGTCCCCACTTAAATTGGCAATACAGGATGATATTCCCCCGCTTTTAAAAGTTAGAGTTACTTCAGTGCAACAAAGCTGTTGGAACAGATGAGGAGAGCAAACTCGTCTAAAGTGTTTCTGGAAAACTCCAAAACGTTAGTGCAGTGGTTCAAGAGGTTCGTTATCTAAACATCAAGACTGAAAACCACTGAAAAAATAAGAACTCTAATACCCAAAAGTACACCCAATGCGCTTTCAGCTAAAATATTTGAAGGATAATAAACACAGTAGCTCTCATATGGTATTAAAAATTAAAACTTTTGCGTAATTCTTTCGCTTTGGAAAAACTGTTTGCTTCTCGGAACAGATAATGTGCGGGGACAAATGCATGTGAAATCTTCGTGCCAAATAAAGGTTGCTTTTTAGTCCCCGTTTCAATGGGAGAAAACAATACTGCACTTTTGTCTCATGGATCCTCGCAGAGTGTCAAACTTGTTCTTAAGGAGAGGTTCAAGCTGTTCTGTTAATTTTGTGTAATTCCTTTCCAACTCTTTCTGATAGGCACGCTGATCAACAGTAATCAGATGTTTGTTCTTCTGCAGTGCATCTCCGCATCTGAAATGAACGACCAACAAAAGAACACTAAGAGAACATTTTGGATTAAGAGTAATTAGGTGATACACTTGGATGTGTGTTTGGACTGCTTTCATCTAGGACGGTAGCTCCTACCCAAAGGTATTATTACAGGGAAAGCTTAGTCACAAACTGACAAAGGGCTATTGGAACCCAAAACAGAAATTGGGGGGGAACCACGCCATATGTAACGTTTAGCCGGAATAAGCCTCGGTTACCCCAATTTTCGTTTTGGACTCCACTAGTCCTTGTTGAACTCTGTTTTCCCAGAGAAGTCATAAACCACACAAAAAGAGTTAATATAAAGAGGCACCATCCTCAAATAGCTCAAGTTTGTCAGACTATCCAGTGATGCGCAGAAGGAACGCACAATAACAAGTGGAGGTACCAGTTCAATAGTAATTTTTCCATGTCTTTTCTTAAGCGTAGAACATGTTTGACAAATGCTCATTCATCAAACAACTGCGATTCTGTTAATGACGTTATTGCTAAAAAAAAGTTAGCGAGATTCCGAGAGACCAGCTGTCATTTCTCGCCAATAGTTTGTCAACATGTTACCACGTTTGATGTTTTTCGGTGTCCGCACAACAGAATTCTCAACACGTGCTTGCAAACTATTATTTGTGTTTGAAACACCCTTCTTATTTCAACAATAAGTGTATGTGCTCAGTATGTATGTAGATGTCTACATTTGAAATGTAACTAAACAAGACTAGTGTCTAACTAGAAAACTATATGGTTAACTTAGGCACTACGACAATAAAAATAAATACCTATAAAACTTTAAATTAACTAAATAAATTATATACATATATAATATTAATATGGTGTAAGGAAATGTGAAATAACTTCCCAACTATCGTTTATAAACTTGGCTCAAATCATGGACCCCAATGCAACAAACTGCCTATGTGTAGAGTAATATTAACCTTTTGACAAACTCTTTGAAGCAGAGCCTCAGTCTGTGATGGTGTCTGGTGAACATCTGAGATTCGCCTTCTTCGTTAGAATCCTGACTGTGACAAAGAAACACCAGAGCTATCTCCAATGGACCCTGCCGCCGAGAAACATAATCAAATATTGCAACCAGTCCATAAATTGACACCATTAACATGTTACCAATTGCCTTAATTCTTGCGAACATGCTGGACATAATTGGTACTGACAATGAAGTGCTATTAGGATAGGGAAATGCTATGTAAGACAAATCGGCAATTGCAACTGTGACAACTGTGACATGTTAGATGGGGGGGGGGGGGGGTGGAGTTTCAAAAGCAACCTAAGGAGAACAAAGACTATAAATATTTAAGGTAAATTAACCGTCAGGAAGGTGAAGGCCTGAGTGGGACTCAGGATGAGAGGGGGAGCGGGTACCCATAGAGAACGACCACGAATAGTAAGATCAAGGAAGCTGGTAACGGCTGGGAAGCCGGGACAAAATGACTCCGAAAAGAGTAGCCTGCAGGAATATGTACCATGCATGTACCATGCATGTTACCAGAGATTATCCATCACAATCAAACAGGATTCGTTAAAGATCGTTATATAGGCGAAACAATTCGATCTATCTATGATATAATGGATTATACTGTTGAAGAGAATATTCCAGGACTAATGATTTTTATTGATTTTGAAAAAGCTTTTGATAGCGTGGAATGGGACTTTCTTTTCGAATGTCTTGAATCCTTCAATTTCGGACCTAACTTTCTTAACTGGGTTAAAACTTTTTATAAAAACATACAGAGCTGTACTATAAATAATGGAACTGCTTCAAATTATTTTGTGCTTGAACGCGGAGTCCGGCAAGGTGATCCACTCTCGCCGTATCTTTTTATAGTAGTTGTGGAAACTCTTGCAATTGCCATTCGTCAAAATAAGGAGATAAAAGGAATCTCTATCGAGAATGAGGAAACAAAGCTATTGCAATACGCGGATGACACTACTGCAGTGCTCTCGGATATGAACTCGGCCAAAAGTTTATTTGAATTGTTGGACATTTTCAAGGACATTTCGGGCCTTAAGATTAATTGCACAAAAACTGAGGGTATGTGGATCGGAGCATCCAAAGAAAATGAAACAGAACCTTTTGGAATTAGATGGCCTATGGAACCAATAAGAGCTCTCGGAGTATACTTCACTTATGACCTAAAACTGCTCAAAGAAAAGAATTTCATCGAAAGACTGGATAGTATTAAAAAACTGATAAACATTTGGTCTTCCAGAGGTCTTTCAATCCTTGGTAAAGTGACAATAATAAAATCCTTTCTAATTCCCAAATTTGTTTATGTATGCTCACTCCTGCCAACACCCAATGAGCTGGTGAAACAATTAAATCAATTGCTATTCAAATTCTTATGGAATGGAACAGATAAAGTAACGCGTGTGTCAACAATAAACGATTATGGGGAAGGTGGACTAAAAATGATTGATTTAGAAAGCATGGTTAAAGCTTTGAGATTGGCATGGCTTAAACGAATATTCAACGCAAACGATGGGACATGGAAGCGGTACTTACAACACCAATTGAAAACAGTTGGAGGACTGTTCTTTTTAAATTGTAACTATGACGTTAAGGATTATACATTCACTTCCCAGTTTTATCGAGAGCTTCTTCTGTGGTGGTCACAATTTCGCGACAGTTTCGCTACTGACATAAATTGGACAAATGTTATTTGGAATAATAAAGAAATAAGAATAGATAAAAAGCCCATTTTTTACAAAAATTTCTATGAATCCGGATTTATTTACATACGTGATCTCCGACTTGATTTGAATATCAACGATTCCTTTAGTTACGTTTCAAATAAAATTGGAAAAATTAGCATTCTACAGTGGGCGGGCCTTCGGCACTCAATACCTGATTTCTTAAAAAATACGCGTGATCAAATCTACCCACTAACGCCTTCTTTGCTTCAGATAAATAACAGCATTTTTGATGTGAAAAAGAAGAAATCGGAAGATTACTATTCGTTATTTGTTGCGAAGAAATCACGGCCACCTAATATTGTTCATAAGTGGAAAGGCGATTTTAATATATCAGATGATTTATTGAAAGAATCCTTCATTTTGCCTCACGCTGTTGCACTCGAATCGTACGTTAAGGCCTTTCAGTATAAAATTCTCAATAATATACTCTACACAAACGCGAAATTATGCAAAATTGGTTTTAGAGTTGACGAATTATGCACTTTCTGCGAAACTGAGCGAGAAACACTATATCACCTACTTTATCAATGCACTTATGCTAGGCAGTTTTGGAACGAGTTTGAATTGTATTGGCACCGCTTGTCAAATCAGGTGATTCACCTGACTTTGGAAAATGTCTTATTCGGAATACTTTCAACACCATGCCCTTCACATATGCTGCTTAATTACTTTATTAGCATTGGAAAACTGTTTTTGTGGGACTGTAGAAGAACACAAATACATCCTAAAATACAAGGTTTTCAGAACACGATAGCTATCAAATATAATATTGAAATAAAAATAAGTAAGAAAAAGTTTTATGAAAAGAAATGGATATTCAAATGAGAAGAATTTGATAACTACGTGAAAAGTCTTTAAAGCTGATTCGCCTAATCTACTATTCTTTTTTTTTTTATCTGATGTTGCTCGGTTTAATTGGTTTAATTGGTTTATTTAGTTAAATTAGTTGAATTATTATTATTATTATTTGAATTATTTGATTTGCTTAAAAATAGAAATGGGGTAACTGTGCAAAATGTATGAATTGTTATTATTTTAACCTATATATAATATTGTCAATGAAATTGTAACTGCTCTGTAAATGATAAATTTCAATAAATATTATATATATATATAAAAAAAAAAAAAAAAAAAAAAAAAAAAGATGGTCTTTCTCTTGTACTGGGTTACTAACTCGCTATGCGCCTTACCGCTTGGTGTGAATGGTGTTTCATACACGAATCTCCCTAGCAATACAACAACAACATATTTCATTTCATCAGAACATAAATTTTTTAACTTATCACAGCTGTCATCAAATTTAGACAGTAACGAAAGGGAAGTATAGGGAGTACAGGAAACAAGCAAATTAAATTTGGGCAAAGATTGACTAAGATGCAGTCTAAGTGACTTAAATTAACAAATTAAACATTGATGAAGATACGACAGTGTAGCACTCACTTTCTCCATATCCGCAGTGGGTTTGGAGACAATTGTCAGACTTTTACAATTCGCATGTTGCATTCTCACAACTCGCATGCCGGAGAGCACCTACAAGCGTCCATACTAATGTTGCAGGGATTGACTAAAAGCTAATCACACAGTAGCCTCTACACAGCTGGCCACTCTCTGAACAAAAATTGGTTGAGAAGAGCGGAACATTGAGCACAGGCTAAGCACACAGGCAAAAATTTAATTAATATTTCACCACTGCATAAGAAACGCACAAATTCAGTGCACTCGCTCCATTACCTAACAGCGAGTTAGCATAATTTCTACACTAGAACAATGCTACTATAACCTATCCCGTTAAGTACCTAGTGCAGAATAAAAAGAACATACTTAAGTTGAAATTCTTGTCAAAGTATGTAATACGGTCCTTCAGTTCATATTCGTCGAAGTAAGGATCCACAAATGTTAGCTGAATATACGCTTTATCTGGATCAAGCTTGTCCTGTTCAACAGCATTGGAATCTTTTATCACTTCAATGACATCTGGTCCAAACGTTTCTCCGTAAAAAGCCTGAAAACAAACAGAGTTTAAATTTGACAGTTGCAAGGATAAGCGCAAAGGCAATGGAACAATTTCATTCCCAACCGTACTCCAAATGTTGCAAAAACAAACAGCAGCGTTTAACTCGTTCTTCCTACACAGAATGAAAAGTCAGAACCACCTTAAACAGCATAGGTGCTGTTATACCACATACATCACATGTGTAATGAGAATCTATGAGAATTTAAACTGGTTTGACTGTCATCTGCGAGATGCAAGCATCAGGTCTGAACGCCAGGGAATAAGAGTAGACTAGTGGTTAGTTAAATTCTGGATGCCCCAAGTTGAAATCTCGCCCTGACCACTAGCTGAATAGGCCATTTCCGAGTTGCTGTGAGCCTCATTATGAAAGGGAGGCTAAGTGCAAAAGCTTTTCATGTGAAACTGATTATTTTTGTTTGCATATGGATGACAACTAATTTTTATAACAAAAACTTTGCACTTAGCCTCGCTTTCATAATGAGGTTCACAGCAACTCGGAAATGGCCTATTGTTTCATGGCAAACACGTGTTCAACTCTTCAGTCACACTTGGGAATAGTTGTCAAACGGCCAACGTGATATTTGCATTTGTGTTTTCTTGAGAAAAGGAGTATGTAGATTAGAATTGTACAAAATAATTCTGGCCTTTGATGATTACCCAAACTACTCCATTTTACTGAGAAACTGGAAACAGCGGGCGGCAAATATAGGATAAACATGTTCACATGGTCATTTCTGTAATTTGCCGTTTAGCGTAAACAAAATTCTAAATCTTTCTATTACGTTTTTCTTGGAATAATTTAAGGATTTACTGGCAATTGAGTCACCCCAAAAAGTATTTTTGGTAGACTCTTGTTTTGTTTTTTCTTAAGTTCTTGTTACAGACTGTCAACAAACCTGCAAACGATGTGAAATTTCTGGCAGCTTTGTGATGGCCGGTTCTTTGTAAATGTACTCTTCACCATCCAAGTCGCCAAATTTTGATCCGTAAAATCCAACTCTGAAATATGTCCCTAACATGCGCTTTCCTTCCTATGAAGTCACACAAAAACAGTCTACATCAATAAAATACTTTACATGGAGGGAAGAATCTCCTGGCTTGCAGTGGTCTAAGGAACTTCAATAGTTGCATCACATTCAAAACAAAAGGTACGCAAATGTATAAATTGTGTGCTGGGGGTGGAGTGGGATGGGGAGGACCACTGCGGAGGAGAGGGTATAGGTAAGATGAATTAGAATCCCTTACCGTTTGTATAATCTTACTGAAGGCTTCTGAAAGTTTCTGATGAACGTGCGTTAGCTTTTTGTAGTTACGTCTGGCCTCTAGTGTAGGTATCAGTAGTTTGTAGACTTCATTTACACACTCAAACAGCTGAGCACGGAAAAATGTAGTGGCAGCCTTTTCCTGAAGGGACACCAAGCCATTTTCACAAAAGTACTTTCCGGTACAAATGCCCTCCTCATCCTTAAAGAAAATTATACGAAATGTACACATGGCTGCTTCAACATGGTTATTAACCTACCAAACAGAGTAAAGAAGAACAAATCAACTCTCGTCACTCAAAACCAATGCATGCAAGACTCACTCACAATGCCATTTTCATATCTTGAATTTTTCAAACTTGTCTTGAAATATCAGTTCAGAATGACGAAGGAGAGGAAGTTTCATGATTGGCACTTCTTACTTGTTTAAACCTGTTCTCTCCTGTCCTGTTGTTTTACTAAACAAGAAACTTTGTTCCATAACTTGGACCTGACAAAAACCAGTTGAAGCCTACCTTGGGACTCATTTTAGCCCTTAGGTGCGTTAGAGCCCGTAAAATTAAGGCCATTTTGGCCCTTAGTTAGTGAAGCCCAATTAGATCCCAAAATAGTATTGTTTTTATCGTAGGGGAGTAGGGGAAGCTTTAAGTGCTTTAACCCTTTCACTCCCATGGGAGTTGTCGTATTTTTGTAAAACGGCAACTGTGAACCCCTACACCAACTGTAATACACCAATTAAAAGGTTTTATCTGGGGCATTGTATAAATCATTCCAGCTAAGACAAAGGAAGTAACAGAAAAGAATGAAAAGTGTTTAAAACAAGAAAATATTAACCTCAAAATACATCTCACTTCTTGTATTACCCTGTCCATCAGGGTATGGGTTTACCTGAAGAACAATAATAATTCATGGCACTGATGTATACAACAAATAACAATATTTTAAATATTGCAAAGTATTCAGTAGTCACAAGCCCCCACAGCTACCAGAAACCTGCCATTCAAGATAATGTTAAAGGGGAAGTATCACGGGGATTTTCAACTTTTGTGATGAAAATGGTGCAACAACACCTTCACTTGGTTACAAAAAATTCTTGCATGAACATCAAGAAAAAAATCAAGTGAATTCTTGTTAGGAACAACTTATGACCTGCTCAGTCCATTTGTGGCCAGAGAGGCCTTGATAGTCTTACATGTAGTACACTGGGGTGACACTCAACAACACATTTGTATGAGCGATACTTTTAGGTTCTGTTGATACTTCCCCTTCAAGAAAGCACTAAAACAAAAAATGAAAACTAGGAAGGAAAATCATACTACTTGACACACAAATACAAAATAAAAACATGGTAATTTGTAAAAGGCAATACTTTGATAACAGGATGTCCAAAACAAGGCAACAAACTTTGAGGGTTCGGTGGACCATTTATCATATATTTTACTTTATGTTATGTGTACAATGCACATTTCAATAAAATCAGATAGCAGTAATATTGCAGGGAACAAGATTGTAAGGAACTTACAGTGCAACGCGCCTTACCGTGGCCACCCAATAAACTTTTTTTACAAGTTAGCCAATCATGTTATTTTGTATTTTATGAACAAGGAGGAAGATGTCCTGATTGGCTAACTTGTAAACAAATTTTGTTGGGTGGCCACGGTAAGGTGCGTCGCACTGTAAATGCAGTTTCCATCTTCTCATCAGAAACACATTTATTTAATTTTTAATTAAATTTCAATATTGTTTTCTCTTCTTGTCAAAAAAAAAAAGAGCAAATAAAACTTGATGAATACCTGGTGTAACTCAGAAGTTAAACAGTAAGGTGGTTTGTCTCCAGGAGGAGAAATGTCCAGCTTTAGTGTACCTGTAACATAACAAAGCTAATTGGTAAGACAATAATACAAAACACAGTACACTCAAAATTAGCCAGCAAACTGTGTGCCATACTTTCTCTGGCATATAGGCAGGAATACACTTAGTTACTCCTGTTGGTGTAACTTTTCCTTCTAACCTCTGAAGGTTCTCAAAATTAATTTTGGTATAATTAACTAATCAGGTTAGTAGACAGACAAGTACCCATAGCTTGACTTCTACATGCATCCATTTAATAACAATGTATTAAATAAATACAAAGAATACTATTACTCATCTGATTACTTTGTTCGAGTAAGTCATCAAAACTATAACTAAATAATTTAACACATGCATGATAACCTTTCCAGATCCTCATATGTTTTAGACACATTACATCTCTTACACAACTAAGACATTAAACAACAATTTTCCAAATCTATAGAAACTGATGTTAAGGCACTAAGGGGCGTGCACATCAATATTTGGTAAAAGTTAATAAAGTATTTGTCTGGATGAGATACATGCAGTTATCATTTTAAGGAAACTCGGTTTACCATTTAGTTAGTGTTTGCTACCACTTGGATTGTTTAAAATTTAATTAAAACTTTATGTACCCTAGTACCTTTTAGAACACAAACCAGAAAACAATATCTCTGGGTAAGGAGCAAAACTACTGTACTCATCAGAATTGGTAGCCATTAGAAGTGAAAATGAATTGGACTTAATTTGCCCACAAAACACAATAACGGTCTGCTAGCTACAAGTAACTTCACAAAAGGTTCCAACAAGCACCCCACTCCCCAGACATTTTTATATGAATCTGAGGTCCACCCTGGTACTTGATGGACTTTCTTAGTATTATCGTTGCTCAGTAAACAAAAATTACCTGGATTACACAACAAAAGGACTACAACACTAAACATAAAAATCACCTGGAATGCACTTGAGACGTTTTAATACAGATGACGGTCTTTTCAGGTCAGCTAAGAATTTGTACAGGTCATCATCTTTCAATTTATCTGATTCCTGAACAGAAGAAAAAGGATGATATAAGCACAGATTGCAGTGTTCCAGATAAGAGAGGGGTCTCAGGTCAAAAACCCGAGAAGCCTGGTTTCCTGACCTGACAAAATGAATGGCAAACTTAAGAAGATTTAGAGAGAACCAGAGCTATTGACCCCTCAAAATTCTTCATTGACTCTCTGATTTTGAAAGTTAACTGGAACACTGGATTGCCTGAATTCGTTTTATAAATCATACTATTAAATAAATAAAGAAACATTAATTTAACTAAAGTCAGGTTTTCTTCATGAGACCTGTACCATAACTTGAAGCGTTATCACTTATGACAGAATGAGAGCTACAGTCAACTCCTGACAACTCGAACCTTCAATAGAGGAGTTGAGCACAAATGACCGAAAATAAGGAAAAACGGTGTTTACTGCTTCTTTCTATTCACACAAGGTACATTTTAATCAAATTTAATTGTAGAGAAGTCGAGTGAAAATGGAACAATATTTCTAGATTATAAATCAGAACGTAACCGAAATGTAACGTAATGCAAAACAAAGCAAAGCAGACTAAGTACCACGAACTTTGCAGGTTTTAAAGATATCAACATGCCGCTACTGCTACAAAGTTCATCATGCAATTTATTTTCACAAGGAATATAGTCAGTTAATATGCCCTGGTGCTTCTGAACTAATCTATTACTATTGATTGTCTTTAAAAGTGCTGTTTTCTAAGGAGAAGGAATTAAGCAGCAAAGCTTGATGAAGATACAGTACACTGTAGTTAAAAGTACCGTAAACCAGCAAAACCCTGAGCTGGAATGACACGGTGTAATGTAAAGAAAAATTAAAAGAATACACGGCTGCTACAAAACATTTTCAATGTTTTGGACTACAGTATTAATAATTATTGTTTTGACCAGTCATGTCATGATAAACATAGTTCGAGTTATCGAGGGTAAAATTATATAGAAAATGACCTGAAGGGAAACTAAAATTGGTTTGATTAAGCTGGAGGTTCAAGTTATCAAGGGCTCGAGTTACCAAGGGTAAGTAAAATGACGCAAATCCAGGGGAAATCAATCTTGGTTCGAGTTAGCACGAGGTTCAAGTTAGCGAGGGTTCAAGTTATCGGGAGTCGACTGTACTTCCTGTTATACTGTTTATTATCTTGTACAAAGCGATTTTAAGTTTTTAAGGCTTGGATAAAGTCCTAAGGCATGACCACTGAAATCAAGGCTTGCAACTGAGCATGGTTGTTTTTTTGTGTGGTGCTAAGAAGCATACCTGTTTGAAGAAACTGCTGACTGTAAGTGTGACAGGTCTAAAATTTGTAAGATCAGGAACTATGTCTAATTCAGCACCATCACCCAGATGAATTGACTTCCGTGCTTCATAAATTGAACCTCTGCTGGAACGTAGCATTGCAGATGGCGCATCTACCATACCAGATTGCTGTTAAACAAAAACAAAAAACTTAAACCAAGAAGAAACAAAATACACTCAATTGAAAAAACATTGTCACATGCAAACATGAACCATGGCCCATCAAATGTGTTCTTCCAGGTTATGAAAGCCACTCTGAAAATTAAGCTCCAACTTTTAATAATCTGGATTAGCTAAGTGGTAAAGTATTGGAGAGTTCTTTTCTGCACAGGGTTGCCATTAATCAAGAATTCAAAAAAAAAAATCCTGAGTGACTTGTCCCTGGCTTTTTATGGATCACCAACAAGTTTCCACTGACCGTGCATGATGAATCATTTGGTCATAAAGCCAAATAAAAAATTATTCATAGACATCTGTCAATAACTATACCTTCCCAACAAAAAATAAACTTTATCAAAAGTGCATGTAATGGCAAGGAAAAACTGCAATATTGCCTGAGTGAGTTTTTACTGTCTTTGAGGTAGAATTTAGAATTTCCCTAGCTTGATGCAAATTTCCCTGATCTTAAAAAATAATTTGCTTTCCCTGGACTGCACCAATTGGCAACTGTTGCTGTTGCATTTGCTTTGAGGTCTGGCTGGACCTTGTGTTGTTTACGTTTGTTGTGATTGACTAGGGAGACTACAGGGGGACAATACAGGTAAAAATCAAAACTATTTTTTCCAGCAGAAGTAAATGGCATCAAGCAGAGAGAAACAAGCACAAGCAAGTCATCATTACTCTTGGCTTGACTCCTAGTTGGTTGAAAAAGTGAAAAGGTTTTTTAAAGCAATCCCAAAATATACAGAAAGCAAAACGACAGAGCTGAGGAGGGCATTGGGCATCCTCTGAGACCGAGGGGCGGTTAGTCGGGCAGAAAGGATTTACATGGGCAAACGTTGGTTTACTATAAAAACGGGAGAGCCCCTGGGCTTACTGAACCAGTTCCAGAAGCATTTAAATTCCCCGATTTTGATTGGCCGGAAAATTTTTTCTGTTACATTACAATTACTGAACTACTGTAAGAAAAATGGCCTGATGCCACAATACTACTATGTTAACCTTTTAGCCCTAACGCCAGTGATCAGCATCAAGTTTCTCCTTGTAATATCAATGCTTCATTAATTTTTGGGATATTTTAATAAGTTCTCCCCAGTACTTTTATAATAAAAGTATGAGACCAAGATAGGAGAATTTTGTTCTTTGATATTAGGGGTTAAAGGTTAACTGCATGTACCCTTCTATTTGGAGCAGTAGCTGCTGGACTGTCTTTCTCCTAAACAGGTCCTGTGTCAGTGTTCTTCCCAGTGATAATGTCCACTAGATGTATAGCAGTCCATGCAAATGGCATGCGATACTTGCTAAGCCTGTCACAGTTTGATACAGCTGCTAAACGCATCTTGTCTCTATGCTAGTGATTAAAGACAAGGCAAAATAAGTCTAGGAAACCAACACAAATAGAAGTGGGTGTCCATTTTGTGGGCCAAGTTGAGCAATAAATTGTATATCTTTTCACTTTGCCTGTTTCAAATTCCAGCACCATGCCAAATTATTCTAGTAATTGGTTCAGACATTCGTGTTTTTTCTTAAAATCACTGAGCTGCATGATTTCTTTTGATGAAACCACCATCACATTCTCATAGTTTCACCAGGTTTTAAAATTCATTCTTTGTTTCACAATTTGCATGTGCACGTGTCCAAAATGTACACCAGCATGGCACCATTCAAAAATTTTTGATCACCTACCGGCAAATTAAATAAATTGCAAAAGGTAAACAAAACTCAAACCTTTCTTAATTTTTCATGATTGTAACTAATGATATGCAGTTTTTTATCACCAGCTATTAACTAAGACTGTCTAGTATTTTACTGTACTAATTTTGCATTGTACATGTACCTCATCTTATCTTAACTTAAATTTTGTCCTTTATAATTTATTTTATTTATTTACTTACTTCACCCAAACTAACCTTAGGGTTTTCAGTATCCTTCAGGTATGGTTCAGCACATTCACTGATGTCTCCTTGTTGCAAAACTTTTTCTAATTTTATGACAAGGAACACATCTGTTGAGGGGTATGTGATGGAAAATATCGCTGAGCGACTGAGAGTAGAGATGTCAGTGCGAGGATTGTGCTCTTTAACCAACTTTCTGCACCACTCACTGTTCATGTCAAAGTAGAAGTTTTCTGATATCTAATGCACAGTAAATCAGAGAAAATCAATTATTAATAATTATTAACGATGATGGCCATCAATATTGAGCACAACTAGAGAATAAATGGAAATATTATTTTTTCCCCAAAAAAGAACAAAAATACATCTTGAAGACTTTACAGATTAACTTATGACTGTATGGAACAGCTTTGTCATGTTACCTTTTAATTAATAAAATGCCAACTCTGAAGTTCAAAACTCAAAGAAAGATCACTTTTTACACAGCTTTCAAATGAATCATATTTGTCTACATTTCTCTCAAAATTGAAGGATTGAGGGTGTTATTATTAAGGGCCTATGTCTTAACTTTAGGTTGATTTTTGGCTTTTAAATAAATTGTACATGTTGTAGGTCGATTTTTTATTTTTCTTGAAAATTACCAAATACTAAATTCTGTGAGTTAAATAAGTGTGAGTAAATGTTAAATGAACTCTTGTGGGCCATGTGCCAGAAATGAGGTTAACCAGAAGATAACAGGAAAATATTATGAAAACCCATAAGATTTGACAGTAAGGGTTGTTTTTAGTACATGTACTTTGGATTGCCCTTAATTTTGATATGACCAGAACCTCAATTAAGCAACCACCTGTCATTATCATCATCATCATCATTATCACCATGATAAGCTTTACTTTAATCAGGGTATCATAATCATGTAGAAGGTCTTAAGTACTGCGAGCTGTGCTAACTACTTTAAGGACAGTGCCTACTAATACCGAAGTATTTTTGTTCGGTTTATGACTATGCGGGAAAAGCAGATCTTAGCAAGGCCTATTGGAATCCAAAAAGAAAATTGGGGGTAGCCACGCATTTTTCAGAGATAATTATGCAAAAATATCTCTAAAAAGCGCCAAAATATAAAGCAATGTATGAGATTTTTTCCTAAATTGAAGCTTAATTTTCTCTGAAAAATGCATGGTTACCCCCAATTTTCTTTTGAGATACCAAAGGCATTTGGTAAGTTCTGCTTTCTCAGTATAGTTTTAAACTGGCAAAAATATTCCTGTATTAGTAGGCACCACCCATAGGAAACCCGAGAATCTTGCGATGCGCAGAATGTATGCGCAGTAACAATAGTAGGCACCGTCCTTAAGCTAATAAATATAACCTTAAAAGTATTTTAAAATAGGCCACAAGCCAAATAGAAGGGCAATCAGAGGATTGACTTAATTAAGCAGCCTCACTCAACCAAGCACCACCAACGTGTCACAAAAACTGAAACTGACACCAATAATCAGTCTCCAGTGAAAAGAAGTGAGAAAAGTACAGAAGGCAAGAGAGGGCTGAATTCACTCCACATTTCACTGCCAAGGCAATAAGGATATAAGCCAGTTTATTGCAAGCAAGGGTTTTAACATTTCTGGGGATGGGAAGTATGGCTCACCCAAACTCTGAAAGGAATAAGTTTGGGCAGGTGTTAACTTTGAAGGATCCATGGAGAATTTCTTGAAATTCAAGGTCAATGTTAAACTGCATCATAACATGAATATTTGCCATTTAAGGTGGCCGAACACAGTTTTTAAGTATACAGGTGTTAGTAAACATTTGAAAACTACGTACTTCTGAGTACCCGAAATAAGCATGGTGCAAAATTAACTAAGAAGGAATAAATTTTGATACTTCTCGTTGAGCAAGGTAACGTTGCCATGGCAACACAGCAAGCTATTAACCGTCCACAAATAAAGGTTTTCCTTAATTTTTAGAAATGCACTCGTTAGATTTTTTTCCATTTTTTGTATCCAGAATCAAAGGCCCCTGTGAGCCAACTCGTGAATGCAGATGACACATAGTAATTGAAATTTAGACGGCTACGGAAACTTCCTTGAAAGCTAAAAGAAACTATATCTTTGCCCGATTATGTAACGAAAAATAACCATTCTTGTACTCTTGTATTCTGATGCGCCAATTAAAGAAAATCACGTGTTTTTTTATTCAAAGTTGATAGAAGCACGCCATGTGCAGCTACGTCAAGCAAATTCGTGTCCCCGATAAACCGGGGCTACTGGATTTTGCAATCGGGCTAGTGGATTCTAACCATCACTTGCCCGATGGGCAAGTGAAGTTTTTTTGGGAATTAAAATTACAAAATTACTGTAGGGCAAGCCGATCTCACAAAGGGAAATCTGTTCAACAAAGTATCGCATTACATTTCATGCCCGACATAAATGCGTGAAATTTTTCCTTTGGAGTTCAGTCCACGTAATCCTCAAGTAAAAATAATGAACTATGACAAGCTCTTGCTAAATAAGAATTATTTATCGACCGCGTCCTTTTGCTTCCCCATAAATTACCAGTTGTAAATTTCGAAAATGAAACATTTTTCCCTTTGAAACCTCTATGAAAGCTGACAAGATCTTAAAGTGTTCATTTCACCAGAAATTTGCATAATTTTGTTTACGACGTCAATGATGTGTGACATGGCACGTTCCGCTTTCGCGTGAAAACTGACAAATTAAATTATTTTTTAATTAAATTATTTCTAAATTAAATTATTTTTAATTCTTAAAAGAAACCGCACTCTGTAGAATAAAACGAAAAAAACCTAACTTTGCTCAGATTCAACGAAAAATCTCCACTCTTACACTAAAATAATTGTCAAATTATTCTCTACAGAATGAATGAGAGAATTTTGACGCGTCGTGAAAAAAATTTTCACGCTTTTTTTTTTCACTAATTGAGTTTACGACCCCGGACTTTCTGAAAAACTGAAAAAACTTGTAACTTTGCTCATATTGAACGAAAAATCTCCATTCTTGCACTAAATGATCATCAAATTATTCTCTACATATTGAATAAGAATTTCCTGATGCGCTGTGAACAACAAATGTTTGCGGGTTTTTTTTCACTAATTGAATTTAAAACTCATTCACTGCGCACGCCTGAAAGTTAACGACAAAACCGACCGACCGACCGACCAACCAACCAACCAACCAAGTCGACAGTCAGCTATCGCTATAACTCGTTAATTACGCTACGCGCATTCACGAGTTAAAAACTCACAAAATACTGACATAGTGACACTGCTTTCATGTAATTTTAACAGAGAGATCTCCTGTAAATGTTGGTTTTGCACTTTAATGTTTTTTTAACACACCCTCTGTTAGATTTTGTTTTTTGTTTGTAGGCGAGTTACGCTTTTAGAGAACTACTATTTTGTCAAATTTCACGAAATTCTAACGAGCAGTTCCTTAGAAAACAGTTCATTTCCATTAAAACAACCAGTCACAATTTTTTGCTCAAATGCGCATGCGTGGCTTTTAATTAGATTTTCTCAGCAAAGATGAAAAGCGTACAAAAAGGCTTAGCTCTTCGTGAACTTACTTTTTTTGTTTGCTGATAAATGAAGAAGGATTCACAAACAAGAAGCTGAGTTATTTTAAGAGCTAAACTTACCTTTGTGATCCATTTAGTATAAAATCGAGGGATCCTTAGTATTTGCTTACCACAACCCTAGCGCGCGCTTAATATCATCACTAACAGAATCTGTAAAGCGCGCGCAAACTGTGTTCGGCCACCTTAACACTGTACAGGAGACCCATAGTGAGACAGAGTGAAATTGAAAATAATCAAAATCAAGTGCACCTTTTTCTTCACTCTTCCATCATACAGAGCCATTGATGCAAATATTGGCTCCACTTCCAACTCAAGCCTAAAATTAAAAAACAGAAACTTGTCAGTAAATTAACATTTCATGATCGTGTTTCGTATGGTGAACCTTGGATACAACCACTTTTCTCCACACAGACCAACACGGGCCAGATAAAAAGGTCAAGCTAAGAAAAATAATCACTACGTTTTTATTTACCCGGTAATTAGTTTCATTTTGTTTGACAATAAAATATTTTTGCTTTATACGATGTGAAAATGCAATGAGACAACAGTCATATGCAGGTGAACAATCAAACTTACTTGAGTTGAAGACACTTGACCAAAATTCTCTGCCCAAAATGTTCTTGAGGAATAGTTGCAGGAACTCTCTTTTCGATCCCTTCTTCCTGTACAAAAATGAACATAACAACATGAGGTGGATCAAAGCACAAAGGGTCACACATCCCAGTGTTTATTTGCTGTTAACTAAAGGTAGATGTAGTAATTACTGTGTCAAATCTAACAGATCAAACATTCCACAAGTTACATCATTAACATTGATCTACAAAGTTTGTATCCACACTGTCTTATTTCTTTAGCATGAAGCAAGTAGGAGTGATTTCTTGAACAGGATGACAAACCTATCTTTATTAAAATTTACTTAATTTAATTTGTTGGTACCAATAATATTTATACATCTTGCTGGAGAATTGGAAAATTAAACGAGACTTACCTGTAAGTTGAAGTTTGATTGAAATTCTATCCGTCACCAAGCACTGAGGGATTACGTGAGATAGCATTGCGCCTGCGCGAACTCAGTTTTTAAAGCACTTGCCATGTGTGCAGGGGAAAGAAAACCCTGACCAGCAAAATGGGAGGGCCTTAAAAGGGAGGGCACGTAATCCCTCAGTGCTTGGTGACAGATAGAATTTCAATCAAACTTCAACTTACAGGTAAGTCTCGTTTAATTTTCCAATTCTATTCCGTCACCGCACTGAGGGCTCACGTGAGACTTCAAAGCCCACTGCACACATGAACAGAGTAATGACCAACCAAGCAAGTCATATTGGTCAAAACAGTTTATTAACTCTACTCTTGTAACAAAACGTTAGAAAAGCTATCTGTGTTGATAACAGGCTTGCTATAAAACTTTGCAAAAGTGTCAGATGAGCTCCATCCTGCGACTGATAAGATGTGCTCTAATGGTACAGATTTCAACAAAGCCTTAGATGTTGCGGCAGCCCTAGTACTGTGGGGCTTGAAAAGGTTTACATCAATTCCTGACTTTTGCATTACAGCTTTGACCCATCTACTGATGGTGTCCCGGGAAACTGGTTTAAATGGCTTGTAATGACTAATAAACAATTGTTGTGCACGTCCACGTAAAGAAGAGGTACGATTAAGATATGCCTTCAAGGTAGTGACAACACAAATGTTAGGGTTGTCCGGGTAAGCTACAAACTTAACAACAGTGGGTTTCGACCCTGGCTTAGACTGTTTAATAGGCCTGGAGATAATAAAAGTCACAGAAGTTTCTGAAACAACCATGTCCTCCAAAGACAAGTAGTGAATTGTCTGCCCCCGTTGAGCTGATACTAATGACATTAAAGTGACTAATTTTAAAGTCAGATCCTTTAGTGAGCAGTCTGTAATAGAGATTGTCTTCAGATAGTTCAGAACCTTGCTCACATCCCATGTCTCAGTATATCTTGGGTTGGAGGGTCTTGCTTCGTAAACTCCTTTTAAGAACCTCTTAACACTCTCTTGTGCTCCAAAAGTCATCCCGTCCACAGGCTTTAAGACACTGGATAGAGCAGACCTTGCAGTGTTAATACCACTGTAACCGATGCCTGACTCAAATAGCTCCACTAAAAAATCTAGTGCCTGTGGGACAGTGGCAGAAACTGGATCAATCTGTTTTTTATGACAATATGTAGTCCATCTTTTGATGTAACATGAATACTGCTTTGTAGTTCCTTTCCTCCAGGACTGTAAGATGATGGAGGTTGCCTTTTGAGAAATTCCTTGTGTCTCATAGGACTGCCGGACAATCTGCATGCAATCAGAACCATTTTCCTGAATAGGGGGTGGACTTCTTGTGGCATCCCCGGCATTTGTAAGGCAGTTCGTTGTTGTGGTAACACTCTTGGAACAGCCACTAACATGCGAAGAAGTTTGGGATACCAACTCTGGGTTGGCCACATTGGAACTATCATCAATCCCTCTGCACAATCGGTTTGTATTTTCTGTAGGCATCTTGCAATTAAACTGAAAGGAGGGAAAGCATAGAACAAGTGTTTATCCCATGTTACAGAAAATGCATCAATAAAGGCTGCCCCTGGGTCAGGTTTCCAAGATACATAGCATGGAACCTGATGATTTAGTCTGGATGCAAAGAGATCTATGGAGGGCTCCCCCCAGATATCTGTGATCTGTTGGAAAATATCAGATCTTATCATCCATTCCTTGTTGTCTGAGAAAATGCGTGATTCCCGATCTGCCTCAACATTTTTTCTCCCTGGGATATGAGCAGCTGTTAACCATATTTGTTTTTCTATGCACCACTGCCAAATATCTTTAGCAATAGTGTGACATTCCCTAGAATGTACACCTCCCATAGCATTAATATAGTTCACAGTTGTAGAGTTTTCAGAGTAAATCTTAACATGAATGCCTTGCTCATTTTTGCAAAATGCCTTAAGTCCAAAATTTGCAGCTAACAGCTCCAGACAATTAATGTGATATTTTGCTTCTTCCTCTGACCATCTACCTCCTATTTTCTCTGTCTCTTTGACAGCTCCCCATCCTTTAGTTGATGCATCGGTGTAAATTATTACATCAACCTTTGAATTAGGCAATAATATGGGGTAGTTATTGGTCTGTATGTTATCATACCACCACTTTATCTCTGAAAAGCTTTCTTGGGATAATCTCATTTGAGCATTATAATTGCCATAGTTTTGTCTTAAGGCTGTAGTTTTATCCCTCTCAAGTTGTCTATAATACAGTGGTCCATATAAGATCCCAGGAAAACTTGACACTAAAAGCCCTATAAAGCTAGCTAGTTCCTGGATTGGGAGCTCAACAAGCTCCATCATTTTCTTGCATCTTTCCCTTATGCGCTGGATTTTTTCCTGTGTTAAGGAGACAGTCATATTAACTGAATCCAAGACAAATCCCAGAAATGTAAGGACTTGAACTGGCTGTAAGACCGACTTATCAGGATGTAGGATAAAACCCAATGTTGAAAATAAGTCACAGGTATCATTAATATTGGCTTGGCAGTCCTCCACACTCTCCCCTTGTAAATAAGAGTCATCAATATACCCTACATTTAGGTGACCCTTCTGGCGCAGCGTAGCATACACTGGCTTAAGGATTTTTGTGAAGAGTCGGGGTGCACAAGCCAGACCATTTGGTAGACATGTAAACTGAAACAATCTACCTTTCCAGCAAAACCTCAGATATTTTTGATCATCTTTGTGAATTGGCACTGAGTAGTATGCGTCACGCAGGTCTACTGAGGCCATATAACAGTTTGGAGTCATAAGCCTTATTGCCGATTGTAAGGTATCCATCTTAAAATGTTGATACTCCACATGTTCATTCAAATTCTTCAAATTTAGAATTAATCTAAACCCTCCATCTTTCTTAGGGCGTATGAATATAGTAGAAATATATTCACCAGGGCAATGTGTGGTTTCTGAAATCACACCTTTGGTCAGCAGTTTATCAATTTCATTGTCAATGACCTCCTGCTCTGGTTTTGTAAAATTTATTTCTTTTGGTGGCATAAACTGCATTGGCTCTCCATTTTCAAACTCAATTTTATAATTTTTCACACTATTAAGTATGAAAGGATCTGAGGTTATGCATTGCCACTGAGAGGTAAATTGTTTCAGTCTTCCACCTGTAATTTTAATAGATTGCTCTGACACATTTCTTACCTCAACGTTGTTAGCAGTCTGATTCATTTTGACTTCCCCTCCTTCTTCCTCTTGAAGTTCGGAGGGTGTTTGTGGTCGTTTTTCCACGAGCCTAAAAAAGGCTTCCTGTAATGTTGGTTTCCTGAGCGTCCGCGGCTATGTGCGTAAGAGTTGTGCCTGTGATAATCAGGCTTGTTCGTTGATCGACCACTGTGTGTAGAGACTTTCTTTCCCACTCGATTGACCTCGGTCAATTCTTTCACTTGTTTCGGGAGATCATTGCCAAACAATTGGTCAGTGATCGGAACCGACGAGGAGCAAAGATGTTTGTATTCCTCGTGTAAATCCGGTTTAATAAATTCCCTTCGTCTTTGATTGAGTTCACTGTTTGCATTAGCGAACAATGTAAGTGCATCTGTTGACTTTTGAAGAAGGTCGTTTCCCGCTGGGAGTGACGACAAGTGCTCAAGGAGTTTGTCGATCATATTTGTCAACGCGCACATTCCTTTGAAGATGGATGTCTGCACCTTTTGCAGTCTAACATCTTGGGACCGGACTGTTGGAGTAAGGTGGTCCCATACTGGTTGATTGACTCGTACTTTTGTCAAGAATTCACAGTTCTCTGGTCTGTGATACTTGTTCAACTTTTCCTGAAGTTTCTCTTCAGGCAGCCCTTCTTTGAGCATGGCATTCACTACATTCGCCAGCTCTGTGTTTACACTTGGGCCCGTCTCCTCTTTCTTCAGCTCTTGTTTCAAGCTGTTAAGTACCTCAAATTTTCCTTCATTAGAAGGCATTTTTTGAGCCCCGGCTGAGTCAGCCAGCTTTGTCACAGCTTCTTCTAAGCTCGTAGTTTTGTCATCTTGCTTCTTCTTCGTGGGGGGCTCTTCGCTGACCTCGTGGTCATTCTCGGCAGATTTTGCCTCCTGTTCTTCCTCCGTGTCAACATATTGTATTTCAAAGTCTGACTGAAACTGTTTGAACGACTCAGCAATAGTCTTGGATAAATCTTGAGACATCTGGGTGAAACCCTGTCTCAGCGTAGCGGCAAGCTCTTGTAAACCATGTGAGTCAGTTTTGGCGCCATCGGCGCCATCACCTCTTTCGATGATTCTAACATTTGCTTCGATGTGTTCGCTTCTAGAGCCACTACTTTTCCTTTTTAAGTTGTCTTTCTCGCCCTTAAGCTCAGATTTATCCGAGGTCTCGGGCATTTTTAGCGAATTATCGCTTAAAACTAAAATTCTCAGCGTGTTGAAAAAACAAACGTCCGTTCGCTCCAAAGGCGGCAACACACTGAGTTCGCGCAGGCACAATCCTATCTCACGTGAGCCCTCAGTGCGGTGACGGAATAGAACTACAATGTGCAGCTTATTATTAAATTTAAGGCAACACTAGGCTCAGTAACAACATAAAAAAACATAAAACATAACATGGTAATGTTCATTTAATCAGGATTCCAAGCAAGCAATGAAATTTAGCTTACTAGGGATGACTGACTTTGTGACCTTTTATCAACAAACTGCTAAGCAAATCATAATCCATGAAGTCCACCATATTAACAACTACACTGCCGGCTCTGAGTCATATTTATTTACCTGTTGAACAGAATAGATGGAAAATAGAGAGTGTATTCTGTGTTGTTGGCGATCCTCTTCATTTGCACGGTCCACCTCATCTCCAGGAGTGCGACCAAGAACAGCAGGAAGCAAGGGATCAGGGTTACAGGACTGCAGGTCAAAAATGCCAAAACAATAAAACAGCTCACTGTTATGAATGCATAATGATTGGAAAATTCTAATATCAACCAAAATCATGCCATAAAAATGGTTCACTCAAACAATAAGAGGAAATGAACTTGTCCAAGACATATATTAGACATTTCTTATACGTTATTAAAGACAAGCAGTAAATACACCCCTTTTGGCATCTGCTACAAGGTGTCCCAAGGAAGAATGTCTGCAGAATATACAGCTAGCAATGACACAAAGTTTTGAGAGAAAATGTCAGATTTTGGAACAGTCTTGCAGCCAAAGGTATTATCATTCAATAAACCAGCATGATGGAGCAAGGCAAATGTTTTTTTATTTTATTTTGCCCTCTAAGAAAACAGCTAGTGTTGGTCAAAGTGTGATTGTAGGAAAATTCAAATTGATTTGTTTAGTTGATTTTCGTGTTCTCTAAGTTAAATGAAAAATAAAACCTCAACAACTCTAAAGAGAAATAGCCCGGCTGCTGTATCCCAATTACATGTTCACTTACACTTCAAAGCCTCAGACTGTGAAATGTGAATGCCAATAGGTGACAACCCTGCCTCAAAGTTATGCTTAACTGATATCTCACACAGACTCCACTGTACCAGTTCTGTAACCGAATGGAAAATCTAGAAGGAATATTACCTTGATGCCCAGCTGTCCCTGGGTAAACTGTCCTCCTTTTCTTTGCCTGTTTGTGTTAATTTCTGCTGTAATGCACTCTTACCCTATCAATAAAAGTTACTTTGTGATCCATCATTTTAAAGAAAACACTTTATTCCCAGTATCTTCTACTCCACTGTGTCCAGTTGTTGAGAACAGGGTTAAGCCAACACAGGATTAGCATCAGATTTTAATTTTGGTTTACACCTGAGGAGAAATTAATGATTAAAATGAAAATCATAATAATTTCATGTTATTGTAAACACTGGAGGACTACATGTAGCTTATCCAAAAGAGCATCTAGAAATGTTTTGTAAACTTCCCGAATTGAGGCAATCATCACTGTAAGAGCCCGGAGTTAATGAAGCAAAGAATTTAAAAAGTACAGTTATTATTAAGAAAGTTTTACAATACAATTGTACAACGTAGTTAATGGAACGTGACGCCCTCAGCCCCGGGTGGCATCTCTACGTACTGTACTTTAGACTTATCACTGTATCATTGTCACGTTAGTCAATAGTCACATTGTAATATGTTGCGACATTGTCTGGAGACAAGTTAGTTCGCTTTTTCTGTATGGCTAAACCAGTGAATGGTGCATTCATGTCGCGTTTGCTATGATGTAAAGTCTATCATAAGCATAGTACAACCCTGGCCATTGGCCCTGACATTGAACGCTGTCTAGCTTTAAATGTGTGATAGAAGGTTCTAAGTCACACTTGGTTACGACATGGTTTTATCTACTGTTACGCTGTAACAGATATGCATGTATCGAGATATGCATGTATGTTGGTAACAAATGAGGCTAATATGAATGTCCTACATTACATCTCTCTGTATACTTCAATGGTTAGAACATGAAACCAGTGTCCAGCCTGTGAATACAGCCGCCTCTCATCGTTCCCAGCCCCAGTGTCTGGTGTATCAAGGATTCAATTCCAATCCAAAAGGAAAACTTGCACAAGAAGCCTAATTAGCCCACACAGCCAGGGCTTAAAAAGATTTCTATGGCATGAAACAAATAGGAGTACCTATTTATACACCTGGGAGAAGAGAGACAATGTGGAGCGAAGTTCCTTGTCTCAGGAAACAACACAGCAATGCTGAAATCAGCCTGTCCTCGAATTAACGTCGGTCTGTTAAACGTTTGATGCACCAACCACTACCATGGTGATTTGGTTCCAATCTGGCACTCCAGTTTTCTTTCTATGTAGCACAACATAATCATGACAAACTGAATTTAACATTTTAATTTATGAGGTTCATTAGTTACCCTGTATCTTTAGGAAAGCATGGATTGACTGTGCGACATTGTCTGGCGATTGTAGTGACTTCTATATCATCATCTGGAAATTCCAGCATTTTACTGTTTGGGTCATTCTCGTCAAAGGGTTGTTGTGCCAACACAATGTCTTCAAAATCTGGTGGTTCTACAACCTCATTAAGGGGGATCTGCAAAGAAATGCAAACTTACATATTAATTTAGCTTCAGTAAGGACTACAGTCAACTCCCGATAACTCGAACCCTCGCTAACTCGAACCTCGCGCTAACTCGAACCAATTTTCCTTTCCTTTCAGGTCATTTTCTATATAATTGTACCCTCGATAACTCGAACTCCCGATAACTTGAACCGTTTTCAATTTCCCTTGAAGGTTCGAGTTATCGGGAGTCGACTGTACTTGTTTTCTGCTCTTTGGCAGGGGCAAAAGCAAGTGATATTTTGGACAATAGACCCTTCTCCAAAATGGCGGTAGAAAATTCAAATAAGTAAAAATTAAAAACGTAAACCAGCACTAGAAAGAGCACTTCTACCTTAGTAACCCTGCAAAGTTTCAGAAGGAGAAGAAGGGTCTATTGAAGTATTTAAATTGCAAATATCTCATGAAACCATAGAATTACATAATAGGCCATTTCCAAGATGCTGTGAACCTCATTATCAAAGTGAGGCTAAGTGCAAAGCTCTTGCATATTGTTTACATAAGAATGGAAACTAATTTTCATAATAAAAACTTTGCACTTAACCTCGCTTTCATAATGAGCTTCAACACAACTTGGAAATGGCCTATTATACTCATGAAATTTAATTTAATGTCCAGTTGTGTTTGAACACTTTGTAATGTTGGTTCAAGGTGGAGTTTGGCAAAAGTAATTAAGCAGAAAATCATTGAAGATAGCAGCAAGTTTGAGAAAACCAAGTTCAAGATAGAAAATAAGTAAAAAAGCAAGGGCAAATCTAAGGTAACAAGTTTGATTGCAAGATACATGTCTTATCCAGTTTAATAGAGTATTGACCACTGTGGCAATGTTTTTCTCTGCATAATGCCCACATTAAAATGAATATAAAGGAATTAAAACTTCAAAATGCAAGAAGCTGGAAAAATATCGATCAGTCATGCAATGAGAAAAAAGCATTTTAATTTAGTGAAAAAAATCTCGAGGAAGATTTTAAAACATGAATTTTTGAGGTCAAACTATCTTTTTTCTTTGTAGGGTTGAAATTATCTACAAGGAAAGCAAACAACAAAACCTGAAAAATTTTAATGAAAATTGATACGGAAATAGAAATGGTGGTGGGCCACTTCCTGCACTCTCAATTATTTTCTAACTCAGTACGTTACGGTTTCATAAAGGACCTCGTTGACGTTTTACATGTAATTAAACGGAATTATTGTATCTCCTTACTTCCCATTACCTTGGAGCCTTTTTCTGCTCCAATCAATCTCAGTTCATTCATAAAACAAACAATCAATACATCCTTGTTACGTACAAATGTATAACTCACAATGTGTCATTCACTATCGGAATTCCCCGACTGTTGTGTGTATTTGTGTATGTTACAACATGACACAGCAAAAAGACTTCTAAGGCTACCACTACAAAAGATCTGAATATCCAACGCCTATATTATGCCAGAAGAAACATACCGTTCCCGTGGCGAAATGAAGGAAGGAGCTTGATGAAGACGGTGATTTAGTGAGACTTGTCTGAGTGCCAAAACTCGCCGATCCCTTGCGCCGATATCTAAAAGACAATAGAAGTAGGCGAGTGAACTATAATAAGCAACGAGTCCTAAATATGTTTTAGCTCTAATTAAAGTATTAGGTGAGTTACTTGTTAAGTTTTTGGGCAAATGCCCTTGTTGAGCCCGAACTTTGACTGCCTGAGCTCTGGGCGGCCATTTTACTATCAACACAGCCTACTCGTCCCCAGTGTCTCTCTTATCATATGGCTCTGCAGCCACTTGGATGCTGTTCATGTAAGGGAACATCAGGTATATACTTCATGTAGCCTGCAGAACAGGCGTGATTTTTTTTTTTTTTTTTGCGTTCTTCAGGCGAGCGCGCGGAGTCAAGCGCAAGTCACGCGCGACGGAAAGGGCGCAAAGATCGCGTGTGACTCGCGCCCCGCGCTCGCCTCGTGCTTGCCGCCGCTCACCTGAAAAAAACGCAAAAAATAACGCGTGTTCTCGGGCTGTACTTCATGCTACAATGACTCTGACTTCAGAAAACTGAAAAAACGTTACACAACGCCTTTTATCAAAAACTTAGAAAAGAGCTTTGTGCTTTACAGACAAACAGTCTAGCCACTTGCAGCAACTGGATAAAGCAAATTTTCCATCTTGGCACGGTAGAAGGCTGCAAGATATATGTGTTTTACTGTAATGTATAAGGCTAAACTCAATTTGTGTTCCATGGCCGGGACAATCCATGATTTATTTCAGGCTAGCAACCACATTTATCAGTTAAGACAAACCGACTTTGTGCTACCCAGATTTAACACTGTCACTTCCAGCCAATACCTTGGTCCCGATAAACTGTGGACTAACCTCTCCAGTAAGAAGAGAGTTGCGAGCAATCTAAAAGAAGAAGGCGTAATCTATCGAGCTTTCTACAAGATGGATGCAAGGCCTGCCATCTATACAATTCTTAGTTTTTGTAACAGACATTGTAATATTTATCTCAATTTCTTACAAAAGTTTTTATGGAGTTATCTCAGTGACTCAGTTATAGTCACTTAATTGTTAGTTAGGTGTACACTGTTAGAGGTCGGATCTCTGCTAGATACTTCAGTTTAGACACGTTAATAAAGTTCATAGACCTTATTCCAAAATGCCGCTACCACTGATTTTAACATTGTTTTGTTTGCATTCGAATGAGCCCTCCTTACCTCGTTCTTAATCTCAAAAATCAAAAGAAAATTTTACCTTGAACGAGGCAAGAAGGGCTAATTTGAATGCAAACAAAACTATAGTAAAATGGGAGCCATTTTGGAATAAGATTTATTGATTCCGGGGGGGTACTCCCCTAAAGGGTGTGGGTTTTTTTTTTTTTGGCCGTTTTGGTCTGAAAACGGGTATAGATTTTGACCATTATGGTGTTAAGTCGGGGGTGGTTTTCAAGGGAATCACGAGAGTGTATAAACGTATTTGTCTTTTCAACTCCAAATGAATAGTAGAGAAAGAGAAATATCCAAAATATATCATTCGAGCTGAATTTTCGGGTGAATTTTACCAATTCTTGACTTCGGCACTGTTGTGACGCTTAATTACGCTACAAGCCAGGTCTGAAAACGGGTATGGATTTTAGAGGCCAGGTCTGAAAACAGGTGTAGAAAACGGGATGTTTTGGTCTGAAATAGGGGTCAGGATTTGGAGAACTGGGCGGCACACCCCTACCGAGAATACCGAGGAGACCCCCCCTCCCTCCGGGGATTGATTGATTGATTGATTAGTTTCTTAAGGTCATATATGAATAAATATATGCGAGCTAGCAAAACCCTGATTGTTTCATAACTTAGTTCAGAGTATTAATTGTAAAGTCTTTAATAAAGATTGTTGTTATTGTTATTACCACATACAGCTTGTGCAAATTCTGACAGTATCATGAGAAAACGATTCGACTAAGATGAATATAAACGTTTACGCAGAAATGGCTCATAAAAATGAAAATTAGAAACAACTAGTAGTATAAAAGCACTATCTAGCTTTTAACGCGCAATGCTTATCCTTCGTGTTCAATAGAAATTGTTTTGATTATAATGGTTGTTGCGAAACCTAAGATCCCCGAAAACTGAGACTCAATGGGGTCTTCAGGAGCAGACTTCAGAAGCATTCCAGCTGCATTGGACCCTCAAATTTAATTTTGAACAAGTTACCCATTGCAATCATTTGCTCTTTTCTTTCAGGACGAAATAGCAAATACTATTTGAGAATTATTTTGCAACTACGTGTAACAGTATTTTCTTTTGTCATAATTTCGAGAAAAACTTAGACGAGACAAGTGCCTGGTCTTGAAGCTACGCCCCCTACGGAAGGCGGAAGCAAAGACACCTTTAATTTCTGTATTTTTTAACAGAAATCTAAGACCTCTACTCAGCAGACGTTAAAGATGCTCTAATCCGTTCCTAAGACTCCCTAATTTCTTCATTTTTCAACCAGGCTCTCGGTTTTCGCAGACACAAAAACTTTCTAAAGACCTTCTAAGTATTTCATCTGTATGCCTTTCGTTGTGATATCCTTCAGTATCAGAATTTCACAATAAGTTAAACCGCCATACGCCATTTGCTGGCACCGTCTGCAGTTCACACATTCCCGTCAAAATCTACCATTTACGTCAATATTATACAGCAATTGAAACAATGAGAAAAGAAATCCAATTAGAAGGAGCTTGAGCTGTTATTGATCTTGCCAACTGATACGCTTACAAGGGTAAAAATACGAGGCCACTGTTTCCAGCCAAAAGGGAGAAATTTAGAGTTTGGCCAAAACGAAAACTAACACTGCTTTATCATAGGCCAAAGAAATATAGTAATTAGCGAAAAGGGAAAAGCACATGATCTTTTACCTGATAAAATACTCTCTGCTGTGAACAGGAGCGATTATTTTTAATCCTGAAACGAAAAACACACGTTCTACTGAGGTTGATCCACTCCTTTATCATAAGCCACAGAAATAAAGAAATTAGGGAAAAGGAAATAGTACATGATCTTTCAACTGACAAAAGGTTCTTTATTTATTTATTTATTTATTTATTTATTTATTTATTTATTTATATATTTATTTATTGATACTGAGAAATAAAAATAGAGAAAAGAAATAGGGTCCTGATTAATCAGCAAATAAATAGACTCCAGTGTAAAATCACTGGTTCACAAGTTCACTGGCGCTTGAATAATTGCTTCGCAAGTGACTTAAACTTGTTAAAGTCACATACCAATCTTATTTCAGAGGGTAGCAAATTATAAGCATGCGCACCATTGATCTTAAAACTGGCCTGGTATTTATGCCAGAAAAGAAAAACACACGTTCTACTCAAGTTGATCCACTGCATTTTCGAAAGGCAAAGATGAATAGTTATTTGGGAAATGGGAGAAGTCCATGATTTTTTAATTGACAAAATTCATTTTGCTGTAAAACCGAGCAATTATTTTTATGCCAGGAAAGCTAAACGCACGCCTTACACGGCTTTGTCTGCGGCTTTATCGAAAGTCAAAGAAATCAGGGAAAAGGAAACCTGTAAACCGGAATGATTATTTTTATACTAGACTAAAAAGTACCAAGCACGTTCTACTCAGGTTGATTAATTGCTTTTTTGAAGGCCAAAGGAAGAAAGTCATTAAGGAAAAGGGAAAAGTACATGATCGTTTAACTGAGAAAATGCTCTTTGCTGTGAAAACGAGCGATTATTTTTATGCCAGAAATGGAAAACGCACTCTGTACGGCTTTTTCAAGAAACGGAGGGACGATTTTTATGCCAGAAAAAGAAAACGCACCATCTACGGAAGTTAATCCAACGCTTTTTCTAAAGACACAAAAAAAATAAGGTAATTAGGGAAAAGGACATGATCTTTTCACTGACAAAATGCTTTTTGCTCTTAAGCGGAAGGATTGTCTTTATGCCTGAAAGGCAAAACAAGCGTTCTACTGCTTTTTCGAAAGCCAAAGAAATATAGCAATTAGGGAAAAAAGAATAAGTGCATCACCACTGAAAAAAAATACTTTTAAGTGTTGTAGCGAAATAAATTACGTTTTGCTATCAGCTTGTTTCGAAACAATTTTTTTATTCCGCTTGTAAGCCGCCCCTCCCCGGATACAAGGGCATCCAAAACCACTCATAAAATTGCATAAGTTAAGGCTTACTTATGAAAGGATACCGCTTGACACCTTATAAACATATTTGGAACAATCTACCGAAAAATTGATTTAGTGCCCAGAAAACATCACCAGAAAGAAAATTCCACGGAAAAATATTTCGACGTTGCTAACCTAACGCGTGAAAATTTTTTAATCAGCGCATCAAAATAACCTTATTCGATGAGTTTGCAATCATTTTTATGGTATAAGAATGGTTATTTCTCGTTACATGATAGTGCAGATATAATTTCTTTTAGCTTTGAATTCACAGGGAGGCTTAGATTTTAGAATTGCAGTCATGGGCTCTTGTGGAGGTCATGTGACATTTGGTCACGAACCCACCGCTGGTGAATTATGAGACTCGGGGGGAATTGAATCTCGTCACTGTAAGACCCATATCCCAAAGATGACGCCATTTTCGCTGATCCTCGGAAGTCGTTGAATACAAAACCAGTAAGCAAAAGTCCATTTTATTAATTAACTATTACAGTCAAATTCATTACCACGCGACCTGGTTTCAAACCTTGCAAAAGACGTCCGTCAATCAAGCATACACACGGGTTACCGAGGGGTCAGTAATGCATGTTTATCCGTTTGTCTTGGAGAGGAAAGTATGTTTTCCTATGCATAGGAAACGCATAGGACACCCTCCTTTGTAACAATGAACACCTCTTAAACTGGGTCCATTTTATATAAAAGTGCCGTGTCGGTATCTGTATAGGAAAGATTTTCGCAGAACCCCATACATTAATTATTTAAACATTTTTTGACTTAAAAACTCTTATTAATACTGGCCATTTTTGGAAGAGGGTTTATACTGTGACAGCGGTGCATATATAATTAATGTAGGGGGCTGTGCATAAATCTCACCTTTTTTTTGCAAAACGTGAGGTCCACATTGATTGATGGAAGACAATATATTTTTATTATCATTCAAAGTAGCTTATAATTCTTTTCTCTTTCTATTTAAGTCCTTAAAGAGCACAAAAACATTGTTTCTGATCATGCAGGATTAACATAAAATTATATATTACAAATCTGTTGCGATGACCTCATAATACCATGACAATATCTTGGCTTTCTGAAATGACTCGTAACACCTTCCTTTGTTTGCAAATCATGTGCAAATTTACAACAATAACCTGCAGTTTTGATAGATTTTCTTGAAATGTCACAAAATGTTGAGCACAAAAATCTGCAACTACTCTGACACTGAGCATGGCAAAACTTTAACCTATGGAAATTTAGTTACATTGGAAAAAAGCAGCTTCTGTGGAAACACCATTAGTAACTATAGTAACAGTCAATGTCTTTTACAGAAAATTCATTTGAGTAACTTTTTTTATTTAAAGGAAGATATCAAATGTTGCATAGACGCAAAAGACCAAGACATATTGCCCATGGGAAACTCTGAGGCAAAAGCACAGGCTTTCATCTTTTGTCTGGTCAACTGTGCTTTTAAGTTAAAACGTAAGCCTTTCTTAAGGCGCCATTTTAATAGTACTCCAAACAGATCAAAAGAAAATAAAAAGCAAACAATATATAAACAAATAAAATTTTAATAAATGAACACATTGTTGAAATGTGTTTCTGTGCTTGCTAAGCTTATTTGAAGCTTGCAAGGACTGTTTTACAAACTTGAAGCCGCATTTACACTGATATATTTCTATATTTCATGTTGTAAAACCATGTCACAAGCTTCAAAATTATAAAGTTCAACTGTCTTTGTCTTTATATTCCAGAGTATTTTCATTTCATCTGGACCTGTTTTAAAAGCTCTAAATAATTTTAGTAGAAAGGCTTTTTTGATAACTGACACAGTCCACCACACAGTTGTTCAAAGCCCGATTAAGCTAATCCTGGGTTAACATGAACTTTGATTCCAGTATATTTATTTATTCATAAGGATTCGTTCAAAAGATTTTGTCCCTAACTTTTGTCTTAGACGTTTCTTTACCATTGGCTTAAAATGAGTCTTTAAAATCATTTTTAATGAGCGAAATGAAAACCTTGGTTAAGTTTTAATCGTGGATTAGTGTTAATCGGCTTTTGAACAACCCAGCACTGATGAATATCATAATTCTGTAGGCTACATATGAATATTTTTGACACTGCTTCCTTGGCCTCAAAAGGTAAGGTGATAAGGTAAGGTGATCAGCATTAATCTCCACCTCTCCTTCTCTGAAATCAGCCCATAGCAAGTGTTCACTTCAATTGTAACGTTTTGTAATCTTAATAACCCAAATTACTGTAAAGCAGTTTTGTGCTGTTTCAACATTGTATTGTAAAAAAGTGTTCACTTTGCCAACATATGAAATCTGAGGTCTTTTAGGGAAAATTCGGTTATCACACACGAAATCAACCCCTGAATCCCAAAATTATATAATATTATAAATTTTATCAAAATAAATGTTCTGGTTATTTTAAAGGCGCCAGACAGTCGCCTTCCGCCACTGTTGCTCGGCTGCTTATAAAAGCATTACCAGGGGCTACGAAATCGAGGACGTGCAACAAGTGACTTCACTGGCAGAGCCTGTATGAGACGGAAAGGCATTTCTCAGCAATTGTGAGGATAGCATTGCTATTCTCCCTGAGACCTTATTACCAGTGCTTTAAGCCCCCAAAACTATGTTTCGTGGTGAACATGTACAGGTTGTTTTATGGGTGACACAATAAAATATTGCATGAGTCTAAAAACTGTCTTATGGCAACATGATGGCTAATCACACTATCAGTGTAACTCATGATTAAAGCCTTTAATTTTTCAGTTCCAAAGAGAGAATCTACAGTGAAAGTCCCTTCTTCAAAAAACCACGGTTCATAACTCTTATTTTCTGTACATACAGTGAGTTTAGTACCTAGAGAGAAAACGGAAACGTTTGGGAGAGATAAAAAAGGCCAGGGTAGACAAGAAGGTATGAACATACAAGCTTTATAATTAATTGTACATCTACATCTTGTCCCATTTTATTATGTGATACAGGTTGCAATCTTTAGTTTTGGTATTTAACTTGCATTTGATGACCTGCTATATTTTCTTTGAACCTTTATCTTATTACCTTAATTAATAACAATATCATTCATTTTTTATACTGCATAAATATTAACATAACTGTAACTTTTAATCTTATTATGATCATTATGACCACGGGTTTTAATTGGAAGTTAACTTAAGTTGTAACAGTTCTTGTATCTCATAGATTCACTCAAACAGTAACAGTTTAATTTATTACAATTTTCGAATAAATTAAGTAGACTATCTTTTGTGTCAATTGTCTCAATGTTCAAATTCAAACATATTGAATTTAATATGTTGCTAGTGACCACAATTCCAGTGTAGTTGTTGGGTTTTGGTTTTCAGTTTGGTTGAGTAGTTGACTTACATCAAATAGTGCTGGTCAGTGATTACCCGCAATATTGTATGTAGGAGACACATTGTTGTAGTTCACCATGTTGAATGTTCAACAAAAGATCAACTTTTTCAGTTTGATGGGAAACTATATTAACAGATTAACGGTGTGGCAAAAGGTTCCCCCTTTGTCCTCTTATGGCAAACACGTTTATGAGCTCCATCAAAAAGAATCTTAAGCGCCAAGACAAGATGCCCTCCTTCTACAAAAGATACTTGGATGACACACTGACAATTGTGTGTGAGATGTAACAGCTACAACAGGTTTCCTAGAAACACTTAGCAATTGCAATTCTTCTGTCTCATTGACCATGGAACTGCAGTCTATTATTTTCAACAAACTACTCTTTCTTGGAATGCAAATATAAAAAAAGAAAGGCTGTAGATTAGAGACAAAAGTGTACAGAAAGCCAACCAACACAGGTCTCCTTCAACACAATCAACAACAGAAAAAAAATCATTAGTGGAAACAATGCTGAACTGTGCCTACCATCCCTCATCCTCTTGGCAATATTTCTCTGAGGAATGTGAACATCTGAAAACAATGTTTTCGAAACTCAAATATCCAGCAAACTTTGTAAACTCAACCATAACCCAGGTTATCACCTCAAAGGCCTCCCACGTGCAGATTATCCATAACAACAATTAAATCACACACAAATCAGATGACATACACTGCCAACTTAGAGATTTTAAGGAAGCAAAATCGGTAAAGAAATTCAGCCAGTCTTCACAAGGAGAAAAATCCAACATGATGTTAAGATACACAAACTGGAAGCCAGCAAACCGTACTGCCTCATTTATGAGATCCAGAGTGATCCTTGGGGTACGCCTGATGTGACAGAGGCCTCTCTGGAGGTGGCACTGCAAACGGTGACTCTTTGTTTGTGATGAAAATAAGTGCTGAATCAGTCATGTAAGCAGCCAGTAATGTTAAGTGGTGCATGCCTTGACAAGTTTTTTCATTTCAGGAATGCAGCTAGAAGCTGTTGCACACCCTATGTGCACTGAGACCCGAAACTGATGTTTCATGTGCTAACACATACTGTTCCAGAAGCAGAAGACCTGCTCACCTCAAAGACTGTGCATAGCTGGTGCTGATCTTTAAGGCTTTTTCTGCAAAGCTGTTTATATGTCAGTTTTTTATGCACTTTTTTCAACTCTATTCATTTAAATTTAGGACAATTAAAACAGTTACATGTACAATGACATTGTTCCAGGATTGAGCCCTGTGAAAGTATAGGATGACATCTTTGGGACTATTGCCAGTAGATTGAAGCGCTGTTGCTCTTTAACATCTTGGTTTATCAGCAGCTTTCAAAACCATACATCAAGGGATAAGAATTACATGACTACTACATATGTACTGAATTAATTGATGATGTAATGATGTTATATGATACATGTAATATGATAGCTTGATTTAACACAATAAACGATTCTAACAACTCCGGTAAAAGGCAAAGGAAACCAAGGAGACATCTACCTAACAGTCCTGGCCCTACAAACACTCCCACTGAATCAATGGATACCAGTCCAGCCCAGCTGTTGTAAGGCTGACAGTGTAAAACACAACCTACTTCTACCAAAGAATTGCTGAAGTAGTTAAAGATACACGGGCATGACAAGCAGAATAAGCCAAGCACTACAACAAGGGTTCCCAATCCTTACCTACCTACAACTTAACAATAAGCCCTCAATGTAGTTCAAGTCATAATTAATTGAAGTCAATTTGTTTTCATGAACAGTTACCAGTAGTACCAGTTACTGTTATTCTCACGTAATGTCTGGAGTGCCCCTTGGAATTGTTCTTCAGGTCTTGTTTTGCAGTTGTTGTACAGGTCTACACTTGGTGAAATTGTTAGAAGGAACCGCATGAACTAGCATTTTTATGCAGAAAAATTCACAGATTTGTTTCTTTTTAAAATCTTGTTTAACCCACTTTCATCATACTGTCAATCTGGTTTTGCCTCTTTGGATGGTGTTGTTGTTTACAACAAGCCTGAGATAAATGGTGACAAGACAAAACCCTTAAGTTGTGGATTGCATCATCTATTGCTGTTTCCATTTATTATCTTTGTTTTCTATGATATTGTTTCTTATTTGTTATTAAACTATTCATTTTTTAAATAATTTAACAATAAATTTATTATACCTTAAAAAAGCCCACTTGGCAGTTATAAGCTATTTTGTAGATTTAAGCCAGAAAAGTATTGTTCTGGCCTCATGAGATTATGGCTTTCATTCATTCAACCTTAAATTACTTTGCAGTTCACAAATGATCACTTCATATATGCACTTTCAGAAATGATCTTAGGTCTTCATTTGCCTCCACTATGATATTCCAAGCAATATATTATACTTGTATCATAATTTGTTTGATTATTATACTTTTGCAAGTTCCTAAGAATACAAAAACCATCAACTAGTGTTAGGGTTATCTTTTCTCATAAGATACAATGGCCCTCTAATAGTATTATACTCTAGACAAGAGCAAGGAACTTTCAAGTGTCATTGACATGTGCATGTATATTATTAATTTGAAGCCACAAAGTCTCATACAATACGAACAGTAACAGAGAGTATGCTTCTTTTACAAAGAATTAACTATATACATACTACATTAATTTTAGCCAATTCGCCAGAGGCCTGAAAAAATCAATATTATTGAATATGTAAACTACATACATGCCCAACAACTGCAGGCGGCATGTAAAAGCATTTTAAGAGTGTTTAATGTTTAAAGGAGTCCCATAGATTTTATTTGTTGGTAATGTAACATGTTAAGTTAATTGAGCGACTGTATAGTTTTATCCATTTACCTATTTTTCACCTTTGAATCATTGAAACATGTTTGCAGTTAAAAGAATTTTAAAATTATCTGGATGATGAGGAAACAAAAAGAGGATAAGTCCATGCTGGAATTAAAAGCACCCATTGCACCCCTCTGCCAACTAATGCAATTGGAGGGGCATGCATTTTAAGTTTATCAGTATATTGAAGACCAACTCCATTCCAAGGGCTATTTTACCTGGCATTTAGTAGCATTATTTGCATTAGTAAGCCATACATGTTTTAAGAGTTGAAATGTTCAGGGGGGGGGGAAGGGGGGATTTAAAATTGCAGTGGCTTGTCTTGGTGCAATAAATACTTCATACTGTTTGTCCCACTCCTGTAGCTCAGTAGTAGAGCATCTGAACTAGTAATCAGAAGGTTAGGTATGACTCCTGATAGGAGAACTCGGATTTTGCGAGTGTCCAGGTGACACTGAATAATACATCATTCTCATCTATTTACCCGGCTAAAATATTGCATCACATTTTATTGTTCCATTGCGCATATGCCACACAACATTCCAACCCTAGCAGTATGCAGGATGTTTGTCCTATGAACCTAGTTTAATGGCCTTGCCAGATTTCCTGTATTTAAAAAAAAATAAATAAAAAAAAGCTCCCACAAGTCTCCTGTAGCTCGGTGGTAGAGCATCCGAAGGTCACCTCCTGGCGCTACTTTCTCGCCATTGTACAGATCTTCAAGATATTGTTAATTACGTATAATGCTATCCATGGACTCGCTCCAGCGTATCTTAGCGAACTTATCACCCTAAAGACCGTATCTAGATATAGTCTTAGATCGTCCGGCGAAGTCCTCCTTCAACCGCCCAGAATCAAGACTCTGCGTACGCTAGGTGATCGTAGCTTTACCGTAGCCGCACCAGCGCTCTGGAACAATTTACCCAATGCAATTCGCTGCGCACAAAGTGTTCAATCTTTCAAGGACAGGTTGAAAACTCATTTATTTGGACAAGCCTTTGACATTTATTAGAACTGTATTTTAGCCATTGACCTTGCCATTGTAATTTTAAATTATATTTATTTAGGATATCTTTATTGTAAAGCGCGCGAGAGCATCTGTTTATGATTCGCGCGCTATATAAGTAATAAATTATTATTATTGTCCAGGGTGATGTTTTTACTTAATTAAACCTGGAGGTCTTGGATAGGTGATCAACACCTATGATTAACATCACCCTAAAACAGGTAAATGTGGTGTTGTCAGGTGGCCAACCAAGCATTTCCGCACCACACACACACTCAATGCCTGGAACAAGTTAATGTTTCTTCCACTCAGATAGTGTTGCACACAGGGTACAAAAGGGTATGTAAGGGTAGGTAGGTATGTAGGGTACACAAGGTGCAGAACAGTATGTATGGTAAAGGGTGTGCAATAGTATGTAGACTTCACGGGGTGTACAGGGTACCCAGGATGTCCAATGGTATGTGGGTGTTTACTGGGTTTCCAATGGTATGTAGGGTGTAAAATGGTATGTAAAATACACAGGGTATACAACGATAGGCATGATGCACAGGATGTGCAACAATATGTAGGGTACACAAGGTTCAGAATGGCATATACGGTACAGAGGGTGTGCAACTTTATGCATGGTGCAATGGTATGAGGGGGTTCACAGGGTATCTAATGGTACAGTATGTAGGGTGTACTACAGCATGTACAGTACAGAGGAATGGTATGTAGGATACACAAGGTATACAACGATATGCATGGTGCACAGGATGTGCAACAATATGTAGGGTGCACAAGGCGCAGGATGGTATGTACAGTACACAGGGTATGCAACTATATGCATGGTGCACAGGGTACCCAATGGTACGTGGGGTTCACAGGGTATCCAATGGTATGTAGGGTTGACAGGATATCCAAACAGTGTGTAGGGATGCTCGGTGTAAAATGATATCTAGGGACGCAGGGTGTACATTGATATCCAAAGATATGCATGGTGCATAAGGGTCTCCATGGTACAAATGAGGTTTATAGGGGTACAGTGTGCCTTATAAAATAATATATTTTATTAAAAACTGGATCATTGTATAATGCAATTCCAGGGATTTGATTGGCTTAGCGGCTATGGTGAGCCATTATACCATGCCCGAGAAATGGCAACCATTCAATTGATTTTCAATTGTTCTTCAAAGCGAAATGGGCAAAATCTAGCAATATTTCTTGATTGTTTTTAATAAAACAATTATTCCACTCACGCTTGTTGGATATGAGATGATTATCGCCGACTCGGCGCTACGCGCGTCGTTGGCTATCTATCATCTCATATACAACACGCGCTCGTGGAATAATTGTTAAGTATACAACAGAAGGGTCCACAGGTTATGTTATGTCCTCAGGGGCACATAAGGTATACCAGACAAATGGAAATGTATGTAGGGAGTATTGCCCAAGGACAACAACTGTACTTTTTTCTCTGGGTTGTAGCGATTACAGTGTGCTGAAATGGATATGTATGTCATTTACCTTATATGAAATAATGTGTTCAATAACCATAAAAACCAGAGACTTATAAGGGCATCTGCAGGGAATATAACCAGACAGGTATACCAGTTTTGGTGCAGATTCTGGTTTCTATGCTGCACCTCTCGTCAAAGGCTTCAACACATTTTTATAAGTGATTAAGCTTTCAGTCACACATATATGTAGACAGCAGTTTTATCCTGCGAGGTTTACATTTGCAGTTATACTGGGCATTCAATAGTCATGCTGGCATTTAGATAGTGATGCTTACCATGCAAAGTGGCACCATTTATTCTAAGATACTCTGAATAAAATCATCAAAAATAAGAAATAAAAATTAAAAAAAGAATAAAAATGTTATAAAAAAGCTGTTTACAGCATTCACTCCTGTTCTTTGAGTAAGGTTGAGTAAGGAGTTTTGTGCTAGTCAGTGACTGTTATGTTACTCTGCCCTTTTTTCTTTATATGCAGACAAAATGTCCAGTTACCATGTGTTGGCATATAAAATATGTCACTCTGTGTACTCACTCAGCTATATTTAACGGAACCCTGTACCAACTTAGCACATAAAAGAGATCATACCTTTTCTAAGATTAAGGAGTGTCACATAGATAGTGATGGTAATATTTGATGCCAACTGGCTATTCCTTTATTTGCAATATTACGCAGGTAAAATACCCTGTCACCATGCTAAAGATTTCATTCCTTTATTTCTACAATTAAGAAGTGTCATGTAGTCAGTCAGCTATGGAGAAACATTTTTTCTTTTTCACCTGTAAAAGCCAACCACTTCAAATGCTCCAAACGATTTTCAAAAATACAAAACTATTCAAGGAACTCAATCTTACTGAGAGGTTAGGGTCAGGGTTTGTTAGTAAAAAAAATGCAATAGTGACCATGCACCATTTTGGCATATTCAACCTTTTAAGCTCCAATATCAACATACATTTTCTTCTCACTATTCTCCGTATTTTTGTCATGACATTAGGAGTATTTGTCAAAAGATGAAGACCTTTGTCTTTGGTGGCTATTTCCGTTTTTTATCATTAGCTGAATCCTTGAACAAGTTGTGATATTGTGAGGAGAATTTGCATGCTTGTCACTATCTGGTCTTAATGGTTAAGGGAACCATCCCAAAATACTAGAAGTAACCTTGAGATAAATAAACATTCTGCTCAAGGGAGTCAGTAGATATAATCCCAGTTGGTTCATGTTAATTACACAGGAGTTGGCACTCAGTGGTTTATGCAAAAGGTAAGTGTGACTATTTCTTTTGACCAATTTAGGAACCGGTAATAAAGATATGGAGTGTTTTCATTCACATGACTACTGGCTATATTGGTTTAATGAAACAAAAGAAAGTATTTGCATAGAAATAGAGTTCAATTCCCAGAGGTTTAAGTTGGGACACCAACATGGCCGCCATTTCTTTGTTTTGGGACACCAACATGGCCGCCGTGACATCATGTGAAAACACTATAATATAGTAAAATGCTACAATAATTATTAATCTTCCATCGAAAATCAAGGCTGCTGGCTACAGAAAACTTTAAAGGAGCCCCAAAAGGCCAGCAGCTGAGAATTTCAGAGTCCAACCTGTGAAATGTTAGAAGTAAGCAACCTTACACCAGTAAGCTAACAGCCTTGATCATCAGAAAGCCACTGGACAAAATAATATACTTCTCACATGCAGAATATTTTCTTGAGACACTTTTGGCTGCTGAGGCCTCATAAACAACCAAAAGTGTCAACAAATTTCTTTGCTGTAGTTGAAAAATACCCGAAACCTTGTCCTCCATCTCAAATGCACTACATCCAGCTCTTCATAAGTTGATTGAGGTTCAGCTCAAGCTATGAGAGTGCAGTCGTATCCAGGAGTGGCATTCTCTACCTCAGTTACTACATGTGAAAGTGGTTGGCTGCCAGGGCATAGATGATGCAGTCCTCATTTGGTATGACCTTTTCTCTTTGCACTCAATCATACATGTATATGTTTTGGTTGGCCCTCCAAATATCTGTCCTGCAGAAAATGAGGAAATAACAAGAATGCCATCAAATGTGACAAGATTTAAATCCACTTGTTTATCCAAATGAGGTTGTGGTTATTGTGGTGTCTGTTTCCTGAGAGCATGTTTTCCATTTTTTATAACCTTACAATGTCTGGAATAACCTAGAAAAACAAGATCAAAAGACTAACTTGAACTTTGGACAAATATTACTGTGCTTGGTGATACAAATGAACTTTTCCCTACCACATGCTTTCCACTGACTGGTTATCATTCATGAAAGAGCATCTGACAACTGTTCCTGGTTGCTGTTGGTGGCTGTGAAAAAAGCACAAGAATTTAAGGTATATAGCAGCCATAAAACATTGGGTTGAAAGAAGGGAAAATGTACAAGTAGTCACAACTCCTGCTCTAAAGCTTATAATCTTCATGACAGCTTGGGCATCTTTACGACATTTCTGGGACTTTGTAGGTTTTATTTTAACACGGGACAACTAGTTAACTGGAGTCCGTTCACAAAATCAGGTATCCACAAGCACAAGAATGAAACTCTCCAGAATCACACTTGCTCTCCAACAAAGGAAAAGTAATTTTGCACACTTCCTCAAAAAATGGCTTAACCTGCTTCCTGGTCCCTACAGCATCCTTTAGAAAGGTCTATTTTACAGTTATGACAGCCACACGCAAGTCAAAGGTCACTTACATGCATGTGCAATTTTCTTTGTTTCTGGGTGATCCCCTTTTGGGCCTCTTCTTTGGATTTCTCAACCTTCTTCACTTCTCCATTCTCTAGTTTGTACTAGCTGAGAGACAAAACTTAAGCGCACTCATGAGTGAACACAATAAACTTAACAGACCTCAACAAGAAAACAAAAACACCTGGCAATGCTGAAATTAAAGAAAATAACCATATTGCACTCAAAATACAATCAAATGCTCCTGTTAGCCAACTCATTTGTGTACGGCACGCCATATTGCGGGAATGCATTATGTATAAACATTTACACCATTAAATTACACATGCAACCCGATTCCTTCCGATACCTGAGGCAACGCAAAAGTGACAATGTGCATTCTCTGGTGGTTTTCCATTGTTGCCATTCGACAAAGAGACGTCCTGTTTTTCTTCCGAGAACCTCCATATTCACGAGTTAAAAAGGAGATTAAATCCTATATGGGGTCTATCATTTTAATCCATGTGACAGATTTTGTTCCGTATAAGGCCAGTATCAAACTCTCTGTTCCTGTATAAAGGGCATTTATTCAGTTCTCACAGGCCAATTTCTACATTAAACACTGCATACTGAATAAGTGGAAAAGTTTTACTGCCTGAGGAAAGGGATGTTTAAAAAAAAAGGACCTAAACCCAGAGTTGGGTAGAATGGCCCACAGCATTCACAACTCTGGTTGTGATGTATGGACAGGTCCAAAGCGGGAATAGATTCACAATGAGAAATATTCTCTATTCTTTAACAGACAGTAAGAGGCCCTCTGGTCCTGCAAACAGTGGTCAGACATTTGGTATGCTATATGATACAACTCTTAGAAAAAAACACTCACATATTGTAGGCAAATGCCTTCTTGTATTTGAGGTTTCCCTCTGGAGATCTTCATTGTACATCTCAAATTTCTGGCAACTTGTCTTCTGGTATTTCTATTTTCTGGCAACTGTTCTCCTGATGATTCTAGTTTGAGGAAATAGCCTTCGGTGCACTTATGAGAGGAGGCATGTAAACAAATGAGGCCTTAAAGTAAAACAGGAATGTAAACACATGACAATGCTGAAAACTGAACTAACTGTACTTGTAATGCATAATATAAGGTTTACAATGCACTTTCACTTAGTTGTTGCAATGCCTTGTTTGCAGGGCAGAAATTGCCATTGTCAAAGTGAAAGATCTAATTGACAACTAATTTGATACATGAATCCATACTGCTTCTGTTCGACATTTCTGTGCATAGATCACTATATCTTTAATCCCAAAGATCAACAATGTTATTCTCCTGTCTCATCACTAGAAGGTTTTCCATAACAAATTTAGGCCCTAACTAATGTGTTTGAAAATGTTACATATGTTGGGCAAAGCAATCTAAGCATCTTGTCTTAAATCTTAAATTCATTCAGTGAAATTCATAAAATTTAAACTGTTGCTTCCTGTATTCTCACTGCCAAGACATTTGCCAGTTAACTTTCCAAAACAGACCATGCACTTGCCAACTATTTTGAGGTTGTTTTGCTTCAACTGGAAACTTTTTCACCACAAATTTAATTCAGTTATTAAAAAAATCTCCATGTTTTACCTTCAATGTTATACAAAAAGTTCAATATCTCTTTTTTTCAATATTCTCATTCAAAACCAGTCTAACAAAGCAATCTAAACTTCTTGTCTGAAATCCTAACTTTATTAGGGAAATTAATAAAATATATATATATTACATCCTATATTCTCACTGCCAAGACATTTCACAGTTAATTATCACTTTCTGAAAAAGACCATGCACGTGCCAACTATTTTGTGGTTGTTTTGCTTCAAACTGGCAAATGTTTCAAAGCAAATTTTATCAGTTATTGAAAAAATCTCCATGTTTTACCTGTATGAAGGGAATTCATTCAGTTCTCACAGGGCAATTTCCAGACTAAACACTGCATATCGAAAAAGTGAAAAAGCTTTATTGCCCGTGGAAAGTGATGTTTAAAAAAAATCAAAGCACCCAACCCAAAATTGGGAAGAAAAGCCCACAACAGTACAACCCTTGTTGTCAACTATGGACTAGCTAAAGTGGGAATAGATGCGCAATGAGACACATTAATTATCTCTTCATTAACATCACAACCCACAGACAGTAAAAGGCTCTCTGATCCTGCAAACAGTAATCAGACATTTGGTATGCTATACAATACTCATTAAAGAAACAACTCCAGAGGTGTGGTGGTGTAGTGGTTAGCACGTCGGACTTTCAATTAGAGGGTCGGTGGTTCGTGGCCAGGTTGGTCTCTTCATTGCTGTGTTGTTTCCTTAGACAAGAAACTTTGTTCCACATTGTCTCTCATCGCCCAGGTTATAAATGGGTACTGGAGACATACTGCTGGTGGTACTAACCCTGCGATGAACTAGCATCCCATCCAGGGGGGAGTAGCAATACTCCTAGTTGCTTCATGCTACAGAAACCGGGCTAAGCTACGGCCCTGTGGGCCACTTGGGCGTGAAGTGTGACTTTACCTACCTTTAACTCGGACACAAAACACTCATATATTGTAGGCAAACTCCTTCTTGTATTTGTGGTTTCCCTCTAGAGGTCTTCATTGTATATCTCAAATTTCTGGCAACTGCACAGTTTTCTGTTTTTTTTTCTATGTTTTGGCAACTGATCTCCTGATTTTTCTAGTTTGAGAAAAGCCTTTGGCGCACTTATGAGAGGAGGCATGTAAACAAATGAGGCCTTGAACAGCAAAGTAAAAACATGACATCCTGAAAACTGAGCCAACTGTACTTCTTATGCATAATTACTTAGTTGTTCGAATGCCTTGTTTGCAAGGCAGTCGTTGGCATTATCAAGTTGAAAGATCTAATTGACACTAATATTATTATTAATTTCATACCTGAATCTATATTGCCCCTGTTCAACATTTCTGTGCATACATCACTGTATCTTTTATCCCAAACATAAACAATGCAATTCTCCTGACTCAACACTATTGTATTTCATGTTACCTCTGAAAATTTGGCGGTTTTGCATGGTTGGCAATCGACAAAAAGGCGTCCTGTTTTTCTTCCAAGAACCTCCGTATTCACGAGTTAAAAAGGAGATTAACTCCTATATGGGGTCTAGCATTTTCATTTTAATCCCTGTGACAGATTTTGTTCAGTATAAGGCCAGTATAAAACTCTCTGTTCGTGTATAAAGGCCATTCATCATTCAGTTCTCACAGGCCAATGTCTACATTAAACACTGCATACTGAATAACTGGAAAAGTTTTACTGCCTGAGGAAAGGGATGTTTAAAAAAAAAGGACCTAAACCCAGAGTTGGGTAGAATGGCCCACAGCATTCACAACTCTGGTTGTGATGTATGGACACGTCCAAAGCGGGAATAGATTCACAATGAGAAATATTCTCTATTCTTTAACATCACAAACCACAGACAGTAAAAGGCCCTCTGGTCCTGCAAACAGTGGTCAGACATTTGGTATGCTATATGATACAACTCTTAGAAAAAACACTCACATATTGTAGGCAAATGCCTTCTTGTATTTGAGGTTTCCCTCTGGAGATCTTCATTGTACATCTCAAATTTCTGGCAACTTGTCTTCTGGTATTTCTATTTTCTGGCAACTGTTCTCCTGATGATTCTAGTTTGAGGAAATAGCCTTCGGTGCACTTACAAGAGGAGGCATGTAAACAAATGAGGCCTTAAAGTAAAACAGGAATGTAAACACATGACAATGCTGAAAACTGAACTAACTGTACTTGTAATGCATAATATAAGGTTTACAATGCTTTTTCACTTAGTTGTTGCAATGCCTTGTTTGCAGGGCAGAAATTGCCATTGTCAAAGTGAAAGATCTAATTGACAACTAATTTGATACATGAATCCATACTGCTTCTGTTCGACATTTCTGTGCATAGATCACTATATCTTTAATCCCAAAGATCAACAATGTTATTCTCCTGTCTCATCACTAGAAGGTTTTCCATAACAAATTTAGGCCCTAACTAATGTGTTTGAAAATGTTACATATGTTGGGCAAAGCAATCTAAGCATCTTGTCTTAAATCTTAAATTCATTCAGTGAAATTCATAAAATTTAAACTGTTGCTTCCTGTATTCTCACTGCCAAGACATTTGCCAGTTAACTTTCCAAAACAGACCATGCACTTGCCAACTATTTTGAGGTTGTTTTGCTTCAACTGGAAACTTTTTCACCACAAATTTAATTCAGTTATTAAAAAAATCTCCATGTTTTACCTTCAATGTTATACAAAAAGTTCAATATCTCTTTTTTTCAATATTCTCATTCAAAACCAGTCTAACAAAGCAATCTAAACTTCTTGTCTGAAATCCTAACTTTATTAGGGAAATTAAAAAAAAAAATATATTACATCCTATATTCTCACTGCCAAGACATTTCACAGTTAATTATCACTTTCTGAAAAAGACCATGCACGTGCCAACTATTTTGTGGTTGTTTTGCTTCAAACTGGCAAATTTTTCAAAGCAAATTTTATCAGTTATTGAAAAAATCTCCATGTTTTACCTGTATGAAGGGAATTCATTCAGTTCTCACAGGGCAATTTCCAGACTAAACACTGCATATTGAAAAAGTGAAAAAGCTTTATTGCCCGTAGAAAGTGATGTTTAAAAAAAATTAAAGCACCCAACCCAAAATTGGGAAGAAAAGCCCACAACAGTACAACCCTTGTTGTCAACTATGGACTAGCCAAAGTGGGAATAGATGCGCAATGAGACACATTAATTATCTCTTCATTAACATCACAAACCACAGACAGTAAAAGGCTCTCTGATCCTGCAAACAGTAATCAGACATTTGGTATGCTATACAATACTCATTAAAGGAACAACTCCAGAGGTGTGGTGGTGTAGTGGTTAGTACGTCGGACTTTCAATTAGAGGGTCGGTGGTTCGTGGCCAGGTTGGTCTCTTCATTGCTGTGTTGTTTCCTTAGACAAGAAACTTTGTTCCACATTGTCTCTCATCGCCCAGGTTATAAATGGGTACTGGAGACATACTGCTGGTGGTACTAACCCTGCGATGAACTAGCATCCCATCCAGGGGGGAGTAGCAATACTCCTAATACTCCTAGTTGCTTCATACTACAGAAACCGGGCTAAGCTACGGCCATATGGGCCACTTGGGCGCGTAGTGCGACTTTACCTACCTTTAACTCTGACACAAAACACTCACATATTGTAGGCAAACTCCTTCTCGTATTTGTTGTTTCTCTCTAGAAGTCTTCATTGTACAACTGGCAACTGGTCTTCTGGTATTTCTATTTTCTGGCAAGTGTTCTCCTGATTTTTCTAGTTTGAGAAAAGCCTGTGGTGCACTTATGAGTTGAGGCATGTAAACAAATGAGGACTTAAACAGGAATGTAAACACATGACAATGCTGAAAACTGAATTAACTGTACTCGTAATGCATAAAATTAGGTTAACAATGCACTTTCAGTTAGTTGTTGCAATGCCTTGTTTGCAGGACAGACATTGCCATTATCAAAGTGAAAGATCTGATTGACAACTAATTTGATACCTGAATCTATATTGCTTCTGTTCGACATTTCTGCACATACATCGCAGCATCTTTTATCCCAAAGATCAAAAATGTGATTCTCCTGTCTCGTCGCTAGAAGGTTTTCCATGACAAATTTAGGTCCTAAATTGTGTTCGAGAATGTTACATATGTTGGGCTCCATTTATGAAATAAAGCCCTTGTTACAAACTTTGGAGAAACGACCCTCCATCTTTCATAATTATATCCACAACAGCTTGACTACCTTTTGTATTGCAAAACTTGAACCTCTTATTATTCAGGCTCTCCTTCGGCCTTAGATTGATTGCACTCCATTTGACAATGGTCTTCTCCAGGGCACACAACTCATTATGCCAGTAAGGGATGCCACATGGAAATGTTTACAGGTGTTAAAATTGATCGCATTCAAAGTTGATCTGTTTTTAATATGATTATTGTAGTATGACCCTATTATATCTCTAAAAATGCAATGGGAATTGATGGAGAATTTTATTGCAAATGCTGATGCCCCCTGAAGATGGAAGGGCTGGCCAGGCCATAGATGACAGGCAGTTAAGTGAGTTCATGTAATCTCCAGCAGATGCTTAAATATTGAGGACTGACATGACACCTTATGTTGAGGATTTAACATCATAGTGTGGTTTGGCCGATTGGTACATTGTAATAGCTAGAAACGGTTTGATTCCCATTAGAAACCCAGACTTTTGTGGCTACTGCCTTTGAGCAAAATAGACACAATGTCATCATATGTATCATATCATGCATGTAAGTATGTAGTGTGGCCAGTCATAACTTTTGGGGATCAGAAAACTAAGATATCGGTTTTCTCTTGGTTTACATGACCGATATGAACATATTGGTTTTATTATAAAATGAGGCACCAGGAGAATGTCTAAATTGTCAAGAGATTTTTTTTGCCTTTACGACAATTAAGATACATCTGTGTTGAACCCAGAGTGCAGAGACATTCCAGAAGAATGACCAATCACTGAAAATACATTTTGGGATGGGATAAGAAACAGTCTAAATTCTGCTCAAAACTTGAAACCAAACGTTGGACCTCAAATAGATTTTAACAAGACTTGGGAAACGACTACAGTATCGTAATTTTTGGGGTTTCAATTGTTGATATCTTTTTTAACAGCATTGGACGTGATCTGATATTTTTGAGCCAAAATTTTTTAATTTCTGTAATCTGCCTTACAAAACAATCTGAGCGATCACTTTGAACAGAGACAAAGTATTTGCAAAAATTAAACTTGTGTTGCCATGCAAGCAATAAAATCCCAAGTTGTTTTTACTTCTGAAAGCATAGCTATTGATTATTTGAATAAAAGTTTTGGTTGGATAAGCTTTCATCGATTATTCTTTTTTTTTATTCATATTTGTGTTTGGGAAAGTGACGCTTCAACATTGACAATTTCCATACTTAAGTGTTGTTAAGCATTTTTGTACTGCAATAAAAAATGAAATAAATAAATAAATAAATAACAAATCTAGTTTGTAAGTTACTTTTGCAAGTCACAGTTGTTGAAAATGATTTCTTTTTATTACTAATGTTCTTACCATATTTTGAATTTCTCTGAGTGTTATCAACTGCCCATGGCAAAAAAATATATATTTGTTTCATATAATAACCAAGACATTTGAACACATTTTATGTAAGCCAGTATCACATTGACACAAATTGTTATGTAATCCAAAAGGATTTCACTGACAATATTTTCAAAACTAGCCTTTATTCCAGGAGGAATTTCTGATGTCATATTACAGCATGTGAATCACTTCTTTTTTCTTTTGTCTTTTTAACTCGTGAATGCGCGCATGCGCAATGAACGAGTTATAGCGATGGCTGACTGTTGACTTGGTTGGTTTGTTGGTCGGTTCTGTCGTTAACTTTCGGGCGTGCGCAGTGAATGTGTTTTAAATTCAATTAGTGGAAAAAACACGTGAACATTTTTTGTTCACGGCACATCAGGTTATTCTTATTCAATATGTAGAGAATAATTTGACAATCATTTAGTGCAAGAATGAAGATTTTTCGTTAAATCTGAGCAAAGCTACAAGTTTTTTCAGTTTTTCAGAAAGTCCGGGGTCGTAAACTCAATTAGTGAGAAAAAAAAACGTGAAAATTTTTTTCACGATGCATCAGAATTCCCTTATTCATTCTGTAGAGAATAATTTAGCAATCATTTTAGTGTAAGAATGGAGATTTTTTGTTGAATCTGAGCAAAGTTATAGGTTTTTTGTTTTTTCCTCAAACTGCAGTGTCTTTTAAGAATTAGAAATAACTTAAGTTAAAAATAATTTAATTAAAAAATAATTTAATTTAAAAGTAATTGTCGGCATGGACTTTGAATAAACAGGACGCTTTTAAGAGCTTTAGCACTAGTAGCCTTATTTATTCTAGGCCTCACCGATTTTTTAACCTATCCTCCCTTCGCGATTGAACTAACTGAATCGTTTTAGTCAGAAAGAATGCGTGATATTGCGTTGCGCAACTTGAAATTTTGCCGCCAAAAAATATTTCCCGCCACAAAATGTCTTCAGCTGAAAGAAGCACTCTAAAGTTCACTGCTAATCATAACTTTTTGCACACATGAAAACTCGACATCTTTCACCATATTTTTCTTTCTCATACAAAAGTATTACATCAAGTAGATTGGTTTGCTAAAAAAAATAGTTTTGCTGTCAGTTTTCACGCGAAAGCGGAACGTGCCATATCACGCATCAGTGACGTCGTAAACAAAATTACGCAAATTTCTAGTGAAATGAACACTTTAAGATCTCGTCAGCTTTCATAGAGTTTTCAAAGGGAAAAAATGTTTCATTTTTGCAATTAACAACTGGTAATTTATGGGAAAGCAAAAGGACGCGGTCGATAAATAATTCTTATTTAGCAAGAGCTACTCATATTTCATTATTTAGTATAAACATTCAACTTACTGCAATGCTTGTATTTTAGGTATCCCTCAATGCAATAGCCCACTTTGAAAATGAGTCCTGGCCTGGGTCGAAAGTAACTACCAAAGCGATTGTGGGATTCTTTGGGGGGAGACTAAATGCAATGATAAAAGCTAACGTCCCCCAAACTAACTGCCCAAGGGATTGTGGGATTGTTTGGGGGGAGACTGAATGCAATGACAATAGCTAACGTCCCCCAAACCTTCCCAAAATCGATTGGGAAGCTACTTTCGACCCAGGCTATCACTCTTTTTCAAAGTGGGCTATATCTCTAGCCTAACTTCATGAAAAAAACCAAAGGATTTTTGTCATTCCATATTTGACTGCTACATGCTCGCTCCCTGTTTTTAGAGAGCAAACGTGAGATTCGCTGTTTTTTTTTTTTTCGTAAAACAAATTAGGACATAGACACGAATAGTGTGGAATGATTCTCCTTTGTGATGCTAACGAAGTACCTCTGATAAATTGAAAACAGCAAGCGGCAAATGAAGTATAGACGTAGCCACGTGGTCATCTCAACTTAAACTTTGTCACATTGAACTTACTGCAACGCTTGTATTTTAGGTATCCCTCCCTGCAATAGCCCACTTTGAAAATGAGTCCTGGCCTGGGTCGAAAGTAACTGCCCAAGCGATTGTGGGATTGTTCGGGGGGAGACTGAATGCAATGACAATAGCTAACGTCCCCCAAACCTTCCCACAATTGATTGGGAAGCTACTTTCGACCCAGGCTATCACTCTTTTTCAAAGTGGGCTATATATCTAGCCTAAATTCATGAAAACAAGCAAAGGATTTCCGTTCATTCCATATTTGACTGCTACATGCTCGCTCCCTGTTTTTAGAGAGCAAACGTGAGTTTTGCTGTTTTTTTTTTTCGTAAAAAAATTAGTACTGAACTCCAAAGGAAAAATTTCAGGCATTTATGTCGGGCATGAAATGTCATGCGATACTCTGTTGGACAGATTTCCCTGTGTGAGATCAGCTTGAAAAACACAAATCTACCTGGAAGTTAAAAAAAGTATGCCCTACAGTAATTTTGTAATTTTAATTCCCAAAAAAACTTCACTTCCCCGATGGATGGTCAGAATCCACTAGCCCGATCGCAAAATCCAGTAGCCCTGGACTATCGGACACGAATTTGCATGACGTAGCTGCACATGGTGTGCTTCTATGAACTTTGAATTTAAAAAAACACATGACTCTTTTTAATCGGCGCATCAAAATAATCTTATTAAATCTGTAGAGAATAATTTGAGAATCATTTTTATAGTACAAGAATGGTTATTTTTTGTTACATAATTGGGCAAAGATATAAATTCTTTTAGCTTTCAAGGAAGTTTCCGTAGCCGTCTAAATTTCAATTACTGATGTGTCATCTGCATTCACGAGTTGGCTCACAGGAGCCTTTGATTTTATCTCACTTCCAATGAAGAGTTACAGAGAAACAGTTACAAACATAAATACAAGCTAAGAAAATACAATACAATACAAGACTTATTTTAGCTTAAAAAATTTAATAGAAAAAAACAGATGTTTGTTTACAATTTACAATACACAAAGTGCTGCTTCATTTAATAGGCAAAACGGTAGGTTTTAGTTCTACGGCATTTAAAGATTGATTTGTAATTTTGAATTGTGTTTTTCTATGTGAAGTTTGCTTTTCAGAACAGCAAGGAAGGTATCAAAGAAATAAGGGTCTTCTTCTCTCAAGGCAATGTAAATGTAATATTTTGCAATTATTAAACTGAAGTTCAGGCCAAGTTGCAGCACGATACTGTTAGTGAAGCCATAGATAATATTTCATTATTTAGTATAAACGTAGCCACGTGGTCATCTCAACTTAAACTTTGTCACATTCAACTTGCTGCAACGCTTGTATTTTAGGTATCTCTCACTGCAATAGCCCACTTTGAAAATGAGTCCTGGCCTGGGTCGAGAGTAACTGCCCAAGCGATTGTGGGATTGTTTGGGGGGAGACTGAATGCAATGATAAAAGCTAACGTCCCCCAAACCAACTGCCCAAGGGATTGTGGGATTGTTTGGGGGGAGACTGAATGCAATGACAATAGCTAACGTCCCCCAAACCTTTCCACAATCGATTGGGAAGCTACTTTCGACCCAGGCTATCACTCTTTTTCAAAGTGAGATATATATCTAGCCTAAATTCATGAAAACAAGCAAAGGGTTTCCGTTGATTCCATATTTGACTGCTACATGCTCACTCCCTGTTTTTAGAGAGCAAACGTGAGATTCGCTGTTTTTTTTTTTTTCGTAAAACAAATTAGGACATAGACACGAATAGTGTGGAATGATTCTCCTTTGTGATGCTAACGAAGTACCTCTGATAAATTGAAAACAGCAAGCGGCAAATGAAGTATAGACGTAGCCACGTGGTCATCTCAACTTAAACTTTGTCACATTGAACTTACTGCAACGCTTGTATTTTAGGTATCCCTCCCTGCAATAGCCCACTTTGAAAATGAGTCCTGGCCTGGGTCGAAAGTAACTGCCCAAGCGATTGTGGGATTGTTCGGGGGGAGACTGAATGCAATGACAATAGCTAACGTCCCCCAAACCTTCCCACAATTGATTGGGAAGCTACTTTCGACCCAGGCTATCACTCTTTTTCAAAGTGGGCTATATATCTAGCCTAAATTCATGAAAACAAGCAAAGGATTTCCGTTCATTCCATATTTGACTGCTACATGCTCGCTCCCTGTTTTTAGAGAGCAAACGTGAGTTTCGCTGTTTTTTTTTTTCGTAAAAAAATTAGTACTGAACTCCAAAGGAAAAATTTCAGGCATTTATGTCGGGCATGAAATGTCATGCGATACTCTGTTGGACAGATTTCCCTGTGTGAGATCAGCTTGAAAAACACAAATCTACCTGGAAGTTAAAAAAAGTATGCCCTACAGTAATTTTGTAATTTTAATTCCCAAAAAAACTTCACTTCCCCGATGGATGGTCAGAATCCACTAGCCCGATCGCAAAATCCAGTAGCCCTGGACTATCGGACACGAATTTGCATGACGTAGCTGCACATGGTGTGCTTCTATGAACTTTGAATTTAAAAAAACACATGACTCTTTTTAATCGGCGCATCAAAATAATCTTATTAAATCTGTAGAGAATAATTTGAGAATCATTTTTATAGTACAAGAATGGTTATTTTTTGTTACATAATTGGGCAAAGATATAAATTCTTTTAGCTTTCAAGGAAGTTTCCGTAGCCGTCTAAATTTCAATTACTGATGTGTCATCTGCATTCACGAGTTGGCTCACAGGAGCCTTTGATTTTATCTCACTTCCAATGAAGAGTTACAGAGAAACAGTTACAAACATAAATACAAGCTAAGAAAATACAATACAATACAAGACTTATTTTAGCTTAAAAAATTTAATAGAAAAAAACAGATGTTTGTTTACAATTTACAATACACAAAGTGCTGCTTCATTTAATAGGCAAAAAGGTAGGTTTTAGTTCTACGGCATTTAAAGATTGATTTGTAATTTTGAATTGTGTTTTTCTATGTGAAGTTTGCTTCTCAGAACAGCAAGGAAGGTATCAAAGAAATAAGGGTCTTCTTCTCTCAAGGCAATGTAAATGTAATATTTTGCAATTATTAAACTGAGGTTCAGGCCAAGTTGCAGCACGATACTGTTAGTGAAGCCATAGATAATATTTCATTATTTAGTATAAACATAGCCACGTGGTCATCTCAACTTAAACTTTGTCACATTCAACTTGCTGCAACGCTTGTATTTTAGGTATCTCTCACTGCAATAGCCCACTTTGAAAATGAGTCCTGGCCTGGTTCGAGAGTAACTGCCCAAGCGATTGTGGGATTGTTTGGGGGGAGACTGAATGCAATGATAAAAGCTAACGTCCCCCAAACCAACTGCCCAAGGGATTGTGGGATTGTTTGGGGGGAGACTGAATGCAATGACAATAGCTAACGTCCCCCAAACCTTTCCACAATCGATTGGGAAGCTACTTTCGACCCACGCTATTACTCTTTTTCAAAGTGAGATATATATCTAGCCTAAATTCATGAAAACAAGCAAAGGATTTCCGTTCATTCCATATTTGACTGCTACATGCTCGCTCCCTGTTTTTAGAGAGCAAACGTGAGATTCGCTGTTTTTTTTTTTTTTTTTTTGTAAAAATAATTAGTACTGAACTCCACAGGAAAAAATTTCAGGCATTTACGTCGGGCATGAAATGTCATGCGATACTCTGTTGGACAGATTTCCCTCTGTGAGATCGGCTTGAAAAACCCAAATCTACCTGGAAGTTAAAAAAAGTATGCCCTACAGTAATTTTGTAATTTTAATTCCCAAAAAAACTTCACTTCCCCGATGGATGGTCAGAATCCACTAGCCCGATCGCAAAATCCAGTAGCCCTGGACTATCGGACACGAATTTGCATGACGTAGCTGCACATGGTGTGCTTCTATGAACTTTGAATTTAAAAAAACACATGACTTTTTTTAATCGGCGCATCAAAATAATCTTATTAAATCGGTAGAGAATAATTTGACAATCATTTTTATAGTACAAGAATGGTTATTTTTTGTTACATAATCGGGCAAAGATATAATTTCTTTTAGCTTTCAAGGAAGTTTCCGTAGCCGTCTAAATTTCAATTACTGATGTGTCATCTGCATTCACGAGTTGGCTCACAGGAGCCTTTGATTTTATCTCACTTCCAGTGAAGAGTTACAGAGAAACAGTTACAAACATAAATACAAGCTAAGAAAATACAATACAATACAAGACTTATATAAGCTTAAAAAATTTAATAGAAAAAAAAAGATGTTTGTTTACAATTTACAATACACAAAGTGCTGCTTCATTTAATAGGCAACAAGGTAGGTTTTAGTTCTACGGCATTTAAAGATTGATTTGTAATTCTGAATTGTGTTTATCTATGTGAAGTTTGCTTCTCAGAACAGCAAGGAAGGTATCAAAGAAATAAGGGTCTTCTTCTCTCAAGGCAATGTAAATGTAATATTTTGCAATTATTAAACTGAGGTTCAGGCCAAATTGCAGCACGATACTGTTAGTGAAGCCATAGATAATATTTCATTATTTAGTATAAACGTAGCCACGTGGTCATCTCAACTTAAACTTTGTCACATTCAACTTGCTGCAACGCTTGTATTTTAGGTATCTCTCACTGCAATAGCCCACTTTGAAAATGAGTCCTGGCCTGGTTCGAGAGTAACTGCCCAAGCGATTGTGGGATTGTTTGGGGGGAGACTGAATGCAATGATAAAAGCTAACGTCCCCCAAACCAACTGCCCAAGGGATTGTGGGATTGTTTGGGGGGAGACTGAATGCAATGACAATAGCTAACGTCCCCCAAACCTTTCCACAATCGATTGGGAAGCTACTTTCGACCCAGGCTATTACTCTTTTTCAAAGTGAGATATATATCTAGCCTAAATTCATGAAAACAAGCAAAGGATTTCCGTTCATTCCATATTTGACTGCTACATGCTCGCTCCCTGTTTTTAGAGAGCAAACGTGAGATTCGCTGTTTTTTTTTTTTTTTTTTGTAAAAATAATTAGTACTGAACTCCACAGGAAAAAATTTCAGGCATTTACGTCGGGCATGAAATGTCATGCGATACTCTGTTGGACAGATTTCCCTCTGTGAGATCGGCTTGAAAAACCCAAATCTACCTGGAAGTTAAAAAAAGTATGCCCTAGGGTAATTTTGTAATTTTAATTCCCAAAAAAACTTCACTTCCCCGATGGATGGTCAGAATCCACTAGCCCGATCGCAAAATCCAGTAGCCCTGGACTATCGGACACGAATTTGCATGACGTAGCTGCACATGGTGTGCTTCTATGAACTTTGAATTTAAAAAAACACATGACTTTTTTTAATCGGCGCATCAAAATAATCTTATTAAATGTGTAGAGAATAATTTGACAATCATTTTTATAGTACAAGAATGGTTATTTTTTGTTACATAATCGGGCAAAGATATAATTTCTTTTAGCTTTCAAGGAAGTTTCCGTAGCCATCTAAATTTCAATTACTGATGTGTCATCTGCATTCACGAGTTGGCTCACAGGAGCCTTTGATTTTATCTCACTTCCAGTGAAGAGTTACAGAGAAACAGTTACAAACATAAATACAAGCTAAGAAAATACAATACAATACAAGACTTATATAAGCTTAAAAAATTTAATAGAAAAAAAAAGATGTTTGTTTACAATTTACAATACACAAAGTGCTGCTTCATTCAATAGGCAACAAGGTAGGTTTTAGTTCTACGGCATTTAAAGATTGATTTGTAATTTTGAATTGTGTTTATCTATGTGAAGTTTGCTTCTCAGAACAGCAAGGAAGGTATCAAAGAAATAAGGGTCTTCTTCTCTCAAGGCAATGTAAATGTAATATTTTGCAATTATTAAACTGAGGTTCAGGCCAAGTTGCAGCACGATACTGTTAGTGAAGCCATAGATAATATTTCATTATTTAGTATAAACGTAGCCACGTGGTCATCTCAACTTAAACTTTGTCACATTCAACTTGCTGCAACGCTTGTATTTTAGGTATCTCTCACTGCAATAGCCCACTTTGAAAATGAGTCCTGGCCTGGTTCGAGAGTAACTGCCCAAGCGATTGTGGGATTGTTTGGGGGGAGACTGAATGCAATGATAAAAGCTAACGTCCCCCAAACCAACTGCCCAAGGGATTGTGGGATTGTTTGGGGGGAGACTGAATGCAATGACAATAGCTAACGTCCCCCAAACCTTTCCACAATCGATTGGGAAGCTACTTTCGACCCAGGCTATCACTCTTTTTCAAAGTGAGATATATATCTAGCCTAAATTCATGAAAACAAGCAAAGGGTTTCCGTTGATTCCATATTTGACTGCTACATGCTCACTCCCTGTTTTTAGAGAGCAAACGTGAGATTCGCTGTTTTTTTTTTTTTTTCGTAAAACAAATTAGGACATAGACACGAATAGTGTGGAATGATTCACCTTTGTGATGCTAACGAAGTACCTCTGATAAATTGAAAACAGCAAGCGGCAAATGAAGTATAGACGTAGCCACGTGGTCATCTCAATTTAAACTTTGTCACATTGAACTTACTTCAACGCTTGTATTTTAGGTATCCCTCCTTGCAATAGCCCACTTTGAAAATGAGTCCTGGCCTGGGTTGAAAGTAACTGCCCAAGCGATTGTGGGATTGTTTGGGGGGAGACTGAATGCAATGATAATAGCTAACGTCCCCCAAACCTTGCCACAATTGATTGGGAAGCTACTTTCGACCCAGGCTATAGCTCTTTTTCAAAGTGGGCTATATATCTAGCCTAAATTCATGAAAACAAGCAAAGGATTTCCGTTTATTCCATATTTGACTGCTACATGCTCGCTCCCCGTTTTTAGAGAGCAAACGTGAGATTCGCTGTTTTTTTTTTTTTTTTTCGTAAAAATAATTAGTACTGAACTCCACAGGAAAAAAATTTCAGGCATTTACGTCGGGCATGAAATGTCATGCGATACTCTGTTGGACAGATTTCCCTTTGTGAGATCGGCTTGAAAAACACAAATCTACCTGGAAGTTAAAAAAAGTATGCCCTACAGTAATTTTGTAATTTTAATTCCCAAAAACACTTCACTTCCCCGATGGATGGTCAGAATCCACTAGCCCGATCGCAAAATCCAGTAGCCCTGGACTATCGGACACGAATTTGCATGACGTAGCTGCACATGGTGTGCTTCTATGAACTTTGAATTTAAAAAAAACACATGATTTTTTTTAATCAGCGCATCAAAATAATCTTATTAAATCTGTAGAGAATAATTTGACAATCATTTTTATAGTACAAGAATTGTTATTTTTTGTTACATAATCTGGCAAAGATATAATTTCTTTTAGCTTTCAAGGAAGTTTCCGTAGCTGTCTAAATTTCAATTACTGATGTGTCATCTGCATTCACGAGTTGGCTCAGAGGAGCCTTTGATTTTATCTCACTTCCAGTGAAGAGTTACAGAGAAACAGTTACAAACATAAATACAAGCTAAGGAAATACAATACAATACAAGACTTATATAAGCTTAAAAAATTTAATAGAAAAAAAAAGATGTTTGTTTACAATTTACAATACACAAAGTGCTGCTTCATTCAATAGGCAAAAAGGTAGGTTTTAGTTCTACGGCATTTAAAGATTGATTTGTAATTTTGAATTGTGTTTTTCTATGTGAAGTTTGCTTCTCAGAACAGCAAGGAAGGTATCAAAGAAATAAGGGTCTTCTTCTCTCAAGGCAATGTAAATGTAATATTTTGCAATTATTAAACTGAGGTTCAGGCCAAGTTGCAGCACGTTACTGTTAGTGAAGGCATAGGTAAAATTTTCTTCGTTGAGCTCGATAGAATCGTCATTTTTTGTATTCCTCCAATTTGTAAATTGTGTCCAAAAGGTTTTGACAAATGAACAAGCTGTAAATAAGCGGGTTAGCGATTGTTTTTGTTCGTAAAGATAGCATTTATTCTTCTCTTTAATTTTATCTCTAAATAAAGTTGCGTTAGTTGGCAGAATATGGTGCTCGACTTTGTATTGAAAGATGGCGCGTTTAATATCTTTAGTGACATTAAATGGAATATTGTAGATTTTTTAATTGCGTTATTATCTAAGTTTGCTTGCCTCATCCTTCTTTAAGCAGTTGGAGGTTGAAATTTTTTGCCGATTAAACTTTGGGTCGCTATTTTGCAAGGAAGCTTATTTATTGATAGCGTGTTCACAGTGTCTGGGACCGGAACAGAGGTTTCGTGGGTGTCTTTAGACATTCGAATCCAATCTCGGGGGATTGCGCTACACAATGCGAGATATTTCAGAAAGTTGGAAGATTTCAAAGAAAACTTTTTAGTAAACATGTCAGGGGCAAGGGAATTGTTTTGGTTGAAGATATCTTCAACTCTAGTGATTCCAGCATTGTGCCATTCTCTGTAATATACATGTGAAGCACTTCACTGCGATTTGTGATCCATTACACATATTATGGGATTTCCATCGATGACATAATTATTAACAGAAATATTCCCTTACTTTTCACATCACAACAATGTTCTAGCTTTTGTAGCCTGGCTGAAGTCACTTCCAATGTTCTTTGTCCAATTTTCTATCGAGCAGTTCTGCTTTCCTCATTTCATTGCCTACGTTAGCATGCTACTCGCCAATACAGATTACAAAATTGATGACCAGTCACTCTGTCTTACCTACAGACTAAGATCGTGGCGCCAATCACCCAAGTCAATGACGTCATTATTTTGTGTGTCTATACTCTGATCACAAACTCTGCCACACGAATGAAAATACGAGTTTTACAGTGTTTATTACATAATTTAACATAGGTAACAAAAAGTTATACTTTATAGAAAACATGAGAATAAACACTGAAAATGGCATTCTCAAGTTGTTTCACTGACTGGCAGGTATAATAATTGGTACATTCTTGAAAATAGTATTAAATGTCCATTAAAATTGGTGACCACAGAGCACCATCCGCCTATGAAATTTGAGCTAGATCTTCAAAATGCTGATTGGTAATTCCCAGAAGAAGAACATATGTTCACCCAGCTATATGGCAAGAAAGGCAACTCCAGATATATAAAGCCTGCTTTAGTTGGGATGCCCCCAACCTCCCCCCCCCCCCCACCCCATGCTGCCTGAAAGAATGAGTGATCTTGGGGTGCCAAGGGAAGCCACAGTATACCACGTCCTACCTTGCTTCCCTACCCCACCCTACAGGCCGCAGGTTTCAAAGTACCCGAGTCTTTGACAAATCTCTCCTGACCTGGATCAATCCTAACTTAGAGTCCTGGTACAGTTCCTGAAATGGGAAATCAATTTGTGTCATGTGCATACAGAAAGCAAGGATTAGGATTAGTGCATGAACATGAACATAAGAGGTTAGGATGAGCATTACAAAAAGAGAAGGCCTAGGCATGTTTAAGTTGGCTTTAGCGATAGCAAAAGAACAAGGTTATAGAAAGGTTTAGTATTATGGTGAAGGTTAGGACACAAATTAATCACCTCAGGAGCAGACTCGTATCCAGTGGCTATATATGTGTTTTGTGGGGTGAGAAGATTGGACAAGAGGATAGATTGAGGTGCGTGGGGTGTCATGGGAACAGGCGCCTCTTCCCATGACACCCCACACGCCTCAATTCATCGTCGTTACGTTAGTTGTAAGTTATTGTAAGTACTGTAACGTGTGCGGTTAAAAAAAAAAAATTAAAAAAAGGAAAAAAGACTGGGTACTAGCCTGCTTCAGGAGCTGTACAACTACTTAGAATGATATCAATATTGAATTTCTACATTGGATCAGAGAAATATTTACTCTTGCTCTGCTTTTTCAGTGAAAGCTTGGTTTAGAAAGGGGAGAAGAAGTGATGTGTTCCCTTTGTTGGCCTTCATTTTTGTATACAGTGGCCCTCAACCATTGCACTTGAAGCAATGAAATGACGCTGTACCACTTTACGATCTCTAGTAGACTTTACGAACATTGTACAGATTGCCTGTTACACAGGACAGAACAGAGGGATTCTGTGAGGTTCCGGTTACTACTCAGTGTCTGTGTGACCTGCTCCAGGGGTGGTACTGCCACTGAATGAAAAGAACAGTAAGTTCTTTCTGTGAAATGTGATGATGAACTGTTCCACGACCAATGAATCCTCTTGTCCAGCAGAGTTCTGGACAATCTTCCAGATCTTGATGCACTGCAGAAGGTGAGTAGTAAGCTAAACAATGACTGAGTCAGAACTCCAGCAGTTCCAGACTGTGATGCTCAACATTAACATTAGTAACCATCTCCAGAGTGGTTAGACATTCACAACAGCACCTACTCGATCCTGTCACAGTCATCAGCAGCCTTTCCTGAGGGGAAAGAAGAAACTTCTAAAGGACTCCCCGAAAGGAGAACACTGAACTTTGTAACCGTTCCGGTCCAATCTATTTTGAAGTAAAGGATGGGGTTGTAGTTAGTCAGGACTACAATTAGGAAGTTAGCGTTAGAAGTTATGGTCAATGTTATGGCTATTGCTAGGTTATTGGGTACCCATGGTTAGATTATCTAATCTAAAGGTTAATGGTCCTAACTGTTATCCTAACTAACTACACTCCCACCCCCAACTGCAGAATTTAGAGAACTAGAACGGTTACAAAGTTCAGTGTTTTCCTTTCAGGATGTCCTCAAGAAGCTTCTTCTCTCCTCTCAGGAGAGGCTGCTGGTGACTATGACGGGATCAAGCAAGTGCTGTTGTGAACGCCTCTCAACAGCATTGGGAATGGTAACTGACGCAAAATGTTCAGCATCAAAGTCTGGAACTGCTAGAGTTGTGACTTGGTCATTGCTCAGCTGACTGCTTGCCTCCTGTAGTGCATCAAGATGTGGAAGATTGACCAGAGCTTTGCTGGACAGGAGGATTCATGGGTAATGGAACAGCTCATCATCACGAGCCATAGAAGGAACTTACTGTTCTCTTCATCAGGTGGCAACACGACTCCTGGAAAAGATGACAAAGTTACTGCGCAGTACCCAGATCCTCACAGAATCTTTCTGTCCAATCCTGTGTAACAAGCAATCTGTCCAGTGTTTGTGAAGTCTCCCAGAGATTGTTGAGTGGTGCAGAGTCGTTTCTTTGCTACAAGTGTAACGGATGATGACATGTCCTGTCAACCGTCCAGTACAGTAAGGGTGAGGAAAGGAATACTAGACCCACTAGACTAAGGCTAAGAGAATGCAGGCAAGAGGAAATATTTTTTGCCTCTTTCCAATGAAAGAAATGTCAACAGTGATACCATCCCTTGGGACCCTTAGCCAGAACTGAGTCAAGCCAAAGAGAGGTTGGTCGGAGACTTGGGTGCTTCAAGACCCAAGGTCTGTGGGGAAGAGAAGAGATGTGAGGCAGGGCGTGGCACATTGCAGTTTCCCATGACAACCCAGGATCGCTCATTCTTCCAGGAGGCACGCCCATCCCCCACCCCTCCCCACCCAACTGAAGCAGGTTTCATAGATAATGGATTTGCCTTTGTAAGCCATTCATGCATTTGTTGCCATATTCTCAAAGAAGTGGACTCAGGCTACGTGTGGAGTAATTAGTGGTTTTTCAGCACATTTCTGTAAGAGCAGAGGGAGGAGATAAACGGCTGATGGCATAATATACTTCAGGCTCCAGACAAATATTCTGCAACATTCAATTGGAGCTGGTTTGCCATTACAGTTGAAAGGGTTAAGTCTTCCAAAAAAAGGATAATATTTGCACCTTTATTTGCCATCCATAAGGCTATAATTCATATCTTTAAAGCATAAGCATCTTTGGCAGAATGAACCCTATAACAAGTACCCTTTCACAATCAAGTGTAGGTTTCCCTCTATCATTTGGACTTTAGTCTAAAGTTTCCTGGGTTTTTTCTTGTTGTTTCTTCCCCTTCCCCCTATAGAGAAGCCAATAACAAATGCATTATATAATAGCTGAGTGAACAAATGCTCTTCTTTCCTCCAACCTCCACATGGAAATCACCCATGAGCATCATGATGAAACAAATGTTCATATCAGGTGCAATTATGCAAGATGTGTAATGGTGCCTGGAAATGCATTTCTTTGATTACCATTAACGTACAGGGTTGTCAGTAAGGGTCACAACCATTTACACCTATTGTAGCTGAATGTTCATTATAGAACCTTGATGTTGCAGGCTATAGTGTCTGTACACTGTACATGGTTGAATTTACCAACAAGGTTTGAAGTGTTAAGCTCACTTCACGAGAGCCCTGATAGGCAATCAGCTGGCCTTACAGTTCTTCACCTCTTATTTTTCAAAATGATATGAGGTCAGAAAAATGTACCAGTGCCAGAGGTAAAACTTTAAGTTAGTAGCAACAAGAATAAATGAATAAATTAACCAATCATAAAATTTGCAATCATTCTTTCTTCACCAGCATTTTGCACTTTAACTTTTAACACTACTGGTCCTAGTTGCATGCAGGATGTGTGTGATCTATACATACATGATTTTCATTTGTCTATGCTAGCCAACAGAACACATGCTGATACTAACATGGGCTATAATAAATAATAATTATTAATAATTGGACTAATTAGGTAAAAATTATTTCCATGACTGATTGGGCACAAACGGCCTAGTACATTTTATAACCTGATACCAGTGCTTGTTGTTTTATCCTTTTCAAGGTTGCAGCCTAAGAAAACTGAAAGTTAGGAGCTCAAGCCATATTGCTGGGAGCCAGAATTAACTTTACGACCTGATGCAAACACTATGTCATAGGTGTGTTTACAGTCAAATTTAGTTAAAAAGCTATTTGTATTGTTATTTGAAGGCCATTGAAGGTTCTGATGTTTGACTATGCGCCTCAATGATTTTCGTAAAAGGGCTTGGTAGGTATAAGAATTTGTAGGGATTAACAGCATGGAGATGACACTATAATCAAAGAAGAAGTTCCCAAAAGCCCATATACCTCTTCATTTTTATAAAGAAGCCTTGGAAGCTTGGCAAAAACTAGTTTACTCTACTCCTGAATCCACAGAGCAAATACTAGATGAAATTATCTGGAATAGGTTTATTAAAATTAATGGATCCTCAGTTTATTACAAGCAGTGGCATGAAGCTGGCATTACTAAAGTCAGTGATATTCTCAAAGGCAACTCTTTCTTAACCTTTAATGACTTTGTATCAACATTTCAGTTAAAGACTAACTTTCTGAAGTCTTGTGGCCTTTGCCACGCAATCACCCAAGAATGGATTAATTTATTAAAGGGTAAAAGCGGACCTATAACAAGTTCCATAAAATTAATAACAATAACAAAATTTCTCCAGACAAAATTTCACGCAAAAGAAATTCGAAAGACCTACAGCAGAGAGGAGGATGAAACAAGCTAACTTCGACAAAGAATCAATACAACTTACTTACAGCATTCCCTTCAAAGTTACTAAAGACATTAGACTTGCTATCTTTCAGTTTAAGATCATATTCATATTTTACCAACTAATGCCACTCTTTTCAGGGATTCGCCTGTTCAAAAAGAGCAATGACACCTTTGTAACGAGAAATAAACATTGAAACACCTTGCCGTAACTTGCCCTTTTGTACAGCGTTTTTGGACTCAATTTTCCCTCTGATGGAAGGGAAAAACCCTAAATTCAATCACCTTATCAGAACAAGAAATAACATACGGGTTCACTAGAGATCTGCAGGGTTGTCAAAATAAGCCGGCAACCGGCACATTTCACCGGCTATTCCAAATACTGCGCCGGCTACTCTGGCTGCTAGGTTTGTTCTAGGCATGGTATCGCGGAAATAAAACTGTTCAGTTAATAATTTGTTGAAAGCCAAATCGGAACAGAGGCAATAAAACAGTTATTTTGCCTAAAAAGTACAATAAATTGTGTGCGTGACACAGATGTCGACGCGATTGGCCGCGCTTGCGAAAGCATCAGTCAATGCTCGAGGTTTCAAAAAAATTATGGCAAGCGGAGGGGGCGGAGCGAAACGAAATAGGACTTTGCTTGATTTCAATAGGCCTTATCACGGTTGTCGACGCCATTTTGACGAGTAGGCAAACACGTCTGAAATAACAGTGTTTGTATGGAAATTCAATGTCAAATAACTTTCATAAAACATCGCTTCTGAAAAATTCATGAATTGGAAACTTTTAGCACTAGTAAAAGGATTTTTAGAAAAAAATTGGAGGGATGTAGCTGTGCTAGAAAGCGTCCAGTCGTGTTTTGAATTTTCCATACATTTGTCTGTATAGCGAACCAGCCGTGAACTGCTAATAAAAATAGTTCGCGGGAAAAAAATACAGACAAATGTATGGAAAGTTCAAAACACGACTGGACGCTTTCTGGCACAGCTACATCCCTCCAAATTTTTTTTCTTAAAATCCTTTTACTAGTGCTAAAAGTTTCCAATTCATGAGTTTTTCAGAAGCGATGTTTTATGAAAATTATTTGACATCGGATTTCCATACAAACACTGTTATTTCAGACGTGTTTGCCTACTTGTCAAAATGGCGTCGAAAACCGTGATAAGGCCTATTTCATTAAAAAGAAGACGATGAGGGAAGATGAGGAGAATGAGCAAGACGACGGGCAACAAGGTAAACGTTGATAAAAACTCGTCCTTTGCACGTTTCGCATTGTCTCGGAAAACAATATCAGTCATTGGACAGACCATGGATTCAGTACCCCGATACGGCAAAAAGAAAAGTCGTTCTGGTTCACTGGTTATCTTGTGAGTATTGGCACTAACATTAAGGTTACTTTAATGATACTTTTTTTCTTACATTCGAATTATCTTTTCTTTTGTGTCGCTTTAGAAACACTTTTGTTGATTACAACAGTGTGAAAATTTTGTAAACCCTAATTAAATTTACTCACTATTTACAGTTACGTTTTTTTGTGCTGGCGCGTCTCTCAAGCAATCAAAAAGAAATACCAAGGCTAAAACTAATATTGAAACGAAGAAGGATAATTTTAGAATAAGTTGAGCTTTATTTGCAAGACAAAACTTGCAGCCAAATGAGTGTTTATACAAACAAGAAAATTGCCAAATTTATCCGCCAGACGTGACGGCACCTCTGATAATTAGTAAGATGTTCATTTCATTTTTGTGGGCTCTTGACTTTTTATTTCAGTTCACCGGGTTTTACATAATGATAATGATAATGAAGTGGATGATCATGAATCAGATGAATCTGATTATTACAGTGATTTGGAAGATGAATAGAGCAATCTAATCTGTAATGAAATAAGTCTAATCTGAAGCATCTTGGTTTCTTTGAAGTATTTTGTATGTTACAGTAATTTACATTGCAAACACTGAATTCAAAGAGTACACACTGACAGAAACCGGACAATACTGTAAAAAAGAAAAGTTGTGTTGAAGACAAAATACAGTGTAAGAGAATAGTAGTCTCCTTCTTGTGCGCTGTAGTTTTTCAGGATTTTTAATCACATGGCATGTTGATGTAAAGAAAATAAAGATAATGGCAGGCATGGTGAATTATACAGTTATACATGACTTCAGGTATCACATAAAGATGGATTGCAGAACTATAACATCAACTTAACAGTGGGAAAACCATTTACAAATTTACACAACGTTTGCTGAAAATATGCCCAGATTGCATTTCAGAGTATCGTTTTTGGCAAAATTTCCTGGGGGAGGCCCCACAGGACCCCCCATAGAAGGGACCAATATCCCTCCATACCCTCCCTGAACGATGCCCGTGCCTTGCTGCAGCCGCCTACTTTATGGACAGAACCTGCTACTCAGAAACATAATGACAACCCTGGATCTGTCTCGTCGTCTTGGCTTGAAGGTCCGTTAAATTTTTGCCAAATATTACATCTATACTGCGTCAAGAAGAGAAGAAGGGTATATCTGGGAAGCCTATTTTGCTATATTAAAGAGTCACCTTGAAATTGAAAAACACACATCTAAGCTGCAAATAAGTCTTTGAGCCTTTTAATTTTATTTCAATTTCTTGTATTTTTGCTATATTGCTTTGCAAGGCTGCCAAGCGCCAGCAAGTAATGTGTAATTGTGTAATTTGTTGCCTAAGTTTGTAGTTTAAAAAGCATCATAACTATTGTGACATCGTTAGTACCGTATTGTAAGTATTCTAAGTAATTAGTATTGTATTGCAAGTAATGATATAATTGTTAGTATCGGTGTTAGCTGTATTGTAAGTTATGTAGTAATGCAGTGTCATATGGTAATATAATTAATGAAATGTACTGTTCTGAAGTACTGTACACAATAAAGTGTTCTTAAAAAAATAAAAATAATAATCAAAGAAGACACTGTGGGAGCATATACTTGGCTGTCATTTTATTAGGCGTATTTGACCATGCATGTTAGTTCAGTCTTTGATGACAGGTAAACTATGAAAGACTCACGGAGAGTCCAAGGCATCACTTTGTATTTGCGATAAATGTGATTAGTTCAACCTGAAATGTCACGCAAAGGATTGAATAAAAAAAAAATAAAACATAACATCACTGAACATGTCAAGTTTTGTAACCATGAGTGCATTTCAGATAATGACGAATTTTGATGAAAAACGAGATTTGTGTGAACAATTTTTCACCCAAATACCCTTATTTCCTGGGCTTTCTGTGACAGACATTTCAGCTTTTATACTGGTGACACGATCTGGATGCATGATTGCATTGAAACACACACCTGTGAAATCCAACACAATCATTTTTGCTAAAAATAAATTCGCTTGAGGAGATCTCAATTCAATTACGTTTATTTTCTCTGGAACACCATTTTCCTTTGGTAGGCTAGGTACAGTTATAGTTTTCTCCAACACATCACTTTGATCATCAAACACAATGACAACAGATTTTGCTGATGATGCACAATCACGAACAATGCACTTGTGAACGTGCCAAACTACATGATTATATGTAAAAAAAAAAAAAGCATTAATAAGAGGTACGAAAGTGGAGCAACTGCTTTCCATTTTGCTTTGTTGACTATCTGTCAATTTGTCCATTTGGTATCATTGAATACAGTATCTTTCTTTTTGTTTAAGTTTGCGCACAAATCTGTTCTGAAAACGTCCAAAATCTTTTAGTGTGGGTCTACCACGAATGGCATGTGTATTTGTATGTGGAATCAACATACTAGACAGAATTTCTTGTCACTTTAACTCAGTCACGCCTTCTAAGCAAAATAGCAATGCAATATTGACTCGCTTGAGTGTCAACAACTATCATTTAGGCACCAATGAGATGCCTCTTCAAACCGAAAGGTAAGCAAACAAATGGTGTCTTGATTGTTATTACTCCAGAAATCATGCTTCAATCGCATTTTATCTCACAAATTCAACTTACTTCAACGTTTTATATTTTAGTATCCCTCACTGGTAGCTTAAATTCATGAAAACAAGCAAGGGATTTCCTTTCATTCCATATTTGACTACCACATGCTTGCTCGCTGTTTTTAGAGGGCAAACATGAGATTCGCTGTTTTGTTTTCTTAAAAAAAAATTGGTACATGGAGAAGACTAGTGCGAAATAATTATCACCTTTGATGCTAACGAAACACCTCTGATAAACTGAAAACAGCAAACAGCACATGAGGTATAAACATAGTCATGTGGTCATCTCAACTTAAACTTTGTCACATTCACAATCCATCAACAGATACTATAACTTGCCCAGACTTGCCCAACACCCTATTGCACTTTTAACATCTAAGAAGAAAGTGGAATTAATAACTTGGGCTCCACAGATTGCCCAAGTAATTAGTTACAGTAAGGGAAGATTATAACAAGGCACAGAAAAAAATGGATTTTTTTTTACAAAAACACTTTCATCTTCAACTACTTCACAAGCAATAACGTTTCTCAGGACAATAGTGACACAGAATTAATACCTGTGCGAGGAGGTCCTTCGCCAGTTCATTAGGTGTCAAGAAGGGCTGGTAAAAAAGAAATAAGTAGGTGTTCTATTGAAAGAGACAGTTCCAAATCATTCGATCATCAAAGATTGCAAGCCTGAAAATGTATGATCTGTACTAAAACACAAGAAAGAGTTGAATGCTCAATACTAAATAAAAGGAAATGTCAAAGCAAGAATGCACTGGTCAACACTGCATTTGTAAATTTGGCAAAAGAATACAATAATTGAATGAACCTTCCTAGTTAGAGACCCACATGGATTGTTCTTTTGACTTCCTATTAAGCCAAACTTGCTATGCCTAGATCTCTTAAGAGATTTGATATTGCAATCCCCCTTTTCAAAAGAACGCCTCAAAAATCAGTTTGATGTGAACATTGCAGAAATATCAAGAACTGCCTACACGAGGAGAAAATATGCGTTATCGAAGAGCGCGCGCGCCGTTCAATTTCACCGATAGAGTTTGCCAAAAAGCTCTTGATACTGAAATAATTGTTGTGTTTTATATATTTACCTGTGATCATTGACATCAAACTTTACCATTAGCTGCGCTGAAGATTTTAAATCTAAATTGTTGGAATGTCTGGCAATGAAAAAATGTTTTTTCATTTAATTTGCATATGTCATGTTTACGTTCCTATGCAAATTTGTAGGAGATCAAAAGGATTATCGCTTTAGTTCTACTCAATCAGTATTTCTCATGGTAATCATTCAGTCTAGTTATTTTAGTCAATAGTTTTCCTATAGAATCGGAATAGCTTGGACAAAATAAGCATTAGCAGGGCAGGGAGACAAATTGACCTTTCAGATTGTAACTTGAAACGGCAGACGAAATGGAGCCGCAAAACGAAATTAGCATGTACACGTTCTTATGCAAACTTTGTATGAGAACAATAACGCATTAAAAGAATGTTGAATTGGCTCTATTTTGCTGAATTTTGGCATAGAAATTAAGTTAATAGTTTTGGACTTTGAGTTGAAATACTTTGGACAAAATAAGTTTTAACACGAGTCAGTTATGACAAACTGATCAATTGACCCCGGGAATTGACCTTTGGCTGTAACTTTATACAGAAATGACAAACAGATATTTCAATGTTTTATGTAAAATTGGGGCTTTCAATTTATAGCCATACAAAAGTTTCCCTTTTAAACATGGGTGCAAATTCAATTGTAGCCAGTGAACAATATTTTTCTACGCAAGAAAGTTTCACAAACAACATTTTTATAATAACTGAGTCATGCAACGCAGACAAAGATTTCTTGTCTCACTTGGACTACTTCGCTTACAAAGGCTTTTCAAAAAGGAAACATGTTTTTAATGTAACAAGGGTTTCTTTAAAACAGTTAAACAAAGTTACGTCTTCAAGAAAGATCTACGAAGTTGCTAAGTTGGTAAGTTACAATTTTGAACAACTATGTCTGACATGAATGTGAAGTTGACCCTCTGGAAACTTATCCAACCATTCACCCCTCCTCCCCTCTGTAATTTCCTTGGCCATTGACCACCCCACCCCTCTGGAATTTCCAATTCCCTCCCAGGTGGGGGTATGGATATTTTCTGGAACCACAGATTTGAATCGTTAGACAAACATTTTCTGATACAAAAAGTACAAGGCTACATGCATTTATCACGTATAACAAAAAATAACCTTGAAAAATGAAAATTGCTAAAATTCCATGCATGTTGATGTAAACCGCTTGTATACCAAAATTTAATTTCAACCAGGTTATGGAAATTAGTCAATGTTTACACGAAAGCACTTCCCAAACACAGCTACAAATTAGCAAAGATAAAATAAATGACAAAAAGCAGCCCAGTCAAAAGATTTCTTGCATTTGCTTTTAGAAGCAAAACCTTTCAAACACACAATAAAATCTTCTTATCAAGTCCTTTTTTCAGCGGTTGAGTATTTTTCAGTGACGTTTCTTTCCATTTTGAACTCTAAAAAGATGTATATAACATAGGCGAAAAATATTTCTTGAAAATTTATTACCAGTGTGACAAGGTGCCATTTTCTGTTTTTGAAATCCAACCCCATAAAACTCACAAACATTTACACAGAAGACAGATTCTGATTGGTTTAATTGTATTCTAAATGACTGGTCGCTCAAAAGGGCAAAAAGCACCTAGCAGGGGGTGTAGAAGATTTTGTGTTTTCCTTGCTGTACATGTGCATGGTGTATTAAATGGTATAATAATTTATTATGCTGTGCTTCCTCTCAAAATACGCTTTGGAATATTTTTTTTTGGAGGTTGGAGAATGCTGCTTACTTTTTTTATGCCAACTACATGTATGGGCTTTTCGTTCACATATGTAATAACATCAAATTAGCAATGGAATTTGTCCTGTGCTACAGCCCATATTGAACACCTGTAACATGTTCCAGTGACAACCCTTATCACATGTCACATGGGAAGTATGCATTACTTCTTTAAAATAATAATTATTATTGCTATAAAAAAATTATACTTGCTTAGCATTTGTCACGTCCATCATGTTAATACTAGGTCTGCCAGTGAAGGAACACAATAAAATGCATAATGGTGGCAGCTTTCACTGAAAAAAAGAAAATAACAGGATTATGATTATTATTATACATGTATTATAATCATGTTCTAGGAAATTCAAAATAACACATCTAACCCCCCGGAATTTCCAAAGCTATTTTATTTTGCTTACAAATATTGAAGCACAGGCGTAACATGTATAATGTGCAAAATTGTCTACATTTCCCTATCACAGTTCCCACTCCACAGCAATTACAGTATCACTCAAATGCAAGTTGACAGCCTCAACTTGATGCTCGCGAGAATTAAGTATTGAAGAGTCGAGTCAATGTGATTCACTCAAACGTTGACTCGATCCTCAATACACGTGAGGATCACTGAACGAAACATTCATGATTACTCACAGTTATGAGAAAACAAATTTTTATTTCTTGAGGAATGAACGATAGCAGAAACAAGCGCAGAAACTAAAAAGTCCATTGCAATGGATCAGGCACCTCGGCATCAATTTGTCTTTGAAATGCTTACTTACAAAAGAAACAATAACTTGGTCTCTTCTAGTCGCTGCTGCAAACATGAAAACTTTCAGAGAAACTTACCCAAAAATCCAAGAAAATGCCACAAGTGAAAGAATTTAGGTAAAATAGGCAATTTTAGAGTGTGGTGTTATTAAAATCTCATGGATTCTGGGTCAAATGTTATCGATCAGATCACTACGAATGGAACAATTGAAAATTTGCATAATAAAACGCTTCAGGCAGTTTGATCTTCAGCCTTAAAAAATGTATAGTTCAACTAATGTTTAAGGATCCAAGGCAATGCCTTGAGTTTAAGTGTTAGGGTAAAATTAGGAACTGAACTTCGCAACAAATTTCATTCGGGGTCCAGTGTTAGCGAATAGATTGATTTCCCAAAACAATGAAAAACTATGTAATTTGCAAATGAAATGCAAAATGATAGCCAGAATACCGTTGTAACGCTCAAAGCATTTCAATGCATTTCTACATCAGATATCTGTTGGATTAATTAAGGCAAAAAAGCAACTTAAGCAAAATTAATAGCCCCTTCCAATGCTACAAAATGATGACAGAAGCTGTTGTTTGAATGGAGAATTGGCATATACAGTACCACCTGGAACTATTGACCCATCGGGACTAGGGCATACCTAGTCTTTACCGCGGGTAGTGGCCGCGCATCCACCGGCGAAAAAGCGGCCGTGTCGTTCCGCGGTGAAGACGAGGTACAGTTTGCCGCAGTAAAATTTGCCGCGGGAGAAAAGACGAGACGTGCCTCGGAAAAGAGCAATGGGGATGGGGTTGCATTTCTAAAATAAGCGTTAGCATGAGTGAAGACATTTATACTGCAAGTGTTTGAGGTGCGAAGAGTTGGTGCTTAATCGAAGGAGTAATTTGAAGTCAAAATGGCGTTGGATAGTTTGCGTATTCAAATATTGAAATCTTTTCAGAGATAATAAAAGTAACTAACAATCCAACACTAGAAAAAAGCTTGTTATCTCCGAGGGTATGTAAAATACGCAGTGAAATACGTGTAAGTTGATTTACATGCTTTTCAAAACACTCGGTGTAACTTTACAAACGAGATTTCGCTGAATTGTCACAAAAAATCCCTTTTTTAATTTAGTTTTCTTAATTTGTTCATTTCGATACAAGTGACGGAGGGCAAACGTCTTGAAACATTTAGCCGTAATTTGCATAGGAGCAAATTTGATGTTTGTTTTGCACTTGTGGGAACCACCGCCGTCGGCTTTTTTTTATACGTGTCCAACCAAACAGCTGCCAAAAACATCTCCTGAATTTAGAGCAAGCAGTGTTCTAAAAAAATCGGTTATTGAGAATGAATATTATTCTTGTTGCAGTGCCAAGTTCATTTTAAAAGAAAGAGGTTTAAAATAGACTGTAAACACAAGCGACAAAATTTGCGAAGCCGACACAAAGGTTTCAAGTTACAATAACATCATCACGTGCGAACATTTTTTTTAAAACGTAAATTTCGTAGGTCAGTTTTTGTTTTCTTTTGCTTCTCCCAACTTAAAATTGAAATTACTTGGCAAGAAATACAAAGTAAACCACGGACTAACATTCTGGAACGCTGCTGTGTTGCATCAAACAGCTTGTCACGTCAGGAGTAACAATGCAATTGCAATTATTATTCGTGCGATGAGCGACACAAAACATGCCGAAATATTATTTGTTTTCAATTTATAAATGATTTTAAAATCTCCGGCAAATGGAACTCCACAGACTGTGTCGAAAATTCAAGTTTGCTCGTTTTTTCTTAAGCAAATCTGCACGCTTCGAAGCTTCGATAGTGAATATGCGCATTTTCCTCAAGAAGTCTTTAGCGATAAATTAATTACACGTAGTACTGTAAGTAAACGGGAATTAGACACCAGAAATTCGCAGATGCTAAATATTCCTTTATTTAGAACTGCTACTGGACAGAAGACTTTTTACTATAGGACAGTGAACATCTGGAATAATTTAAATAATGATATTAAGTTATGCATTGATGTCAATAGTTTTAGGAATAAGCTTAGAGGGGTGCTTTTAGACAAATTTAAGAGGGAGGAATGATATCCTAATGATTTGCAATTGTAACTTTAAATAATTTGTATATGTTTTTATTTTTATCCTTTTCTTTGTAATTGCCACTGAAAAGCCCCTTTGGGGAAGTGGTCAATAAACGTATGTATGTATTTATGTAAGAATTTTGGGTATACTGAGGTTTGAGATTTTAAATCAGAATCTTCCTAAAAGGATTTTTCAAATGTGGTCGGATACCCTAAAATGGATTCTCATTTTCTTCAAATGGTTCAAGGGCTGAAAATGGTATGTGTATCGCACATGATCGTCCTCCCTAGTTAATGTCTTGCCATTAGAAGTTGTTGAACCAAAACACAAAGGAGAAAAAAGCCTATTCAAACTCTACTGCGTCTTTTCTTTACCGAGGTTTTACCTAGGTGAACTTTCCTGCGGCAACTTTGGAGCCATTAACCGCGATGGAACCTAGGCAAAAAAGCGTCCTACTGCAGGAAAACCGAGGGAAAGCCGCGAGTTACCCCGCGGCAACGACGTGGCAAATGGGTCTATAGTTCTACGCGGTACTGTATGAACACACAGGGAAGATTTTTAGTCACATGCTAGGTTGAACCAAGACTGTTCACATGCATCAAGTTTCATTCGGCGACAAACACGAGACAAGGAACAAAATTTACAGTGGTTCTTGGAACAAAAATGTTATGGAAGCTTACTGTTAAAACTTTTTTCATTCAATCTTTAAGGGAGCCAAACCAGAAAAAGAATGCACACTTTCATCTTTGCAGGACACAAAAATTTTCTTTCATTTCACTCGTCCATCAGACGAGTACTTTCCAGATTTTAGTTGTCCGAACATAAAATCCTCTCACCTAAAATGTTTTATTTAAGTAAATATACTATCGAAACAATTGCAGTATGGTTACACGTACTAAAACAAAAAACACTTTTAGTCATTAATGTTGTTATGGATAGACGTGGGTAACATCACGCATGTCATGTGAATTTTGAATAATTTTTGAAGTTTGCTTGATAGCTGTGGCTGACAGGCTGAAGAAAAACTTAAACTGACACCTTTTTCCAACAAAGAGAAAATCAGCCGTTTTAAGACAAACAGCAGCCTGACGTTTGCTATTTGGCATTGACTGTTTTAAAATGCAAAAGTATGTAATTATCTTTGACGTCAATATGCAAATTTAGCAGTGAAATATTCATGAGACATATGGAGAATTTTACATTTGTCACCAAAACAATGCGGCTAAAATATGAGATACAGTACTGGTTAAAATGAGTTAATAATCTCGACTCCATCCTCACAAAAATCTATTATTGACGATCAGACTCCAAGCTGGGACTGGTTTGCTGACCAGAATCAGCAGCAAAAAAGGCAACTAAAATTGTCACAAAGGTTGCCAATTTGGCAAGTGTTGTGGTGTTGAAGTAATGTAATGCTGAGAGGTCCTACATTAATAATTATTATTAGATCCTGACAAAATGATAAAGTTGGACAGCATACCCGAAACAATATTCATTAAACCAGTTTCCTTAGTTATTTCGGTTTGCTCGATCATGCCTTGATTTGTTAACAACCACTCAAAAAATACAATGAAACTTTTAAACCAACTTACCACAGTTATAGGATTGATCCCATCCACAAATTGAAAATGTTTTGTATATGATATAAGCTCAAGTCTAGCTTCTTCAACAATAGCAGCAGTGCACAGTTAGCGTTCATGGGAAGTTCATCGTGATGTCACAAAGTTTGGTCTTTCTCTACAAACTAAATATGGATTTAACACAAAAAGTGAATTTCCAAATAGGCTTATATATGAACTTAAGCTCAAAACAAAAGAAAACAATATTACAGTATATGTGCCTATTCTTAGACAATTTTTGCATTTATCACAATAACTTACTACACAAGGGCGGGACATTTCTAGTGTATCGTTCCTTCCTTACGTAAACACATCCTAAAGATTAGCTGATTGAATACCGGAGGTTTCTCAGTAATTGTGAAAACTATTGTAGGAGATGAGTGGCCTATTCTTGGACAGGTAGTCCCTATTCTTGGACGGTCATTCTTAGATGACTAACCCTTTAAGCCCTAGCAGTGATGAGCATCAAATTTCTCCCGGTAATATCAATACTTATCCAACCTTCGAGGTCATGAAAATTAAGGATATAATCACCCAAGGTGAATTTTCTCGAAATTTTTTCAAAACTCATTAATAATTCATAAGCCCATTGACCTATCAAATGGTTGATAATACATTACACGCAATGACTTTATATTGACAAACCTCCTCCTTATTAGTATGCGGTGTTTTATCAGCTGATAAAACACTTCATTAGTATGCAGTGTTTTTCTCGTATGCTAATTTCCAACGTTCACAAAAGCATAATTGTTATGAACTCTATATTTCTATTGACACACGCTTTTCCAGGAATGTTTTTGAAGCTGTTCAAAAAACTTGCAGCACGTGTTTTATCAGGTCTGAAACCACTCTGCTGCGCCTCGTGGTTTTAAACCAGATAAAACACTCCTGATCATTTTTAAACATTACTTAATAACTTCTCTTGGCTTGGGGACAAGATAGGAGAGTTTGTTCTTTGATATTAGGGGTTAAAATCAACTTAGAAAAACTAAGTAATATTGAAAGTATATGCTACCTTTTTCCTGACTAAAAAAGCATTTTAAAGTCAGTTTGGGAGAGACCTTCCTCAAGTATTAAAGCTAAACAATCTGTTATGGAAGGTTTTGTGAGAAAATTTTTTGCCATACATCGCATGTTATCTAATTCCAGATTATCCCAGAATTTTATTTCATACATATAACGAGCCTTTTAATAAAACATGTGGCTCATGAGGAAAAAAGCACCTCTACTATCCCCCTGTGGAGGCGTGGTGGTGTAGTGATAAGCGCGTCGACTTTCAATTGGACAATCAGAGGGTCGTTGGTTTGAGGCCAGGTTGGTCTCTTCATTACTGTGTTGTTGGGTAGGATTAAGTTGCAAGAGTTAATGCTTGTAATTAATAGCGCATGGTCATTGGCCACTCAGAACCAGTGACGTCATTAGGACATGTGCTCGAGTTCACTCTCGTGTTGGACAATCTCTGTTAGGCCTTGAAACCCTACCCTCCCACCCATAAGGTGAGGGTCAATATTAAGTTGTTAGCCTGTTCATCTTTTGTCAATAAATTGTTGAACCCCATCTTGGTGTGATAGTAATTTCCTTAGACAAGAAACTTTGCTCCACATTGTCTCTCTTCACCCGGGTGTATAAATTGGTACCGGCGACATACTGCTGAGGGTAACCCTGCGATGGACTGACATCCCATCCAGGGGGGAATAGTAATACTCCTAGTTGCTGCATGCTACAGAAACCGGATTAACCTCCGGCCGTGTGGGCCACTTAGGCTTGTAGTGCGACTCTTTTTTTACCATCCCCCTGTCGGGCTCAATGACACTTAATACAACTTGTACTTGTTTGGCGGGGTTTCAAATCACAAAACTTGAGAAAAAATATATAGCCAAGTTTTGAACTTATCAGTAAATCTTGTTTACCGGTTGTATTCACTTAAGGGGATAAATGTTCCTCCAAACAAGCAATGTTAAATTAAAATACAGTACCGCTTGAAACTATTGGACCATTTGCCGCCATTTTGCCTCCGCAGTTTTACCTTGGCAAAACCCTGTCTAACCGCAATGAAAACCCGGTTTGCCATAGGTTTTTCCGGCTAACTTAAGCTGTGGTAAAGGTCAGGATGCGGTTGGGTTTGAATAGGCTATTGTTCACTTTGTTTTCAAGTTCTTCGAGTGACAATAACTTCTACAATATGCAAACTGTTGGGCTTACGGAAGCTCTCACTCAGAAGGGAAATAATCAAAGCACTCTGTTCAAGTGAATTCATGAATTGAACTGGTAAATGTAACAATATTTTGGATTATGCCTAAAGTTATATGCTTAATGTACAAAACAATTAAACTTCACTCGCAATTTTCCTTTTGATACGCAAAGCAATGCAAAGGTCAGCCACACGTAGTCAATTGATAAAAATAGATATCGGAAATCAATCGATACAATTGAACTCACAGAAAGAATTTATTATTGATTATTGTTGATTGAGATAATGGATAATAATTATTGATAGCAATTGACAGTAATCGATAACAATCGCTAATCCCAAGGAGTCCTTTGAGGAGAATTTGTTTCAAACATATTAGATGGCGTTACTATCTAGTAAACAATACAAGATCCGCATTCAAAATTAATGGTAAAACATTTTATTATTTCAGCATCTAGTCCTGCCAGAGTCAGGACGAAAAACACGGAAAATTACTTCTTTTACATGTGTTTTTCCTAGTCAATATTTATGGAGCAAAAGTGATTACTTCTGTGCTCTTGGATTATTTTTTACTTCTTGCTTACTCTTCGATTTATTATTACGCTTCTTTCTTATGCAATTAAGGATGGTGCCTACTTTTGCTACTGAGCATACGTTCTGCGCATCTCGAGATACTCAGGATTCCTATGGGTGATGCCTAGTAATACAGGGATATTTTTGCGTGGTTTAAAACTTTGCGGAGAAAGCAGAACTCAGCAAGAGCTCTTGGTATACCAAGTAAAAATTGGGGGTAATCATGCATTTTTCAGAGATAACAAAGCTTCAATTAAGAAAAAAACACCATACATTGCTTTGTCTTTTACGGCTTTTTAGAATAATTGTTTGGTCGATTATCTTTGAAAATTGCATGGATTCCAATAGCCATTGCTAAGATCTCCTTTTCCCGAATAGTCATAAACCGTGTAAAAATAGTTCGGTATTAGTAGGCACCCTCCTTAACTGAGATTATAAAAACACTGATTTTGTTGTTTATTTTGCTTCGTATTAATGTCACTGTTCCGTTTAAAGTATCCAAACACACAAGCTCTAATGAAACGTAGAGTAATAAACTAAAGTAAGGACCACTAGACACGTTTGGCATTAATTTGGGGGACACCGCTCGGCGATTGGCGTGACTGGCGACTTCTATTGCGTGACCATTTTAAGGCCTCACTTCTCTGGCACTTCCAGCTGCACCTAGGCCAACAACAACAAAACACAGTTTGTTTTCGATCCACATCCACGCCGTAATCCGACTGCATATTTTGAATAAAAATGGTGCAAACCTCGCGATCTTGATCAGTGTCATTCTTATATATGGCATTGCGCACTTTACATCAGGAGGCTAATTAAACAAAAATCTTTCTTGTCTGTGTGGCATTAACGGCAAGAATTAGACTGAAACTATTTCTGTTGCTCCGTGATTATTGCCTGTAGGGTGACAAAAACTGAACAAGTTCCCAATGTAGAAAAAGAAACATCAGTCTACAAAAAAAAATTCAGTCCACAAAACAAATTGTTGGTCGTTTGGCTTTCGATTCTATGAGTCCTCACACATTCTTTTGTATGTTTTTTTTTTTTTTAACAATACCCTGATAATAGTAATTACAGTCAACTCTCTCAAAGCGACCACTTCTCGTAAGCGATCACCTCCCGTAAGCGACCACATCGTATAAAACATTTTGTTTCTCAGTTAAATACCGTTTCAAGAGCTCTCTCGTAAGCGACCACAACTCAAATTTCTTAAGGGACCGCAACCACTTTTAGGCCAGAAAATTGACATATTCTTCTGTTTTCTGTTTCTTGTAAGCAACCACCCAACATAATCACGTATGATCGTTAGTAAATAATTAAAGAGTGTTAAGAAATGTAAATAGTCTTTAGTCTAAGTCTTATATATTCATATATTTATTGAGCTGTATTTTTCCTTTTTTGTTCTTTTTAATTTTCGAGGACTCTTTTGTAAATCACTTATCAGAGTGAAATTGATTTCCTCAATAAAGATTATTATTATTACTCAGAAGTGACAAATGTTTAATTTTAAATGACGCTACCCCGGACCGCTGACAGATAATAACAGTAGATAGTCCAGGCGCAATTCAACTTGAAATATGCCGGTGGTTTCAATCTTTTCCTCAAGCCATGGAATAGAAATGCCATAAGATTGTCTCTGCAGAAAATGTAACTATTTGCCTAATTTTAGCTGATAAGCTCATTTTTTTTTTGTAATTAATTAATCAATCAATCTAGTATTAAGCTTGTTTTGTTGATCTTTTCCATAAGCGCCCACTTTGTCGTGCCCCAAGGGTTGTCGCTTACGAGAGAGGCATAGGCCTTATCACGGTTTTCGATGCCATTTTGACGTGTAGGCAAACAGGCTTGCAATAACAGTGTTTGTATGGAAATCCGATGTCAAATAATTTTCATAAAACATCGCTTCTGAAAAATTTATGAATTGGAAACTTTTGGCACTAGAAAAAGGATTTTAAGAACAAAATTAGAGGGATGTAGCTGTGACAGAAAGCGTCCAGTCGTGTTTTGAACTTTCCCTACATTTGTCTGCATAGCGAACCAGCTGTGAGCTGCTACTAAAATAGTTTGCGGGAAAAAAATACAGGGAAATGTATGGAAAGTTCAAAACACGACTGGACGCTTTCTGGCACAGCTACATCCCTCCAATTTTGTTCCTAAAATCCTTTTCCTAGTGCCAGAAGTTTCCAATTCATGAATTTTTCAGATGTTTTATGAAAAATATTTGACATCGGATTCCATACAAACACTGTTATTTCAAGCCTGTTTGCCTACCCGTCAAAATGGCGTCGAAAACCGTGATAAGGCCTGTTGTCGTATCTTATTCATTGCGGCTTTTGGTTGCTTTCATCTTTGCTGCGGTCGTGGTTTCGTTCCACCGCGGTGAATTCGCGGAAATCCCGATAGGCAAAGACGAGGCTCTTACCGTGTGCAAAAGGTCTAATAGTTTCAAGCGGTACTGTATTTTGCCGCTTATGAAACTGTTGTTGAACTTAAAAATACCTTTGGCCTTCGCGCTGTCCAAGAATATAGGCATAACTTACCTCACAAAAATATAACAAGTTTTTTCCCGTGAAGTTGCTCGAAAATGTGAAACAGTTAACTCGTAATTCTTACTTGGAAGCAAACCTTGTTTTTTGACTGAACGAAACCGGTCGCAAGCTAGCAAAAGTAGACTATAGATCAATAACTCATTAGAACCTATCTTACGGGTTTTATTTAAAGTCTACGAGGAATAAACGAAACATAAATACGTAAAGTCCGAAGAGGTGCGTCCATGAGATAGGCACATACACTGTAACCTACTGTACGGTAATCCGTTGTTCGAGCACACGAGTAAATATTTGAAGATAACCTGACTTATACGTACCTGTGGGAGTCCAAGAAGTCTTTGAAACAAACAACCGGATGGCGATAAGCTGGCGAATATTAAACGAGAACATGTAAAAACGCTGCAACCAGTTAGAGCCACTAGCTACGGACTTGTTTCCCGCGTTTACTCAAGGCCAGTCTACTACCACAGAGCTTGCTGGGCAATCTCGTCTCCAGAGCCCAAGCGCGTTTTGGCCATATATATTGGTCACCTTGACGCCCAGGGAGGAAATAAGGCCCTACCCTACCCTGCTTGACGCCTGAAGAACGTTGTGGCAGGGGATTCCGACAGGAAGCCCCAAACCGAAAAACTCCCTGCAACCAACTTCTTTGTTTTGGAGGGAGATTTGAAATATCAAACTCGAGTTTTGTAATGTTTATGTGTGGTTGTGTGTGTGTGTGGTTTTATTTTATCGTTATTATTGTGTTTTTTTTTCTATCGCCTGTATCGCCTCCATTTACCCTCAACTTAATTGGCTTAGACATCACGGATTCAAGTAAACTTTAACCAGTAGTCAACAAGAATCCGAAAGCAGATTTCATGAAGGAAACAGTTTTAAACTGTGTTTAACTAAACCAGGGGCCCGTTTCTCGAAAGTCCCGGTAACTTACCGGACCCGAAAAGTATATTTTTAAATGTTTTTTCGCCGATTACGCAGTGATTACAGACATGGTACTTGGCCAATGCTTTCATAGAATTGTAAGATTTTAAAATTTAGTATTCAAAGCTGACAAAAATTGACTTCTTTTAAGAGACATTTATCACGAAAGACATTTATCGGGCCCGGTAAGTTACCGGGACTTTCGAGAAACGGGCCCCAGGAGCCCATGACTGACTAAACAGCTTTGAAACGTGTTTAAGCCTTGGTGTGAATGCGGCATTAAATTACGTAAAGAGACGGGGGCTACGACTTGCCATCACCTCTCATGACTTCCAATATGAATCTTGTAAGCCAGTAATATAATTTACCTCTTCCACGGGGGTGGTGTCCAAATCAACTGGCACGGACCATACTCATCTCCAAGGGTTTCAATTTGTGTGTTTCGGTATTCAGCCCAGGTTCGATAGACGTAACTCGACCGCGCGGTACTTTGTCGAGTTTTCTTCGGAATTCTGTCTCTTTCTCTTTGCTCAATTTCGTTCACTGTTGTAAGCTTTTGGAACTTGCACTTTTATCGAATTCATTCCCAAGCACTCGGATATGTCTACGCTCTTAAAAGCAAGTAATTCTTGAGTGGTAAGGACGACCTCAAAATCCTCGAGCGCTGTATACTGGCTCATAGCCCGAGCAAGCCTGCGTGGCCGGCGTAATCGGGGAAGGGGAAGGGGAGCGAGGGAGGCGAGAAAAAATTTTTTCTCGCCTCCCTAGCTCCCCTTCCCCTTCCCCGATTATGCCGACCACGCAGGCTAAGCCCGAGCAAATGAGGCCGGCCATCAAAACAACAAAGAATAAACAAAGCTCCAAAGAAAGAAAAGCATTGTTATGCACAGGTTATGCATAAAACTCTACCAACATTACGCCGGTGATATCAAAAACAAAGTAACAACGTGATTCGCAAGTGTGAATGACACAATTAAATGCGGAAAACGCGGAAATGACCATGTTCTGAGACGGTTAGACTGAATGAACGCTCGTGTCCTATGGGACTGAAAAGCGCCTCTCGCATTAGATAGAAGTTGGCTCGTAGCGGTATGAGTATGCTCAAGGCACTAGGGAGTTTAAGAAACGAGGACGGCGCTGGCAACGAGAACGCCCCAAAACAATGGGCTTAATGAGCAAAAACAATCGCTTTGCATGTGTGTTTTACATTTTGGTACATTTCTTTACCGTCCTCTGCAAAACAACAGCGTGAAATGACCAAATTTTAGGTTTTCTCGAGAACGGGAGCGTATGACGCAAAATCTTCTTTATTTTTTCTTACTTTGACGTCGTTCATACTAATTTAGTTCCTGGAGAGTTCCCCAGCATTTTCCAAGTTAAACAAATTTAAATGATTGCGAAAGAGTTACAAAAACGAGAAGTTATATTTTTCAATGACGTTCTCTATCTCCCATAGAACACTCTCGTTCATTACATAAACCCTTACATAGAACACTCCGTTCATTTTCTAACCCTTACATGCAAATACTAAAAAATGCACTGAAGTATTGAAGAGGAAGCCTAAAAAAACATAGGGCTTATGAATAGTTATGAATATTTATTCAATCATAAAGTACAGACTTTATTGCTTGGATTTTTCATCATGATAAGCAAACATACTGTACACTGAGATTAAATACTCTGTTAATAAACATTTTTACCTTCAGCTGACAAAACATGCAAATACTCCATCGAAGAAGGATAAGATAAGGAAACTGTGGGTTCCCTTGCAGACAAATATTCCTGTTGAGATTTCCAAAGCAATTATGCTATTGCAAAGTTTCATCATGTTAAGTTAGGCGAAGTGGTGGATGTATTTCCCTACCAGGTCTTGTTGATCTACCTCATACTAGAGAAAGCTGGAATGCTGCTTTCTCTTTCTAGTGAAATTTCGCAATTTCGCCTACGGGTTAGCAGATAAATGCGTACCTACGGCCTGTTATAAAATAGGATGACCCACCCCTCCCCCCCCCCCCCAACCAATGAGTACCAGAAAATTGATCGACCCACCCCTTATCAAGGGCTCAAAAACTGATGACCCACCGTACCCCGACTCTGCTCCGCCCACCCCACCCTCTACATGTATCTTTCAACCAGTCCTTTCATTTGGTAATTTTGTTGAATTTCTTACTTATATTATACTGAGCAGGATCAGTTTCGAAACAGGTTGACATTGAAAATGATTTATACACAGTGGAAAAATGTTATAAAATGAAGTCTTATATATTTTCTTCAGGAAATACTTCCTTGTGCTTGCAAATCAGTGCTCTTTTATCGACAGAGACCGCAGAGCCTGCAAAATTACCATATTTTAACAACTCTTCGTCCCATATAAACCAGCATGGTGGACCATGGAGACCTTTGGAGATTTCAGTTTTGGAGCAAACATGATATAGATTAATGATATAACTTGACGAAATTTGGACCAAGTCGTATTGCAGCTTTTACGTCCGTGCGTGACTGAGTGGAAACAACGTAAATAAAATTAGAGACCGCGATATGCTGCTTCGGTAAACATAAACAGTTGAACTCTAACGTAAGGGTTTCCATCCATCGAATTAACGTGAGTGAAGCCAGTAAAAAAATTATGTCTGTAGTAAAAGTATAAACGCAACAGTGGAAATCCACGGAAAACGGAATACAAGCCGTTTTTTTTAAATAATTATCACTGCTGATGCGCTTCTTGTTGTACGTTAACATTATTGGAATGCTTGAGAACGCGCGCGGAAATAGCCTGCAACTGGAGGGACTTTTAGCGCACCGCAGGGAAATGCGACTCGATTTGTTTTGCTTATTTCTTTCTGATGAAGACAGGTCAAGAAACATGAAGAAACAATTACATTTTCTACACAACAAACCCTGTTCCTCGTCACGTGGTCTGCGTCTGCACGATGTTTTTGGCTTCTATCCAATCAAATCGTTCGTGATCAAGATCCAGTTGGAAAAGGATCGATCAACAGCTTTCTTTGTTTGCTCTGCTTTGTATTTGCCCTTGGTTTCACGCTGTAAAGAGAGACATCTCTAGCTTGGTCTGTAACCAATTCACAACTGTACAGTCCCTTTCAAGAAGAATGGCAAAAGGCGCAGGTCATGGTCGATTCAAGGGCGACAGCAAGTGTGGCCGTTGCTGTGGCGCATTTTGGTGCGCACCGATCTGCTGCTTGTTCTGATTGTAATCGGCGTTATAATTGGTTTTGTGATCGGAGCTCTTGTAAACGGCCCAGTGAATGACATCGAAGAGGTCGAAGATAAGAAGACTGTTTTAATATTGATTGGGTTTCCCGGAGAGCTCTTCATGAACATGTTGAAAATGTTGATACTTCCCTTGATCGTGGCCAGCCTGATTTGTGCTTTAGCGGCCTTGGATGCGAAAGCTACCGGTCGTGTTGGAAGGCGAGCTCTGGTTTATTACTTTTCGACTACCATCTTGGCTGTGATTCTAGGAATCGTGTTGGTGGTGAGCATTCGACCGGGAAACACCACTACGGATAAGGGAAATGAGGAAGTTGAACCTTACAGAACTTTGGATGCCTTTTTAGATCTCATCAGGTAAGCTAATGAGTTTAGTCAAATGTACATCCGGAAAGAATTTAAACTAAATTTAAGTTTGACTGATTGTAAATTGCTAAATTCCCAAACAATAATAAGTACATTCTCTTGTACACGTGTAACATCGCACCTTCCCTTAGTGTTTGTTTACTTTCGTGTCAGTCCCGATTTCGAAACTGATATATTTCGTCATATGAACTGAAGCCCACTTAAAGTGCCTATGAACCGAAAATTGTTTTTATTTAGTTTTAAAGGTTACCTTAAAAAACGCAGGTTTCCAAAGTTTGAGATTCTAGGCTTAAAAATGACGATTTTACAAGCCTTCAAAGTCGTGCTATTTTACCCTAAAAAATGGTCAGGGGAATGGGCCGAGATTTTTCCAAATTCACCAAACCGTGACGTCACTTTGTTGCCACGGGTTTGTTTGCGTTGTCAAAGTGCCTTGTTGGGAAGTGAGTGAGCTTGGAAGGAAACATGTCTAGCGATTCAGAAATGAGCGAATTTTCAGATATGTCCGGTAACCCCGAAGACGAAGAGGGAAACGATGAAGATTACGATGTAATTTATAGCGAAATTACGCCATATCAAGACGGACCTCTGGCCCAAGTTGACGCTGGCGACGAGAACACGGGAGAGGAAATCGAAGTCGACAAAGAATTAGACGAAGATGGCCTTACACCAACAGTGCTGGAAGCGCGATATGAGAAAAGATTTCCTGTAAACAGCTGGTCAGTATAGGTATTTTTATATTCTTAACCTGTGCGCAGCAATGTCCACACGGATTTACTTTGAGCTTGCGAATATTTGATCTTACATCCTGAATCTGGCTGTCTGATTTTTCGATCATCAAAAGACCTATCAAAATATGAGATCTTTTTTTTTTCATTTTGAATGGCCTGACGTTTTTGCCGTAAGCTCATTTCTGTTTTATCGTTGACTTCATATTTTCAGGTGCCAATGTACAGAATGCAAAGTCGAGAACTTAGTAGGCTTGCTAGAGTACCGTTCCTGCAGGGAAATTGCCAATGCGTCAGCGAAACTGCTCTTCGGTGGATCGATTGAACGCACGTCGTGCATAACGCAACACGAAGTTTATTTGGCTTTGACCAACAGAACTGAGCTGCTTCAAATCGCTCCACTGCGTTCATAACACGAATCCTCGAAATGAGCCGAACAGAGTGAAGTGTATTTTGATGTCGGGTTCTTGAAATCATGCCTATGTCTACGGACAAACTGGACCCATTTGGCCCTCACAACCGGATCAGTGGGAAATTGGTACATTTGTATACCCGGGGTAAACGATCTGTTTTGGCAGCTTTGCTGGTTTGGCGTACCAGCAACGCAATACCGCCCTCGCTGCCTCTGCGGGAACGAATTTGGCAACAAAGTGACGTCAGAGGTTGATATCACGTGGTATTTTGGTCGCGCGATTCAAATACCATTTTTGAGAGTAAAATAGCACGACTTTAAAGGCTTGTAAAATCGTCATTTTTAAGTCTACAGTTCTCAAACTTTGGAAACCTGTATTTTTAAAGGTAAACTTTAAAACTAAATGAAAACAATTTTCGGTTCATAGGCACTTTAAAGACTGTCATGTTTGTATAATTTTATGAATTAATCTTTTTTTTTTCCTCGCCCTGTGGGAAATTATTCCAGAGATTTATATTGACACAAGTGCCGTGCCTCCTTGACATTCAATCAAAACATGGCAAAGGTCAACTCAGTTTGTATAATTTCACGTTCCAGTTTAAGTATCTGCTCGCAAAGAATTTCCGCATAGCCCCATCACTACTTATACAAACACCACTGTCATACTAGCCCTCTTCCGAAAATGGTAAATGTGAATAGTTATTCAGTCGCAAAAAGTATAATGTATGGGGCTGTGCGGAAATCTTGCTTCTGGTCTTGTAATGAAGAAATATAAAGGCAAGTAGGTTTCCTTTTTCATGGAAAAATCTTCAGGTTATATGATTCGAATTAGTATAAATCTACTAGTGTTCTATCACGATACCGTTCTCTGATTGGCTACGCTACTCGCTATCTATTCTGTGATAGATAGTGAGTAGCGGTTTTCAACAAAATGGCGGCCGCTTCTTCGTGTTTTCGAAGTGTCTGCAATGAGGATATAGATAGTTTACTTGTTTAGTTTTGAACGACTAGTAGATTTATGCTAAAACAATTAGATTATTTGCTCTCGATTTCTATGCATGATAGCTGATTCGGGCTGCGCCCTCATCAGCTATCATGCCATAGAAATCTCAAGCTCATAATCTAATTGTTAATTAGAAAGCCAAACACATGCTGAACAGGGAGTGGTTACAGCTTGGTGCTTTTTACATCCTCAAATTGGAGATGGGACCATCTGATTTTTACATAGTCACCCAAACCACATGTTCATCAAATTATTTACAGATATCAGAGGAAAGGTAGCACCTTCTCCTCAGTTATTTAAGACTCTGAGATTTGGTCTAGCTGGGACTCAAACTGTGAGCTCCCACTCAGTATTCTGTTGCTCTTAGCAACTGAGCTGACAGGGCAGTAGTTAGTAAGAAACAACATGAAAAGACTGGACACAAAGGCAGATGGAAAGTGATAACTTTCTTTTGGTTCTTTTCCAGTTTCTGATTCGGGTTCTGTTTCTTCGGTGATTGTTCTATGGGTAGGGGAGCGGTCCCTGAGCTTTAGGTTTCTGTGGCATTTATCATGCGACGTATATGAAAGCAGCAGAGAAAACAGGCGAAGGGACAAGGGCCGTTACAAATATATCCTAGATCGAAATTGAAGTGCTTACTGCATTCTGGCAAAACTCATTTAGCAAATGTTCTCTCCATAATGTAACCTCTGCTTCAAGGAGCATTGCTCTCCTGGAAAGTTGCTTTTGAGTGCTTGGTCATCAAAAAACATTGTTATCCTGTATGAATCTCTTGGATTATTTGTCTCCAGTTTGATTTTGCCTGAACCTGCAGGGGCATGTTTACACACTTGGGTTGCCTGCAGGTGATGAACCATGAGATAGTCAACACCACTTACCTTCAATATAATCTATTATCAGTGTATGCTTATCACTTTGATACATGTATTCCATCATCTGGATTCCTCATAAGATATTTATTGTTTTCTTTTATTAGGAGCTGCTTTTCCAGCAACATTGTTGCAGCAACTTTTCAGCAGGTATAGTGATTAGATCTGACCCCTACACATTAAACTACATAGACAAGTAGGGTAATTGTTTTGGAAGCCTACTTACACAAGCTTTGGTGAAAGAAGCATCAGGGCATCATACATTTGTGCCTGATAAACTGAGCTAAACTGACTCAGGTAGTAGTATAGGGAGAAATGCAAAAGAAAAAAGGTAAAGGAAAAATGAAAATGAAAAAGTGAAATTATACATGAAGTTAATGTTTAATAACTCATTCTGTCCACTTTAGATTGTGTACAGTAACCTACAGTGTCTGTTGTGAGCCACACTGGATTGTACATTTGTTTTGAATACAAATGCATTAAAAATACTTTTGGAGCTCTTTCAAAAAGGCAGTGGCGAGGATCAGTATTGGAAAGATTTACAATCATGTTTATCCCAAGCATGAGATTCGCGTTTTGTTTCTTGAGAAAATTAGTACACAGATGAGATACTACAAAACAATTCTGATCTTTGATGTTCATACAAAACTACTCAATTTTACTGAGAAACTGAAAGCAGTGAGTGGCTAACTGAACTATAGGGTAAACAATATTGGTCACATGGTCATTTCTTCTGTTTGCCGTAGACGTAATTCTTAATCTTTCTCTATAATAATTTATTGCAAGCTACACCTTTTCCATTGACAAGAGCATTTTCTTTACTTGAGTAGTATAAAAACAGAATAAACTGTCGGCAAACTATCAGTGGATTTGTAACTAGTTTGTTTGACTCTTCATCTGTGTACAAATATCGGAAACAGATAGTATACCTGCCAACTCTCACGCATTATGCGTCTCACGCCTGGGGACTAGAGACATCGATCTCACGCATCAAGGACAATTTCTCACGCCTGACTCACAAATCCAGACGAGTTGTTCTAAAAAAAACTTTGTTTCATTTCAGATTTTTTATGTATTATTTCTTTGCTCTTTATAACAATCGCAAAAGCTTTCAAATGTCTACAATCCGTTTGAATCGTTAGTGTTCAAAGGTCATCGGAATATCGTTGTTTATTTTCAGCACGGTTCGGAAGTCTTCGGAAAATTGTCGTCAATCTTCGGAGGTGACTTGGACGTTTTCGGAAATCCCAGTCATGACGAGACAAAAATGTCATGCGTTTGACTCAGAAAAAGTTGGCAGGTATAAGATAGATTGTTTTCAACCAAGTGGATTTCCACTTCAGTTTGTCTGTTAAGATGAACCAAACCGAGAGTTTGTCTCTGGATGGAGAATTTGTCTGTTAATTTACCCATATTTAAAGAAGTACAGTCGTGAAAATTAAGGCTTTCTCCAAGCTCATCCAGACAGACTGTCCAATCCTAGTACAAATTAAGCCAATGTCTAACTAGCTGAATCATTTTTGAAGATATAATTCTCTTTTAACCCTTTCCCTGTGGGCCATTTTTTTACCCGTGTGCGGACCTGACTCGTCGCGATAATTTTCATCACTTTCGCCGTCAAATTCATTGCCAAAAATGTCTTACGGGTCAGCAGAATCGTTCCAAAGCCTCTCTAGAACATCGGTAGCTGTGTATCCACTCATTGCTTGTAAGTTTCAAGCGAAAAAAGGATGAAGTAATCACAAAATTCACCCAAAACCCACACGTGAAAATCCAAGATGGATGCAGTTGACAAGAAAAACAAATCTTGTAGGTTTTTTCGGTCATGTATCTGTCACCAAATGTACTAGTCTTTACCAGGCCCTCATAAGTTAATTTATATGCAGTTGATTCTTTTTTCTATGTGCGGTATTATTCATACAAGCACTGTAACGTAACATATGAGTCAACGGATACAAGACGTACTCAGTACGTCCTTGTAGCAGTGAAAGGGTTAATGGTAGTTTTTGACATGGACCTGGTCTGTTCATGGTCCATTTCACGGGATTGTTCATGTCACCATACGCAGATTAATTTTTAGATATTTGGCTTATTTCTGTATATATCAAAAAACTTTTTTATAATCCCTTGAGTGGTGCCTTGCAAGGGTCTGAGTGTCCTGTTCATATGCATGACTTTCCCTTTTGGGCAACCTTTTTGAAATATTTTAGTTAAGTATGTATTTATCTGTACCATTCATATGTATCTGTGTGTATTGCCCAATAAAGTTTGATAGAACATTGCTTATAGTGTGCTGTAAAATAATATCTTTCAGAAAAAAACAAAATATGCCGATCCTGATGACAAAGTTGTTTACATCAACAAAACAATCAATGCAACAACTGGTAACTTCACACTAGTGGAGAAAGTCATACCAGGTTCGAAGACTGTGCTGAATGGAGTCAAGGTGGATCCAAAAGGTTCTATAAATGTCTTGGGACTTGTCGTGTTTTCTATTGTGTTTGGAATTGTTTTGGGAAGGATTGGTGAGCGAGGGATGCCCCTGAAAGCTTTCTTTGAGGCCCTGAATGAAGTGATCATGAAGATGGTAGCTCTTGTCATTTGGTGAGTTTAATGCATAGTGATCTTGAAGATCAACATAGTTTTTATAAACTGAAGTAGATGGCAAACATTGCATTTATCTTTGCAGGGCGGTGACCCTTGTCTTTATTCCCTTGATTTGTATACTTCATCAATCAAGTACTGATATTACAAGGAATATTTAGATCATTGTTAGGAAATTTGAGAAACCATAGCAGCAACATCAGCAAAAACTTTGCTTACAAATATAAGCTCTCGTTACTTGACTTGTACTACTTCACAATATTACATGTATTATTCCAAACTATCCAGTAAGAAAACAGGTGGAAACAGCGTTCAAATTGGGACAGAGTGAAAAATTTACCATCGTATAATATGTTCTCCACAAAACCTTAAATTTGGTCATTTCACATTGTTGTTTGGCCGAGTACGGCAAAGAAATGTACCAAAATTTATACCACACACGAAGGGCCTTTGTTTTTCTCATTAAATCCTATTGTTTTGTGGCGTTCTCATTGCTGTTGCCCTAGTAGCTTCTTAAACTCTCTGTAATAATATTATTAGAGCACAAACCCTTGTGAAAATTTTTCCGAGATCTCGCCGAGATCTCGGCCGAGATCGCAGACGAGATCTCGGTGCGTTTTTGGCCGCCGAGATTTTCATCTCGCCGCGATCTCGGCCGAGATTTCGGCGAGATCTCGGCCAAGATCTCGGCGAGATGAAAATCTCGGCGGCCAAAAACGCGCCGAGATCTCGCCAAATCTCGGCGGCCAAAAACGCGCCGAGATTAGTGGTGAGATCTCGGGGAGATGAAAATCTCGGCGGCCAAAAACGCGCCGAGATTAGTGGCGAGATCTCGGCGAGATGAAAATCTCGGCGGCCAAAAACGCGCCGAGATCTCGCCAAATCTCGGCGGCCAAAGACGCGGAGAGATTAGTAGCGAGATCTCGGCGAGATGAAAATCTCAGCGGCCAAAAACGCGGAGAGATTAGTGGCGAGATCTCGGTGAGATGAGAATTTCGGCGGCCAAAAACGCGGCGAGGAATCCCTGGCGGGATCTCGGCGAGCGAGCATCCGTAGCGGTGTACTGTCAGACGTGAAAGTAAAGTTAAGATTTGAAATTTACGCTAACTTTTTGGTTTGAAATTCTTAATCAGCCGTTTTTATGCTAGAGACGTTAAAGTCGTCTCGAGATGACTTTAACGTCTAGTATAAAAACGGTAAATAAGACAGACGCATTTAACGTCTGACGACTTTAACGTCTTAAGTGCGTCGTTTAGACGCACTTAACAGACGACTTTAACGTCTCAGACGTTAAATGCGTCTAGTATAAAAACAGGACGCCCTTACTGGAACGCATTTAGCCCTGACTCGTCCACAGACGACTGGCACGAGTTAGAAATCGAGGCTTAGCGCTTAAACAACATGGCGGCCCAGAAGAACTTGAAGAAGTCTCCGGGCAGAAAGTGGAGTGAAGTTGAGCTTAGGTCTACTTTTATGCGTCCCGTTTTTATACCAGACGGCTTTAATGTCTCAGACGTTAAATGCGTCTAGACGACTTTAACGTCTCTAGCATAAAAACGGTCAATAACATTGGAAGGATACTCATAACCATAGTTAATTGAAGGCAATCCAGTCCCTCAAGTAACTATGTCATAACCGAACTACGTTCTCTAGACGCCCCAAAGCATATTACACGAAAAAGTGAATATATAACTTCTGTAAGTAAACAACCACTTACTTTCTACCGTATCATTTGAATCATTACGGCTGGGAAATCTGGACAAAAGAGCGAAACTAAGCGGTAAGCGTATGATGTAAATGAATTATGCCAACTAACTGCTTCAAATTGAAAACGAATATAGAAGTTGTGAATCACCAACAATTTATTTCAAAAATTTTACCTTCGAGGTTTCGAGTTATAAAGATGAAATCGTTCGCGTAGTTAAGCTTAATTACGCTTTGTGAAAGCTTCTATCGATTTCTAAACAAACTCTTTTACTCTCAGTGTTTCTTTAAGCTATTAAGTAACTGATGAAATACGGATAAATAATATAAGAAACTAACCTCTTTCTCAATCAAGACATACAAGGCTGTGGAAGAAAGCCATTAAAATCTCAATTCTCGCGCAAACTTGATGGTCACTTCCACTGAGTTGATTCTTGACACGCTTATAGCTTAACGAGCTTGAACATCCCTTTAGCAAATTTTAAGTCCTCCTACTCCAGCACCTTAATTATCCAGGACATTCCGTAAAAAAATGTGCGGTGACTGAGTTCATAGTGTGCAGTTCAGTTCAGTTCAGTTCGGGTACCGTAGTTTGTTAATCAGCATCATTTTAGTTGACCAGTGCCCATCATATCCTTTGTGTGCTATTCTCCGGTTGACCACAGGTTCTTTTATCATGATTTCCAGCCATAAACGAATGGTTAACTTGACATGAAGCTTAACTTTTCATATTTTCTGCGGTTTAAGAGCAGGATTAATTTTTTGTGGCCTCGCAAACCTCAAATTTCAGTCAAACTTTTTTTTAGCTTACGCGAGCATCGCCGGGTGGCGTGATTGAATTAACCAATCACATCGCCCAATTCACGTTGTTGTTGGGGATTTTCGCGCCATTTGTCAAGTGGCAAGCCGCGGAGACGGCAAGTTGTTTACGAGGATTGAGAGACAGATTGTGAGGGAAAAGAGCACAATCAAAAAATGTCGACAACTGAAGACAGTGTAATGAAAAGGGAAAGAACGCGTTTTCAAAAATTGTGCCGTACCTGTACCGAAAAATTGTTCGCAGCAGGCATTACAACATGACTGAAACGGCCCGTTTGAGGGACAAAAATCGCCTAAAAAGGTGAGTTAAAGGTTGAGACAATAAAACGATAAGATTATCAGGTCAATGAATTCATTTTATGACAGTAAATAAGTATGTTAACGAGCGTCCGGTATGAGCAGCGTTCCTCTCACTTTTATCTTAAGACGCGCACTTAATATTAATCTGCCGAAGCGCCATCTCGGCCAACAATTAAATCAATTAGTTGAAGCTCATCAATTTCCAGTTATAGCATGAAAAAAATGAAAGCAAACATTATTTTCACCGAGGGTTTAAGCTGAACTTTTATCTCATTCGACCTCATAACTTAATTCTTACCACTGAAGAGTTCACATGTCTTCGTTTCGAATCTAGCGAAGATCGCGGTGTCTTGTCGAGATCGTGGTTGTCTCGGCAAGATTTTGGTTTTCTCGCCGAGATCGCATTTGTCTCGGCGAGATCTCGCCTGTCTCGGTGCCCCAATAAATCTCGCCGCGAATCTCGCCGAGATGGAAGACGCAACCGCAATCTCGGCGAGATCTCGCTGAAGTTTTTCGCCCTCTAAAAATCTCGCCGAGATCTCGCCTCCCTCGGCGAGATTAACGCAATCTCGGCGAGATCTCGCTGAAAGTTTTGCCCTCTAAAAATCACGCCGAGAATTACTGAAATCTCGCCGAGATCTCGGTTACCTCGGCGAGATCTCGCAGAAATTTTTTGCCCGCTAAAATTCTCGCCGAGAATTACTGAAATCTCGCCGAGATCTCGCCAATCTCGGCGAGATCTCGCTGAAATTTTTACAAGGGAAGGATAATGAATGCCACCAATGATGTGGACATTCACACTGAGAAACAAACATCTGAAATTCATCTGGGGTCCAAACCATTGAAAATTAAACCATCCTTTATAGACAAGAAACTTTGCTCCACTTTCACTATCTTTCTTCACCCAGGTGAATATTAACTGGGTACTAGCAATGTAATTGCAGGGGATTATAACCTGGCTGTGATGTTGCAGAATCCAATCCATGGAGGAATATGTAAGTGGTTGTGTCATGCTCTATGTCGAGTGGCCTGACATGGGCCACCCTTGGTTAATGTGCACGACTTTCTTGGTTGTTATCTTCCTTGGAGCAAAACACCTAACGTTTAAAGGAAGGAAAGACAACAAAATTACATCTGCCCTCGTTGTGCTCACAGCTTCTCTTTTTATCTATATGTGTAAAAAAAAAATCTGGGACGTTTACTGCTAACGCAAAAAAACCCAGAAAATCTGATTGCATACGTAAATGGTACATGTCGTTCCATTTGGAACATTACTGAAATTATGGGCTCCTGGTGGAAGGGATGCACTTTTACTGCTCCTTTAGGGATTTCCAGTTGATGTTGATTCATTTTGCGTGTTATCCATCTTCTGTTGAGACAAGCTAAATCATTTTCATATTTATTATGAAATTTCCAATCAGGTGGTCTGCATAAATGGTAATAATGCCCCTGTTTTCCTAGGATATCCATTTCAGAGGGAGTTGACTCTGTTTGTTATGTTAATCTTTGTTTCAGGGTTTCACCAATTGGTATTTGCAGTTTGATAGCAGCCAAAGTGGCAGCTATGGAGGACATCGCCGAGTCATTAAACATGGTGGGACTTTACATGGCAACTGTGATATCCGGCCTGCTTATCCACGCCCTCATCATAATACCTCTGCTGTATTTAATAGTGGCACGTAAAAATCCTCTGAGGTATTACGTAGGTTTGAGGGATGCCATTATTACAGCCTTTGGAACATCATCAAGGTGGGTAATTGCATGAAGTACAGTAAAAACCTGCATGTAAGAACCTACATTTGTTGAAGTTTGGCACAATAGATTCTTGTATTTTGGGATAATTATTGGCAATTTAGGGTAAGCAGATTCTTAATAACTAAAGGTTCTTCATTTCCATTAAGGAGATACTGTACATAGCTGATTACCAGGATACAGGGCTGTCACTAAGATTTCAAGTTGCTGGATAAATACAACAAGTAGGCGGGGAATCAAACAGCCAGGAATTTCTATTGGTTCTATTTTTCTTCTATTTTTCTATGAAAATAGCCGGGGGCCACGTTCTTAGTAACCAGGGGAAATCCCCAGCCCCTGCCTCTTAATGTCTGCCCTGGGATAATGAAAAAAACTTGGGTTTGGTTCTTAAATATACAGTTATATTTATTCACAACTGTATTATCATAAGCGAAGAACTGCAATTATAATACATAATTAATATACAGTATGTACATTGCAAACCTCCTTTATGCAAGGTCCATGAAGACAATTAGTCTGTACTTTATATAAACCCGTTTTGTTGTAGAAATTAATACAGAACTTTTATTTGAAATTACAGTATTTCACTTTAGTATTTTCTTGTAATATAAATTTGCAATCTCTAAGTCAAACTGCTTGGTTAAATTTTTATCATAATTCAACTGTTACCCACATGTATTTTGGAGAGAGACCATCAGATTGAGCTTTAGACATCAGATTTTTCGCATTGTGTAGTTCCAGAAAATATCCATACCCCCACCACGGAGGGAATTTCAAATAGGACCCCCCCACCCCCCAGGATTTTCCATTTTCGAGGTATTTTTTTAACCCCCCACCCCTTCGGAAATTCCTTAAATACAGAATACACCCCCACCCCCCTCTGGAAAAGTTTTATTTCAAAAGAACGCCTCAAAAATCAGTTTTATGTGAACATTTCAGAAATATCAAGAACTGTCTACACGAGGAGAAAATATGTGTTATCGAAGAGCGCGCGCGCTGTTCAATTTCACCGGTAGAGTTTGCCAAAAAGCTCTTGATACTGAAATAATTGTTGTGTTTTATATTTAACTGTGGTCATTGACATCAAACTTTACCATTAGCTTCGCTGAAGATTTTAAATCTAAATTGTTGGAGTAAGTCCGGCAATGCAAAAATGTGTTTTCATTTAATTTGCATATGTCATGTCATGTTTACGTTCCTATGCAAATTTGTAGGAGATCAAAAGGATTATCGCTTTTAGTTCTACTCAATCAATATTTCTTATGGTAATCATTCAGTCTAGTTATTTTAGTCAATAGTTTTCCTATTGAATCGGAATAGCTTGGACAAAATAAGCATTAGCAAGGCAGGGAGACAAATTGACCTTTCAGATCGTAACTTGAAACCGCAGACGAAATGGAGCCGCAAAACGAAATTAGCATGTTCACGTTCTTATGCAAATTTTATATGAGATCAATAACGCATTGAAAGAATGTTGAATTGGCTCTATTTTGCTGAATTTTGGCATGGAAATTAAGTTAATAGTTTTGGACTTTGAGTTAAAATAATTTGGACAAAATAAGTTTTAACACGGGTCAGTTTTGACAAACTGATCAATTGACCCCGGGAATTGACCTTTGCCCGTAGCTTAATTTATACAAAAATAACAAACAAATATTTCAATGTTTTATGTAAAATTGGGGCTTTTACTTTATCGCCATACAAAAATTTCCCTTTTAAACATTGGTACAAATTCAATTGTAGCCAGTGAACAATATTTTTCTACGCAAGAAAATTTCACAAACAACAGTTTTATAATAACTGAGTCATGCAACGCAGACAAAGATTTCTCGTCGCACTTGGACTACTTCGCTTACAAAGGCTTTTCGGAGAAAGGAAACATGTTTTTAATGTAACAAGGGTTTCTTTAAAACAGTTAAACAAAGTTACGTCTTCAAGAAAGAGCCACGAAGTTGCTAAGTTGGTAAGTTACAATTTTGAACAACTATGTCTGACATGGACGTGAAGTTGACCCTCTGGAAACTTATCCAACCATTCACCCCTCCCCCCCTCTGGAATTTCCTGGGCCATTGACCCCCCCACCCCTCTGGAATTTCCAATTCCCTCCGTGGTGGGGGTATGGATATTTTCTGGAACCACACATTATTAAACAGTGCAGTATTCATTGTTTTGTTTTAATTTCCTTAGTTCTGCAACTCTGCCGACCACCATGCGTTGCCTTGAAGTGCATAACAACATTGATGTTCGTATCAGCCGTTTTGTGCTGCCTCTTGGTGCTACTGTCAACATGGATGGAACAGCTTTGTATGAAGCTGTTGCTGCTGTGTTCATTGCACAAGCCAATGGAATTACCTTGAATGTTGGAGAGCTACTAACCACATGGTAAGGTTAAATCGTAAGCAACTGTCTGTTATTCATGCATCATCATCCAATTTTTTGTCTGTTACATTGAAACCCCATGCCAAAGTTTTAGTATCTTGAAATCAGTAGTTTTTCCCTTGCATATTTTCGGATTTATAGGAGTCATTCCTGATACTTGAGACTAAGGTGTTGTTTTAGAACATGTCCATACCCCTCCCATGAAAGGATTTTTGGTTTGGTCCTTGTCACCTCTGGAAATTTTAATTTTAATTAGCTTCCTACCTTCCTTAAAAGGTTCGGTTTTTTTTAAGATCCCCCCCCCCCTGAACTTTCCAGTACGTTTCCATGGAGGCGTATGGATATAATCTGGAACCGCACATTTTACCCCATGTCTACTCATTATGAGTACAAACTGTTTACCACTGCCAAACCTTCTCCCAGTAGCTGTGGCCACCTGACTCCACAACTATGGTGTACGATCCCCGCCAAAATTCATGGTTGAAATTTTAGGTCCATCATTTAAATTTTCAACCTCAACAATTAATTTTACAGCTGAATTCAAAATTTTACACTCTTCTTTTAGATTTTACATCATTGGAAAACGTTTTTACACTTGTCTTTTGGCTTTTTAACTCAACTTTTGTATTTGACCTTGCTCGCTGTACAATTTCAACTCACTTCGTCAAATTACATAGTTGAACCATGCAATTTTCAACTCGACGCTGTGAATTAAACTAAACACCGAATTAATTTTAATACACTGATACTGTTTTTAGTTTTGATGCCTGAACTAGTACTCTACATTTGACTGATATGCGAACTTTGCATTTGATACTCACTCAGCGCATTTTGCCACTCACCACCTAATATTTCAAACTCGACCTCGCATATTTTAAACTCGATTTCTGAATTTTCGTTTACGCTTCAGTGATCATTGGTCGAGACAATAATAAGCCTTTGAAGGGGTGGGAGATAGCGATCGGTGGACCTCCTACCCAGGCTCTTTCGGCTCTTTCGCCACTTTCGCCCATCATACTCTGCTAATAAATACTTTCCTTCCAGGGACTCTGTAAAACGGAGATGCGGACGGCGGATGGCGGATGGGACTTTAAAAAAAATAGGATGTTGATACTGTTAAATTTATTGGTTAAATTTGTCACCTTCTAGGGGGCTATTCACATGATTCCGGAATTCCGGAATGAGTTCATTCCATCTCCATATATTTCTCTGCATCTGTTTACATGATGCCGAGACAAAATTTTCGTTCTGGTATGACATTTCATTCTGGTATCATGTAAAGTGAAAACAAACTTCGTTCCGAGATGAAAAATCACCTGGGGCGAGTAGCACATGCGTATCTTTTTCAAGATGGCGGCCATGAAATCGGTTTTTAGATGGAAATGGAACAAAACTAGGACAGAAAAATTGCTGGACGTTGTCATTGCCTATAAAAGGCAAAAGTTGGGAGAAGGAGTGGAATGGGACTCGGATAAAGTAGTGCTGTTCGAGCACGTTCGAAGTGCTTTAGCTGAACAGTGGCCTGAAGACTTTGGCAAAAGTGAGCCCTCTACCCCAGAGAAGCCAGTTGAAGAAATGTCGAAGGATGAATAACAAAAGCATGTTGAGAGTTTGAAGGCTGAAAAGGAGTTAATTGCTCTTGGCTATCGCAGAGTGGCAAACAGGTTCAAAACATTGAAGAAGAGCTATACACAAGACTGTCAAAATGACCTTCGTTCTGGATCAGGGCAGCGGGTAGAACAGTTTTGGCATTCGTGCCATGAATTGTGGGGAGGCAGTGCAGCAACAAAACCTAAAGGAGTGTGGAGAATCATCCATGTCTGTACATGAAGAGCAGTTAACACCACATGATGAAGAATCTGAGGAAACAGAAAGTTCTGTGAGTGTTAATCCCGGTTCAGCCGAAGAATCAAGCAGTACCAAGGAACGATCAGAGAAAAGAGTTATTAGTCTGCAAAAACATTTGTAGACTGTAAGCATCAGAAGCTTCAGAAACAACTGACACAAGAAGGAAAGCAAGATATTGTTCTGCATAATTCACAGAGACAAATGGAACTTCAGCAATCAATGTTGGAAGCTATGCAGAAGCAAAATGAAGGTTTAGACAATGCTTTAAAAACAATGGTTGAGTCTACAGCATTGTTGAACAGGACTTTGGCAACAACTATGCAATACATGATGACAATGGGTCAACAGCAGCATGTTCCTTATACTCCCAGTCCTGTTATGTTCCAACAAGGGGCTGCTGAATTCAGGCCTCAGGGTATCCCAGGGCAGTTTTCTTCACAAGGGCAATTATCTGCTGCTCAAGTACAAGAAGCTGTTTATCCAAACCGTGCAAGGTCAACATCCCCATACGAATATTTTGAATATGATCCTGTGTCATAATATTTACAATTGACCCTTGGTTCTATGGAGGCAGTCCCAAGAGAATATCATTATCACCGTTGAAATTATTGTTACTTTGCATTAGAAAATAGTTTTGAACATACGTTACAGTTTACTGTATAGCAGCGATAGTACACACTATTTTCTTGGGTAATTTCCAGGCTTAAAATTCCCATACAGGCTGCAAAATTAGAGACTACCCAAACAACCATTGTAAATGCCTATTAGCCCTACAAGCTTGGGTTTTCTGATAAGGTATGAATCCTTTTTTTTTTTCCATAATTTTATGGTCGAGCAAGCAGTGACAAATAATCCTGTGTTGTAAGTTACCCTATGGTTCTCACCCTTGTTAAATTATATTTATGAATGCACAAACTTTGGTGACATGGAAACTCCCTTAAAAACCTCCAAAAGAAAGCATAAATGAAAGGAAACACAACTTCTCTTTGTTTATTCTTTGACATAAAGTTAATATAAATTAATCCATATCAGGATTAAATTTAAGCAGCTCGATTTTCAAACACAACTTTATGATGAAGTATGTCTCAGTTATCAAATGCTCACTTAATTCACAATAAGAGAAAACATGGGAAATTTTAGATGACAAATGTTTGTGTCCTGAGGCAGTATACAATAATTATGCTCCTGGAAAGTTATGTTTACATGTAAACAAGCAACAATTTTATTCAATACTTGCTTATGCACCTAACTGTTTGACGCAAGGCATTGAACGTGGGAATACAAACAGCCTTGTCAGGTGAACTGAGTGGACCAAAATAAATGAAAAGATGCAATTCGTTATCATGTTTAAAGGTAAAATCGATATGTTAAGTTAAAAATAAATTTTATTGGATAAATGGCATATCCTTCAGGCCCCATTGTTCAAAAGGTGGATTACTTATTCACTGGAAGATTATTTACTGAGCAGATAGTGCTATCCATGATTTGAATAAGTGGGGCTAGAATCTGTTGTGTCCAGTTTTTAATACTCTTTCTTATGCCTGACATTGATAGGTACATTATTGGTATTGAACACAAAAAGAGGTTGCGTTATATAATATTGTTAGTATGTCCACTTTGATAGAAAAAAAGTTGACTTTTAATATTTGTTTGCTTATTGGTTAAACAATATTGATTCAACCAAACAAAACACATTTTTGCTGCAACAAGTTCCATAAAAAGAACAAAAGTTTGGTTCATGTTAGTGTTAAGATCTGCCACCTTGGTTCAGGCATTTAAGAGTTCAGGAAATAAAATTAGAGAGACATCGCATAATTTTAAGGGCATTGGCACAGTTAGGATCTGCCATCTGGTTTTAAGCCGTCCATAAGCACACTCTATTTGATTTCGCGCATCTCTAAGCATTTGATTGAATACAACTTGTGCATCATCAGTGCAATGGGCATACTCTTTCATAACGTGAGGGAGAAGGGGATAAGCTGGGTCCCCAAGAAAGAGGAGACCAACTTTGTCTCTTCCTGGTAAAAGTGTCCGGCATAGATATGGGTGGGTTTGATCTTTTATCCTTTGGTTTATTAAACTGTTTGAAAAAACTTTGGCATCATGTGTGGCACCAAGCCACCTGATATCAACATCTATAAACTGTCCAAGATAATCACATACAGCTCCCTGAACGTTTATGGTGTATTTCATTTTATAAGAGTAGTAGTCTTGGGAGTTTATATATGGCTGAAGGATAGGAATATGTGTGCCATCCACGGCTCCCACAACCATAGGAAAACCAGTAGCCTGCTCCCATCCTGCAATAAGTCGCTCCATGCTTTCCATGTCCTTTGGCATTTTTATATATTCTGGTGTCAGATGTTCTCTAATAGCTATGCAGACCTCTCTCACTATTTTAGTAACTGTTGATACAGCAACTCCAAAGGCATTAGCTGTCATAACCATTGACCCAGAATCTTTCAGATAATACAGTGTGATGCCAACCTAAATGACAAAAAGTGTAAATGATAGTTTTGGCCACACAGTTTCCAAAATGGGTCATTCCAGGGAAAAAAAATAGCTTGCCCCAGTGGTAATAGAATCTGCCAAGGTCCACCCTTTTCCCTTCCCATTCCCCAATGTGATTTCCATGGCCAAACATAGTTTTTTGTATGGTATATATAAGGCCAATGACCCCTGGAAAATAAGTCTGTAAAATTGACTGAAATTTTTGGCTGCCTTTGTATGTAGTAACAATAAGCACATAAGCACGAGTGAATTAAAGGGCTGCGGGATAATCGAAATGGTTTGCCCTCACTAAATTATTCTTAGGCCAAGGCCTTTGACTCGCCCCAAGCCCCTTTTTTAGATTTCAAAATGGCTACCCACTGATATGCAAGGCTTTTTGTTTACCTTTTTGGCTGATGAAAGGGCAGGTCTTGGAGATCTAGGGCTTGGTGCAAAGTACAGTTCTAGTTCATCTACATAAAGCTCGATAAAGTTTTCTTTGCTCATTTGAAAGTTTTTTTTCCATTCTTCAGGCAAGCATAGACCGTCGATCATGTTTCTCCACTACAAATCTGTCCTGCCTTGCCTTATCCAGTGGGCATGTGATCTTCTCCTCCTTTCTTCTCTTCTTTTAGTGAATATATTTGCATACAGGAAGCCAGAGTTTGGACTCAACGCCAACATACGTGATTGTCTTTTCTGTCTGGCCCAAAGAAGCAGCCCTGTGGTCAAGTTGTTCGAAATCGTGGCAGCTAACGCCATTAATACGCACAACAATGTTTCGTGCGAAAGTCGCGCCATCTTTGTTTACTGATGCGTGGGAACTTAAACCATTGAGCCAGAGTCGGTCGATTTTCACATGTGAATGCGGCACGAACTTCATTCTGGAATGAGACTCATTCCGGAATGAATTTCATTCTGGAATCATGTGAATAGCCCCTAAGAAATGCTAACTTTGGCTTTTTTTTTAAATTTGAATTAATTTATATCTTATTTAGTCAGTCAAACAGCGAAAACGCTATAGAATGGTTGTTCTCGTTTTTCAACCAAATCAGTCTGAGTTTGCAGTGGAACTCCTTACATACGACACACCATCCGAAAAAACAACACGTTCACATTCATAAACATTTATGGGATAATCTGATTAAAGGGGCGGTCCATGGGAGATCGATGGGAGATATCAAGGTTTTTTGCCAAAATTCACTAAATTTAAACTTTGAACACTGTATTAATTAATTTCTCAATCGCTAATTTAAAAAAAATATTTATAGTGATTCTTAGACAAAAGGTTGAACCAAAATATTGTACAACCAGAGATTTTTAGTGCGTTACAACAGCGAAATTTGAAAACGTCCGTTAGACGTTTTTAAATTTGAACCCCTCTCTATCTTGGTCATCTGCCAGCGAAAATATCCTTGGATAGTTTCTTTGCATTCTGATAGTCTATCAATGGAATTTTGTCATTAATCAACCGAATAGCGTCTTTCCGATTTTCGATGTGTTACTAAAAATAGCGAGATACTGTCCCTTTAACGGGAAAAGTACTGTATGAGCTCTTGTTAGGCATAATAGATTGGAAATCGTGGTTATCGTTAGTGGTTATCGTTATCGGTGTTTAGTTTAATTCACAGCGTCGAGTTGAAAATTGCATGGTTCAACTATGTAATTTGACGAAGCGAGTTGAAAATGTACAGCGAGCAAGGTCAAATACATGTACAAAAGTTGAGTTAAAAAGCCAAAAGACGAGTGTAAACATGTTTTCCAATGATGTAAAATCTAAAAGAAGAGTGTAAAATTTTGAATTCAGCTGTAAAATTAATTGTTGAGGTTGAAAATTTAAATGATGAACCTAAAATTTCAACCATGAATTTTGGCGGGGATCGTACGCCATACACAACAGCCATGTTTTCTTGACCCACCAATAGCCCTTTTCACGGTTAACTCTGCTCATTTGAATTACAATGAAGTCTAGCATGTATGTGAGGCAATTTCGGGCTATTTTGTAGTTTTAGCCCCAAATTGCCTCGCATCCACGTTGGATAACATTGTAATGCAAATGAGAAAAATCAATCATGAAAAGGGCTGTTGATCCATATTTCACTGTTGGAGGAACCTCACTGAAATGTCCACTGTCTGCCCCAGTGTACTAAACTGTCAATGAGCAATTCATGTCAGTGTCTTTGTTACTTGTTTTTAGCTTCACAGCCACTGCAGCATCTATTGGTGCCGCTGGGATTCCACAAGCAGGCCTGGTTACCATGGTACTTGTTCTTCAAGCAGTCAATCTACCCACTGATGACATTGGACTCATCTTAGCTGTCGACTGGTTTTTGTAAGTAACTAGTAAGATTTCATATTGATCCCAGATGCCCCTTTAAATAGCTTGAAGTTCAGCTGGATCAATGCTTTTCCAGAAGGTGGCAAAATATCAAGGTCAATATTCGCATATGAACGTTGTGGCTCAATTTTATGCTCAAAGGATGTTTGAATGGATAAGCATTGGTGTATGTTTTCCCAACGGTGTGAGGTCACATTTTTCAAATGTTTGACTTTGCCAAACAGAACTGCTTGTTTTAACAGACATGAAAACCTTCAAAGGAACTAACCCTAAAAATCTGAGGAAATGCGGTTGTTGAAAAAATAAAGGTAAAATGGGAAATTTCACAGTACAATGAATCTCATTCGGTGTCAAACAACTAATCGATCAGATGAGGATGTAAACACTGAAAATTTGCATTTCTATCTCCAGCCACAAAATGTAAACGTTTAATTAACTTGAAAGATTAAAGGCAATGCTGTGGGTGAAAGGTTAAGGGTAAAAGGAATTTAATTTTCTATCAGATAAATAATGTTACTCATGAGACATAAAAATAATTTCAAATTTTGAAATTCCATTGATTTCAGGAAAAGTTAGGGCACTTCAAAGTCAGCCAAACTCCCACACATTTACTGTAATGTTAGCCATGTTTGCATCCCAAACAAGATGGCACCAGAACCCATGAAAAAGCCTACTGGCATTGAACTAAAAGTGGTCCTTATAAATAAAGTGGTCTTGTAAGTACAAGAATTTAAGCTAAGATTAAAACAAATGACCTTTGAAGAATTTTGACAAGTTTCCAAGACAATTATAGTACAAACCCTGAATGTTGACAAAATCTAATCTGGAACAGAATTGTAAATTTCATTTTATATCATAATGGATCATGTCATTTCCTGTAAAACCGGAAAGGGTTTGCATTTGACAACACGTACGTTATTTGAGGATCAAATGATTGCACTTTTCATAGTTAAGCACAGAAAAATGAACATCTAGACACTTTAAACTCAATTAACAAACTTAAAATAATGTAAATATAAACTGACGCTGAAGCAAAACATTGAATAAACTCGTGCTATATTTTGGCGTCAAAACGTGGTACGCCATCAAGCTTGTATTCCTTCGCTTGTGGCAGTAAAACGACCAACTTACTCGTTTCCAATTCATCCGGAGATGATAGTTCTCCTTCTTCAGCTATCTAGCGGAGAGTAACCACTAAAATCTCTCCTTTTTTGTCGACGTAGAATCTTGGATCAGTAAAATGTGTATCTGTGCCACAAAGCCAAAGCTAACACCGCTAAAGGACTATTGTGGGATACCAGTCACTAGTCCCTTATCGGCACAGGATCAGCTGGGCAATGGGCACGATTGATAATTGCATTCCAAAATTCATGAGGAATGAAAGCAAAATATTAAACAGAACTTGGCATGGGTAGCATCGCAGTCTTCAGAGTCTTTTCCAGTGGAAAAATGTGAGATTTTAACTTGAAGCACTGATAAGACTTTTGCAATGGGCGTTATTGTGTTTCAGAATAAAAAGTAGCGATATTAAAACATGACGTTTCGGCGACGACATGTCACCATTGTCAAATGTAAATTATAATAAGATCGGTAACGTTATATAAAGAAAGGAAGGTGTGAAATTACATTAGAATAAAACGAGATGGAGTAAAACAAAAGAATGTGCAAAATTAAATGAACAGTTTTGCTGGTATGGAGTCTTTTTGAGTGTTAAGAGTCGGTCTCTTTTTCCTTATTAGAAGCATCTCGTAAATAAGGCACTCGAATTTCCCGCGGCATTTCTTTAGGATGGCAAACTGCTCGTGAAGATTGTTCGGTCTTTGATTGTGTTGGTCCTTAAGATGTTTGCCGATGACGGAATACTTGTGCTCCTCAATGCGGAGGTGGAGGTGACGGCTTCTGTAGCCTATATAATTCGCATCACACGAATTGAATTTAAACTCATACACAACGCCTTATTGATTTACCAATGAGGGCTTTGTTTCCGTGACTTTCAGGTCTTCCGAGATTTTCCTACTTGTAAACACTGGTTGTAGAACACAATTGATTTTCTTTCCAAGATCGCTTAGTTGTCTGCGCACGGAGTCGGCGGATTTCTGATCTTTAAAAGGCAAGATGATTCGTACGGGGCTGTCGACTGGCTCAATTTGGTTTTGGTTCTAGTCTTGGGAAGCGTGGAAACTCTTGAAAATAGAGTCAATAAGTTTCTCAGGATATTTCAGTTTCAGAAACATTGTTCTCAGATCCTGGCATTCTTTTTGAGAAAAGGTCCGGTGAGGATGACAAGCGGTTGGCGCGATCAAGCATAGTTCTTATCAGCGATCGTTTATATCTGTTGTCAACATGGCTCTGATAATGTAGTAGAAGCCCTTTGTTGGTCTTTTTTCTGTAGACAGAGGTGTTGAGGCGGTTATCGGTCTTGTACAAATTACCGTTAAACTGGAAAAGCTGATCTTTAGTTGCGATTGTGAGCAGCTCGATTAGGTCGCCCTCACAGATGTTAAGGTTGTGTGTGTTGTTAAACCAGTTCCCATTGAATGCTTTCTTTGCTAAAATCTGGATAGTTTCTTCTAAAGGTACGTTAGTGAAAAGAGCTGTGACGTCATACGACACCAGGAAATCATTCTCACCGATTTGAAGATGTTGGATCTCTTCGGAGAATTGAAAGATGTCGGATATCGTGTACTCATTGCTCGATAATGGTGTACTCATTGCTCGATAATGGTTTTAATCGAGCTGCTCACAATCGCAACTAAAGATCAGCTTTTCCAGTTTAACGGTAATTTGTACAAGCAAATAGACGGCGTTGCTATGGGCTCACCATTAGGACCACTGATGGCTAACACCTTTATGTGCTCCATTGAGGAGGAACTTGCACAAGGAAACAAGCTTCCCAATTTCTACAGAAGATACGTCGACGATACCTTCGCTCTAGTACCCGACTTTGCCGCTGCTACTGTTTTCCTTTCAGTTCTGAATGATACACACCCAGCAATCCAGTTTACAATGGAAACAGCAGTCAACAATAGCTTACCCTTCGTAGGCATGGTAATCAACAAGACCGATAACCACCTCAACACTTCTGTCTACAGAAAAAGACCAGCAAAGGGCTTCTACTACATTATCAGAGCCATGTTGACAACGGATATAAACGATCGCTGATAAGAACTATGCTTGATCGCGCCAACCGCTTGTCATCCTCACCGGACCTTTTCTCAAAAGAATGCCAGGATCTGAGAACAATGTTTCTGAAACTGAAATATCCTGAGAAACTTATTGACTCTATTTTCAAGAGTTTCCACGCTTCCCAAGACCAGAACCAAAACCAAATTGAGCCAGTCGACAGCCCCGTACGAATCATCTTGCCTTTTAAAGATCAGAAATCCGCCGACTCCGTGCGCAGACAACTAAGCGATCTTGGAAAGAAAATCGATCGTGTTCTACAACCAGTGTTTACAAGTAGGAAAATCTCGGAAGACCTGAAAGTCACGGAAACAAAGCCCTCATTGGTAAATCAACAAGGCGTTGTGTATGAGTTTAAATGCAATTCGTGTGATGCGAATTATATAGGCTACAGAAGCCGTCACCTCCACCTCCGCATTGAGGAGCACAAGTATTCCGTCATCGGCAAACATCTTAAGGACCAACACGATCAAAGACCGAACAATCTTCACGAGCAGTTTGCCATCCTAAAGAAATGCCGCGGGAAATTCGAGTGCCTTATTTACGAGATGCTTCTAATAAGGAAAAAGAGACCGACTCTTCACACTCAAAAAGACTCCATACCAGCAAAACTGTTCATTTAATTTTGCACATTCTTTTGTTTTACTCCATCTCGTTTTATTCTAATGTAATTTCACACCTTCCTTTCTTTATATAACGTTACGGATCTTATTATAATTTACATTTGATAATGGTGACATGTCGTCGCCGAAACGTCATGTTTTAATATCGCTACTTTTTATTCTGAAATGTTTTTCCAAATCCTGCGTTATTGTGTCCAAGGAAAATCGAAATCGGACTAAAAAAGTTCAACAAACTGCGGCGGTTGTGTCAGCTTTGAAGATGGCATCGAAAGATTCCAAAGAGCATGGCCCATCGCTTGAAAATCGAACACACCCGGCTTCCAATGGACAGAAAAATGATAGGTTTGCTGAAAGAGGTGACGATTTTGACAAGGAACATATGGCCAGCTTAAATCATTACAAGTCATCTCTGACCTATGGCCTCCCTGAGCTTGACATGACAGAATCGTATGCGCACAGTAGTGGTACGACAGGATATTGGGACAAAACTCACAAGGCTGTTGTCTCAGTTCCGTACTTTGGTGCTTTGAAAAATAGAATAAGTATAAATGATTAAACTGCATAGTTAGCAGTGACTTAATAAAAATCCACACATAGTTTAGTATTAAGACTCTTGGGGCACCTGAACTAACTTTATATAGTTTGCAAACTCCAAAAGTTTGGAAAGTCTTTTCTGTGACGACAGCAAACCACCACAAAGTTTAAGTCATTGCTTAAATTCCATTTAGATGGGAACTATTGCTGCCATTGATTAAATTCCAGTTTGGTAGATAGTGAGATTATACACTGGATTATGATACCTCCATTTTGAATGCCCCCTCCCCCCCCCCCCCCCCCCCACACACACACACACACACCTTGCTCTAGTTGACGAGAGGAACAGTCAGCTTATCTTTGAAGACTGTATAAAACTGACTGGGCATGAGCTCTTTGACTGCTGGCAGGGCAGCTGCTTTGAAGCTAGCAAGCGATGCTGAGCTAACTTAACATGATGAGGAAGTACATTCCTAATTTAATTTATAAGCTATTAGTATAAATCTACTAGTGTTCTATCACAAATGCCATTCTCTGATTGGCTACACTACTCGCTATTGGCTAGCGCGTAGCAGTTTTCAACAAAATGGTGGCCGCTTCGTCTTGTCACGCTTCGTGTCTGTGATGAGGATATAGATAATTTACTTGTTTAGTTTTGAACGACTAGTAGATTTATACTAAAACAAGTAGATTATTCGCGCTCAATTTCTATGGGTGATGCTGATTCGGGCTGCGCCCTCATCAGCTATCACGCGATAGAAATCTCGAGCCCATAATCTAATTGTTAAATACATTTGGCCATGATGGTAATTATTTCTGTAACAAGAACTCATGTTTGGGAATAATTTATGTAACACAAAAAAGTTCCTGAAATACATGCTGGTTCAGAAAAAAAAGAAACTAGTTCTTGATCTCGTACCCAGATATTATTTTCTGGCTTTGGAGCAAACATCTGGCAAAATGTACATTCTGTGAGACTCTCTGATTGGTGAGTGTAAATAGCCCTGATGCCAGGCATGTCTTAACAATTTACTTGCAAATAATTTGTCAAAACTTTGCTTTGCACATATGCACTCATAAGTTTGAGAAAAAAGTGTATATTTTGCACTTTTTAGCTCTTACAGGTGTGACCAGTTTGGAATGACACAGTTTGCTTTGGATGAAATATGTCAATTACTACATGTACATCTACAGACTCTTCCTTTTAAATTCACTGCAAATATTTGTGTTTGTATTAGGCTATGTAACAAATAACTGTCTTGAAAGTAATATATTGTCCATTAAATTGTTAAATATTTATGTGACAACATTTAAAATATATGTAAAGTTTTAAATATTTTAGAACAGGTGACAATTGTTTATTACAAAAACCAAACATCATTATTTAAACCTAAATTGCAATATTATGACTTGTTATAATTATGTACGCTACATCGTAAGCTTAATGTTAAGTAGCTAATTTCAAATTAAATCTTGAAGCCTTATGGCATAAATTAATTATAAAGACCGGTAATGATTAACTAAAAATCCTTTATCTGTAAAGGAACTTCAAGGCTATCACTGTAGATGTGGAGTGCTGGTGTCAGATTCTCAAATCATTAACAGGTGTGTAAATTTGAGCCTTTTACTCACATTGGAGCTCCTAGCTGTTACATTGTAAAATATTACACCAGACTGTCATCAATAACTGAATACTGCTTGTTAAATTGACTGCAGTGAAGATGCCCAGATAGCCAGTGTTTGAATATGACTTAATAAATTATATAAATAAAAGACAACATAATTTGAGAATGATGTATTATTCAGTGAGTGACACAGCAGGGTTCGAAATTAACTTTTTTGCTCAGGAGCCAGCTGGCGACTAAGAGGAAAAATTTGGTCGCCAGATCATAAATTTTGGTCGCCAACTTATTTTATATGTAGCTTACATAAAAAACATGATTTTAAATGTTACTTTGTATGCAAGGAAAGTCATAATTAAATAGCTAGAAAGAAAAAGCACGAGACAGACCTCTAAAACTACTGTTGTTTTCGGCTTTTATATGTCTCTGGTTCCGTGATCGTGTTCTTTTCTGTTACTTGAAAAGGAGCAAAGCACAGAACGTTCTAAGTCCATAGTTTCCACAGCAAGACAAACATAGGTCCTTTATCCTTGTTTTTTTTTACCTCCTTAAAACGTAGTTCTTTATTCTCACTACAGCCCGTGTGGCAAACAACTTACCTTCCTCACCGCCGATAAACACAATACTTCAATATGCTCGGCCTAGGCCCCTACACAATCACATTGGTTGTACCAGTCTCCGACCGTGATGAAATAAAAAGAGTGACTCACACGATTTCAGTGGCCTCTAATTTCAGAGAATCTTGGTTTCGATTCCGTAAACCCAAAGAAACCGGAAATAACACAGATTCGGGAATCTCTGTGAGCTCAGCAGTCCGTTTTAATGCCTCATGAGTCGCGTAATACTCGGCATTAAAACAAAGTTCACAAGAAGATGTAAAGCTGTACTTCGTGATTCATCTCCACATGACTCAGTGAAGTGGAGTTGTATAAACAATTTCCATTTCCTTTTGCTTGAACTGCAATGCGATGTCCAGGTTCATTATCGATTTCCTGAATCAAACTAGCTAGTTACGAGGACGTTCTTCGGTAATTTGGCTTTAAAATCTATGTTTTCAGCATTCACTACTGACGATGGATTTAAATTTTTTATTAACCTTCCCGCTGAATCTTGATCTCCCGCCCGTAAAAACTTACGTTAATTCTGTAACTGATTTGCATCTGTTGCCATTATTTTCCCCGCAAATAAAAAGCACATGGTGTTGAAGTGCGCCCACGATCCCATTTTTTGGAAGAAGCCACTGAAGCAATATGGCGCCTAGCAAATGTTATGTATTGGCTTCCGATCGAAGTACATTTTGTGTTATTAATTAACAGAGTGTGAAACCGATTTTCTTGTAGTATTCCGACATTATTTTAGTGGGGATGGAAAGGAGAGTTGTCTTCTAGCCACCAGTTCCGAATGAATTCCTTATTTAAAGATTTAAATACAGAAGCTCGCTACTGTTTATCCTGGGTCATCGGACAAAACGTGTGTCGCCAGCTGGCGACCAGTTCTGAAAATCTAGTCGCCAGCACTCAATTTTTGGTCGCATTGGCGACCAGTGAGTCGCAATTTCGAACCCTGCACAGGTATACTTGGAAAAAGGAAATCCAAGTGCTCCTATCAGGGGTCATTTTTATCCCCATCTAAGACCTTATTTTTGGTATGACATAAGTCCAGTTGGAAATAACCTACATTCAGTTTATAACACCATTATAGCATAAACTGCTCTCTATTCACAACTTCAAAAACTCATTAATAATTCATAAGCCCATTGACCTATCAAATGGTCGATAAGACATCACTTGCAGTGGTTTTGAAACCCGATAAAAACCTCCTCCTGGTGTTTAATGTTTTTCTCATATGCTTATTTCCAGTGTTCACAAAAGCATCATTGTTTTGAACTCTCTTGACACACTAATTCCAGGAATGTTTTTGAAGCCGTTCAAAAAATTCGCAGCAGGTGTTTTATCAGGTCTAAAGCCACTCGGCTGCGCCTCATGGTTTTAAATACCGGGCCAATAAAACACTGCTGCTCGTGTTTTAAACATACATTAACCTTGAGGCATCATTTAAAGTTATTCCACATAAAAGGAGAAAGTATATTACTTTGCATTTACACTGTAGTTGTCATGTTAAAATATTTTTATTGATTTCCAATAAAAATACATATTTCAGTTATTACATTATTACAGGTAGTACATGTATTTTTAAACATACACTTAAAATTGACATTATTAATAATAATTTGACAAACTATCTAAAAACCTTTTTACAAAATTAAATTGCCTTCAAAGTTGACATTTTTAAAAGATAATTGGACAAACTGAAGTGATCTCCACATACATACAGGGGTGTAAATGGTCTTTCGAAAATATACACCTCTGTTCTCACTTTAATCTTAGAGAAATTTCACAGATCTTGCAGTCTCAATAATTTTTGTTTTCCTATGTGGAGCCATCTTGGAGTCTTAATTTTATTTTGCAAGGCTAAGAGAGCCTCTAACATGCCCCTAACTGCTAGTTTTGCCATCTCATAGTCTTGCGCTTATCATTTTGCCACTCAGCTTGTGAAAGTTTGCACCATAAAGGATGAACCTTACATTATGTTCATAATAAACATGTGGCCTTTTTACCGGTTCCATTTGTTGATATTAATTTATTTTTATAATTCAAAATAAAGGTTGTAAATGAAGAATTATGCACTATTTGTGTTGTGTACACTGGAGTAGAAGTGCACCCTTGTCGCGTGTGCTGCAAAGTATACCATGAACTATGCTTGAAGAAGAAAGGAAAGCTGTATGATCATTCTGAACTGGAGGCCTTCAGGAAAGCAAATACTGAGCAAGGATGGAGTTGTTATGACTGTGTGAGTGTTATATTATATAAAAAATATAATAATATTGTACTTTGTGATTTAAAAAAATTATACTAGATTACCAATAGAGCAAGAGTTTAATAGTGTCTGCTTACTGTCATTAACCGCCGACCGGTTGGTTCAGTTGGTAGAGCACCTGGCTCCCGTGCAGGAAGTCGCAGGTTCAAACCCAGGCTGGACCACCACTCAGGGTCTTTAAATAACTTAGGAGAAAGTTTTGCCTTTGGAATGACATCTACAAATCATAATGGTTAGACTTTCTAGCCTTCTCGGATAAGGACGATAAATCGTAGGTCCCATCTCACAAGCCTTGTTCATGATTACTTTGTGGGACGTTAAAGAACCCACGCACTGTTCGCAAGAGTAGGGGATGTAGTTCCTGGTGTTGTGGTTTGGCCTTCTATCTTTCACACTCATGCTTGGGTTGTGTGGGTGGGTGGGTGGATGGGTGAGTTCTAATATGTACTGATAGCAGCTGCCAGAGGCACCTTCACATGCTGACGTCCGATCTCACCCCATAGAATTGTAAACCGCCATGAGACTTGGTGATATGTGCAGTATATAAGAAATTCAAAAAGACATTCATTCATTAAAATTACCCATATTTATATTCATTAATAATAATATTGTCTGCGAGTGTTTTTCTTTCTTATATGATCCTGGGAATAGAGTCAAGTAGGAAGCCATTTTTGTATTCTGCATAACATTTTATTTAATTACCAAAAACTGGAAAGAACAAGGGAAGCTATTTAACATATTATTTTTATGAAAACAATCTGATCATAGCCTTCAATGTGAAACATTCACTGAGGTTAAGGAACCAATCATACAGTAAAGGCATGTTTAACCAGAGCAAAATCAAATGGCACTGGATTTTAGGAAACTGCTGTTTTAACAATGTACAAGCAGGAATGTTTCAAGATACACATATAAGGTGATTATTCAAATCAGAGTAGAAAATTTAAGTCTTGTGTCTGCCAACAACCCCAAATCGGCTTACCTGGTGAGGCAAGAGTATGCCTTTTAACGTCAAAAAAACTGAAAAAGTTTCAAAAGGTGGAACTGTTGTAGGTTAAAATGAATCCCAGGTTAAAATTATTTCAACCTAGGTTGATTTGTGTTTTCCTTTGTTTCAGATGTTAATTACCAAACCTTATATTAACAAAGGAAAATACAAATCAACCTAGGTTAAAATCAGTTTAACCTGGATTCATTTTAACCTACAACAGAACTACCTACACATACAGTTGGTAAGACGTCCCCTGGCAGGTGAACTAGATAATGTTCCTGCATTATCCTTCATATTTGTAACTGAACAGAATTACTTCTGACCGTGAAAGTGTAAAGCAAATTTTAATTTTTCAAGAGAGTTAAAGGGGACGTATCACGAAAATTTGCTGTCATTTCACAACCTAAAAATGTTTGACTGTCAGCAGAAACAACGAAATAATTGTCAAGTTTGTTAAAAATGATCACCCCAGTTCAATAAAACTGTCGATTAGTGCCTCTGGCCAGAGACAGGGTAGGCCGGTTTGGATTGAAACTTGAAAAATATTAGGCTAATGTTTTTCAAGTTCTCGCATTTTTGTTTCCAAAACGCGCTAGAACAGATCACAAGTTGTTTCTTTCAAGAATTGAGTTGATTTCGTTCCTCTCATCGTTCTAGAATTATTTGGCAGGTGATTGAAGGTATTATTTCATCATTTTTAACAAAAGATATCAAAACCCCCATGATACTTCCCCTTTAAGTTGTAATTTGGCACGTTACACTTTTCTGTGTTGCTCATTCAGCTGCAGTTTCCTGGTCTGCTGACTTTAAAGGGATGTTTTGGCATAAATAATACATTATTGTGTTTTGCAGGAAAGTTTGACAACTCTTCTAACTGATGAAGATATGCAGCAGTTGATAGAAAATTTTGATAGACTGGATGTCAATCAGGGTAATGTTTAAAATATTATGATGATTTATTTATTTATATATTTATTGATTTAATTTTATTAAAACATCAGGACTTAAAGTTAATACTAAAATTGCATTAATTATATTATTAAAATACTAATCTACTACTAAATTAAATTTAATAACAGCAAAAAAATAGAAACAATAACAAAATAAAGTGCCTGCTTTCCATGAATGCCGTTTGAATTAATTAACTTAATCATTATCAAAGAGGAAACCCCTGCAGCCGGATTTAAAACTAGCAAGAGATTGTGCTTGCCGCAGATTGATAATAAGGTAAGCTGTTCCAGAGCAACGCACCACTGTAGCTGAAACTGGTTTTTAGAAAATTGGTGCGGGGGAGTGGGACAGCTAGTTTGCCTTTCACAATTCCTAAGAGAATAGGTAGATATTGCACTCCGATTAGTAAACATTGATTTCAAATAATCAGGGGCGAGACCATTGAGAGATTTATAGACCATGGTGGCTGTTTTTTAATTCACATTGAAGGTTAAGTTTTTGCCAGCCAAGTTTAACAAAGAGATCATCTGCATTGGCATCATATGAAGAAGAGCCCTAGGTTAAAATATGTGCAGCGCAATTCTGTAGTTTATGTAGTTTAATAGAAAGAGATTTAATTGAAAGATGATGTCATTGTGATGTTGGTGACTTTTAGATCTAAAACTCACTACTCATCTTTTATAGCTAAAAAGTATCTTTTCGGGCATTATTTGAGGGTTAAAAATCTAAATAAAACAGTTTTTGGGGTAGTTGCCCCTTTTTCAGGTTTTTTAAAAACATTACGGTAGTGAAGCTATACCCAAGATATTCTTTATTGGAGTTTTACCAATATTACTTTTCAATTTTCGGATTTTTGTTTTGACTGGTCAGATGTGGTTTTTTCAGACACGCAGATAAATGAAGATGAGTATGTACGGTTCATAAAAGCAGAGTATAAAGACATTCGTAATGAGGAATTGCCAGATTATAAGGAGGAGGAAGCCCCGCAATGGGGTAAAGTAATTGAAATGCATCATACTTCAGGAGTGAGGGCAAATCTGCAAAGGAAATACAGCTTGATTTGATTTTTCCATTTTAAATTAATTATGCTATGTACAGTCAGTTAGATCCTGATGGAATATCAAACCACTTGGCACAAGTATATCAAATTTTCCCAATTAATTGGCCCCCTCCCTTCATGTATCTGTGTGCAACAAGTGTTTCAGAATCCAAAATAACAAACTTGCATTGAGAAATAGAATATGGAATTTACTTCAAAGGATATTGCCAGAGAAATACATGTAGTATCTTCTAGTGTAAAGTAAACAAAGTGTCTCCCCTCATAAAGACACAACAGAAGGAGAAAAGCTGTCTTGCAAACCATAAATCTCAAGATCTCAGAGTTCAATGGGCTAACATATGCAGGACTCTGTTTGATAGAATACTGTCAAAAAAAAGATGGAGAAAAATTAATATTGGCATGTCTAAAATGATGGACACAGTATTTGGAAATTCAAACATGTGTCTGTTTTTACAGTTTAAACAAATGGACCAGGATAAAACTGGTACGATTGACAGGTGGGAATTCCTCAATCATGAAGCCTTGAAACGAATTGCTGCAAATAGGAGTAAGGTTAGCCATCTGTAATTTAATTCTCCAGTTCTCTGTCATTGCTATCATCATCATCATCATCATCATCATTATAACATCATCAACAACAACCAACACCATAAGTGCTGCCACTATCACCCCTTAACCCACAGTCACCACCACCGTCAAATTTCTCATGATTGTCATGATCATCATCATCACCTGCAACATCATCTCCCTTGTCAATATCATCACCATTGTAGTCTTCATTATCAATTCAAGCATCTAAAGGTTTTCCTTCTCCTTATAGTTTCAGCTTGTGAGAATGCTTTCCCCTCTTGAGATACAAAAGGCCAGAGATATTTTCCATGCTTTTGATAAAGATGAAGATGGGTATATAAACTCACACGAAGTTGCTGTAGGATTTAACCGTTGGTTTGGTAACTTGAGAGTATTCAACAAAGCTCGGTAAGTTGATGAACACTTTAAGTTTAGTCAGATATAATTCTCACAACTCATTTTGTAAAATACTGGAAGATTGTGAGCAACATGAGACCAAGAGTAACTTGTGTCCTTTTTCCAAGCACCTCTAGATCTTCAATTTTTTTTTCAGGTTAAAAGTTTTAGAAAAAACAACATGTTTTCAAAAATAAAACCTATTGTTGTTTTTCTTAAACTTTTAATTTTTGTTTACTTTTCAAAGCTGTTAGGAGTGTTCCTCAGAATTTTGAAAAGAGCTTAAATATTCATTTTAGATTTAAGTAGATTTCAATGCCCAAAGTGGAACCAAATTATTATTTTTCTCCTCCTAAGGTATGACAGACATCCATAAACTCTTAAATTGTGTAACTTTCATGAGCTTTCCTAAAAAGGTCTACCATTTTGCAACTGCTTGTTTGTGTGGTTTGACTGTGAGAGCATAAGAGTTAACTCTGCTGTAGATCCCTATCGGAAAATGTATTTGACAATGTGGTTCATAAAATGTCTTCCTAGGAGTAGCTCATTTGGAACAGCCCTTGATCCTAAGGATGTGTCTGGACATATTGATCGCCATACCAGAATATTCATGGATGCTGACACAGACAAAAACAGGTGCAGAGCAACACTGGGTTTTTTTTTTTTTTTTTTTTTGATACATGTAACAGTTGGTGCGTGGTAAGGCTGAGACTGAGATCAAGTTAGTTTGGTTTTCACGATGAAATGGTTGCTATTTCACCCTAAGGAAAGGCTGTTTGGTTGATTCCTGTAATCAAATCACCCAGGGACAGTTGGGTTAATCAATTACTCCCAGGAGAACGTGACATAAAAAAAAAACAGGTGGTCAAAACCATGATTTTGATTGCTGACATTTGTACACCCCTGGGACATGGTCAGAAAGGCTTAAAGGAACAGCAAAAAGGTGCATGGTTCAAATTAAGTTACTCCCCTAACTTGAACTATTTCTAACAATAGTTCCACTTCCTGTGCTGGGGTACGCTTTCCCATACCTGGGTGACTCTAGCAGTGGGTCATTATACAGTTCATCACCCAAGTGGTACCAGTCAACAAATTGTAACCCATCAAGGAATGATAGGAATGATGAACATTACTGTATATGTCAACTGTCCCGGATTATCCGGGGATTGATGATGGGAGGCTGGGGGGGGGGGGGGGGGTGGAGTGGTGTTACAAAAGAATACTCTCCAGATTTTTTATCTCGAGAGGTTGACTAACTTTAGGGAAAATTAAGCAACTAGAGACTTTAAGCATTGACGACGGGAACGGCAACGGCGACGGAGAAACCGAGGAAAGACTGAGGAGAGGACGCGGTTGCGTCGCGAACTTGGAAGCAGTTAAGCAGGCGCAATTTGACGACAACTTCCCTCGAAGAGGATTGAATAGGATGGGCGCTTTCCATTCACCAAAAATTTTCGATTTGAATTTTTGGAAATTTCGGTCTCGAATGGAACGGGCTTATTCTCGGTCGGTTTCCACTTTTCGGGAACAGCTTAAAAGGTTGTCCTAAATTTTCGAAAATCTTTTCCGGAAAAGATGCTGTTCCATTTGATTCCCACCCGAAATTTTCGAAAATTTCGTCGAATTGAAAGCACCCATCAAGTCTTCGTTAAAAGAAGTCAGAAATCGATTTTAATAATGAAATAACCGATGAACAATTTTTACTGCTGTTAAAGAGAACGTGTTTGTCGGAGTTGCAGTTTTCCGATGTAAACAATTCAGACCATTTGATATTTTTAGGTCGTAATAAAAATCACCGATATAACTAGAAATAGCAACTAGATTAACATTAATTTACTTCAAATGTTCTGCATCGAAGGCTGGGATTTCAAGAAACGCTTTAGCTGTGGGAGCACGCGTGAGAATTTCGTTATCTTTACATCTAAAAATTTGAACTTAAAACTACGATATGACAGTGACAGTGGTTTGTGGTTTGGATGCTATTTTTGAGCAACATAGACTGTTTATTTTTCTCCAGCTTAAAAGTAAATTAAAAGTTCTAGTGTGTCTTGTTTTGAATAAGAAAAACGGTAATGTTACACTGATGTTAGAGAGAAACATCGATAATTAGTGTCAGACTCGTAAGTCATTTCTAATTTTGCAGGCATCGTCACTAGCTTTCTGTTTTGAAACAGCCGACTGATGAAGTTATTATAGTTTCGGAAAAAATAAAACAAAAACTCAACGCGTACTTTTCTTACGGTATCCTTAAGTGCCAAGCGATATTAAAAATATCATTTTTTCGGGGCGAAACGGAGGTAAAATATGTGAAATGTTACTCACGTTTTCGGGCAACGCCAAACGAAGCTTTCCCGGAGCAGAACGTCCAGATATTTCCCGCCAGACATGCGCAATGTGACATTTGAGTTTTCCCTCACAATCTCACGTCGCCGTTGCCGTTCCCGTCGTCGATGCTTAAAGTCTCTAGTAACCACGGCGACGACAACGAGTATGTCACAAAACGATAGGATTTAATGAGCAAACAATGGCCAGTATGTGCGTTTGAAATTTGGTACGTTTCTTCGCCGTCCTCAGCAAAACAATGTGATATGACCAAACTCAAGGACGTGTACACATGATGGTGAATTTTTCATTCTCTGTCTTAACATGGACGCTGTTCCTACTAATTCTGTTTCTGGAGAGTTTGGTCACATTGTGCAAGTTGAAAGTTTTAGAATAATAGCAAAATGAACGCACCCCTCGTTTTCGTTGCCGTCGCCATAGTAACGGCTTAAACTCCTTTTTTTTTCTGGGTGAGTCCCTTCAAGAAGTTAAGCCTGACATTTGATCATTTCATCCATGTTGGTCAAACACCGGCATACCTAATTGACAGCCACGTGAATGTATCAATTATCAAAACTGTATGTTTCTCTGTTTTCAGATTGGTTTCATGGGATGAATACTTGAGACAACAAGCCCTCTATATTATAGCTGCGAGGCCAAATTAATCATGATTCTCCCCCCCCCCCCCCTCCCCCTCCTTTTGCTGGGGAACTTCCCAATACAAGCTGGATAATTAAGAGTGATGTTTGCAGGACTTAGCAAGCAAGAAACAACAGACTTGAACCAACATCTAATATTGAAGCAATTGTTCATGATGAGTGATAAATGCACTAATATCAGAATGAGTCAGGACATTCTAGCACTTAACGTAACATATAAATGGACTTAAACAAATTTAATTTGAGAGGCGGTATTGAAGGTTTTGCCGAAACATGTACACGTACCCTCAAAGTCTTTTAAGTTTGAATATGGACGAAATATGGACGAAAGTTGCAATGTTAAATATACATGTATCTAGTACAAACATCAACATAAGAGCTTCATTAATAGCTTTCATTTAAATGGTTAAGCTTTAGGCCTTCATTGATAGCTATAGTTACTGCTAAATAAGACGCTACTAAATTGAGGTGAAATTGTTTAAGCCCCTGGTTGAAATTTTCCGGCGTCTACATTTTTGTTATGTAAAGATCTTCACAAGAGCACAAAATTGGGTGTTGTTAAGAGTTTACTTGGCGAACAGATTTTCCTAAAGTCTCTCGCTCGCTTCTCATTGAATCCGCGCTCGCTCGCCAGAGCTCTGACGATCGCCCTTCGCACTTCTAAACAAGGTGCCGGCGACCGCGCTTCGCGCTCTCTGAGCTCGACTTGTAAGCAAGTCTATTTGACGAAAAGCATTATGTTTGATATTCACATGTGTGACCTGTAGATACTTGGTTTGCTAGGTAAATAAGTAATACGGTGGTTGGATATTGATGTAAATTTGATTTAATAAGAATGTAAATGGCCAAAGTTAGAGTGATTTATTAAACAGAAAAGTATGTCCCTTGCTCCGAGTTAATGTCGTGCTTGTCGGGCTCATGTGGCCCAAAATGTCATCTTTTAAGACACGTGTTTCTTGCCCATCTGCGGATGTGTAAGGTTGTTTTGCATCATTTTCGTTACTGTTAAATATCATATAAATATATTCTTACAGACCTCCGCACACCCTATCTTTGTTTGCAGTCGTTCCTTAAAATTTTACACGCACTGAGTTTTCGGCCCTACTATTGTTGCTGCGCATACGTTCTGCGCATCTCGAGATACTCGGGTTTCCTATGGGTGGTGCCTACTAATACAGGGATAGTTTTGCACGGTTTAAAACTATGAAAAGAAAGCAGAACTTAGCAAGTGCTCTTGGTATCCATAAAGAAAATTGGGGGAAACCATGCATTTTTCAGAGATGATTAATGTTCAATTTGGAAAAAAAACTCCATACATTGCTTTGTATTTTAGCACTTTTTAGAATTACTGCTACTTAATTGTCTCTAAAAAATGCTAAGCTTTAAGCAATAACCCTTGCTAAGATCTGCTTTCCCCGCATAGTAATAAACTGCGTAAAAATACCTCTTGTGTTAGTAGGCACCGTCCTTAATAGTAGCTTCAATCACACGTTAAAATTTGTCGGCCGATATCTTTTCTGTAGCACTTCCACACTTTTATAAATCGGGCCGACTTTCGTCCGGGTCTGCGAAGAATGCGAGTTGCCAGTTACAAACAGACTAAATAGAGATATTTCTAATCCTAGTCAAGGTAAAATAATAAGTTAGGGATCGCAAAGACTTCGGGAAAAATAAGCAATAACCCCTGGGTGGGCACTCTTTTTCTGGAGTTCAGTTTTAATATCTGCCTAGTTACACCCAGAGGGTTACATGTTTGGGTAAAAGAAGTGTTAGGGACCTATGCCATTGTTTTATAAAGCCCAGACAATGGTGAAAAATGGACGAATCCGATAATTTTTCTTTCGTACCTTTTTAAGGGAAGAAAAGAAGTAAGAACCCACGGCCAAAAAAATAGGCCACTCTTAGGGGGTTGTTTTCAAAATTTCACACGAGCATTTGCGTCACTTTTATGCATAGGAGTACCCAAGGCTCTAAATTTATTTAGCAAAGAAATCCACCACAAAAACACTATGCCAGCTGATAAATAAAAGAAGCATCGTTTCCGAAAAACCAAACAAAAAAGGGTGTGGCAATCAAGTTTGTGGGTATTTTCCGAGTTGCTAATAACAAAACCTGAATGTAACGGAACTGCCCGCTATCCATAATGATAATAATGATATAATGATATAAATGATATAAACGATATAAGTGCAAGGGGTTTGCAAACATAAGAGTAAAGGTTTCCTTATGATGGCTACCGATCTTGACGGATCATTCGCAGTGATCATATCGAAACCTGGCGATACAAATGTCTGTATTCTTTCCATCACAGACGATCGCTCTCGATACCTAAAATACTGTTTTCAGCAATGGAGTGATCGGCATATGGAACGGCCAGCCGTAATGCATCCTCGGAGACTTGGTCAGATGTTCGTGTTTAAAATATGTATGTATGTATGTATGTATGTATGTATGTATGTATGTATGTATGTATGTATGTATGTATGTATGTATGTATGTATGTATGTATGTATGTATGTATGTATGTATGTAACCTGTAATTGACAGTAATTATTTGAAAAACAGAACTAACGTGAAATTTTGTTGGCTACGACTCATTTTCTAAACTATTGACTATTAGTATCGTTTTTATAAATTGGCACCCTTAGAAGCGTTTCCCTCGATTTTGCTTTTTTTCCGGCGAATTTTTCCTGCTGAGTTTTTTCCCCTTACACCTTTCTCGTGTTTTCTTTGCTTGCACATGCACGTGCACATGAATCCGCTCTTTGCAGTTTAATAAACGCGTGGGAAAATCTTAAAGACTCTGACGGAATGTAGCGATATGGAAAGTTGTGATGGTAAAGACCACGTAGTCGTGCAGTTAATCTTTGTTCACCATGGAGGATAATACCAAGTGTCAGGATGGTAAGCAATGTTTTATTCTATTTTGTTACCGTGCAATAGTAAACTTATTACCCGTAAATTAACTATCACAAAGCCGAAGTATCTGGCCAGTGATCTTTTCGCGTGCGCTTTATGTTGTTTAAGGACTACAGTAATCTCGCAACTCGCAACTCCACAACTTGCAAATTACCCAGTCCCCTTAGAAAGGTGCTTATTACAACACTTGTTGTCAGTAGTTGTATGCGCTCACTTAGGGCTGATTTGACAGATACTCAGAAAAGTCAGTTACCATAGCAACGTGTCTTTGAAGTTACCGCCGAAGATTTGACAGATACTCATCAAAGTGACTTACCATAGCAACCGAGAAATTAGCATTAAAGTGATGGATAGGTAACAAGAGCGATAGGCGGAGTCAAAGATCGCTACATAGGAATGAAGGCCAACTAAATCTTACTTTTATGCTGTTGCCCTAACCTCGCTTTCATGTCATTGGATAGTTGTGAAAGAACGATGAGATGACGTCATGACCGGAAGTGGGTGGAATTGTGCCCAGTCCCCTCCCGAACCAAGGAAACCAGAATTCAAACTGCCAACAATAGTTTAGTACCAGAAAATCCTAAGAATTACAGGGCGGGACGTGTGCGAGGTCCTAGCGACCAGCGCCCGACTTACGTAAAATAGTATTTACAAGCTTCTCCCTACCAGCCGGAGAGTGACACCCAAAAACTATTTGCAAGAAATTCTCGCTTCAGCCGCGGGACGAGATTTAAAGGAAGAAACTTGCGGCAACGTGCTGCTCATACCCAGATGGTTTTACATGTCACACACTTTCAAGTATGTTTAAAGGATCTGGAAAGAAGCAGACTAGCAAAAATTTTTGTAAGAATAACGAAACATTTGAGTTTACAAGACATGTTTCGGTCGTGCAACGACCATCTTCAGTGGAAAGTAGAATTAATTTGAAGTTACATTTGAATTGATAATGTATTAATGCTAAACAAAGATACACAACAAACGTGCAATAAATTAGGAATCTAACAAAATAGCCAATCTAACAAAGGAAGTATACGAGAGAACGAGAGAGTTAAATTAACGTGGTATAGTTGCTTGTTCAAAGAAGGTTGCTCCCAGGAGATGTGTAACGCTTCTTTTATCTAGACCTGGAATTTTGTGGTCGCATGGTCTATAACTTTAAAACATTCAGCAGAGCAGAAATTGCGGCAAGCCTCGGATTGTTGAAGGTGTTGATAGATATCTGAGGTCCTGTCCCTGTTTAGGTGTTCGCGAATGCGTGTCGAGAGGTCTCGGCTGGTTTCGCCGCCATAGCAAGAATTACAGCTTGCACAGGTAAACTTTTAGACAACATTCGAACAAAGTTCAATAGGCACAGGGTCCTTTACGCTAAACATGTTACTGCCCTTGAAGGAAGAAATGGCTAGCTTAACATCAAGATCATTACAATAACGTTTAAGTAGCATGCGTAATCTGTTTTGTGCTGAAATAGAGAAGGGCCCAACTTAAGGTAATTTGAGAAATCGTGAAGAAATGGACGAAGGACTAGAAGGTATGTTAGGAAGGGTCTGAGTTTTAGTAATGTACTGCCTGATGACCCTCTCAACGATATGTCTGGGCAAAAGGATTTTACGTAAAACAATTTTTTTAATTTTTTAAAATTTTTGTTAAAATAAACTCCAGTGAGCAGCCCACAGCAATACATCTTGTCAACTTTTTTATTATCTCCTACCGGTTTTGTCTGATAACAAAGACTTCGTCAGGGAGTTAAGACAAGATAGTGAGGAAACTTATTTAATACCTAATCATTGTAGTACAAATCACGTTCCAACAAGGGTGAACAGCGAAATAAACCCAAAAAGCATTACGTGCAGGATATGACGGAAATCCTGCAACACGCTGAAAATGCGCAATGTTTCACCCCCCTCACGAAGTCTGTGTTATCACACGAACCCCGTAGAAGATAATAGAGAAGATGACAAGATCTGTTGCTATGTGCTGCTCACTAGAGTTTATTTAAAAGAAAACTTAACGCGTATGCATAAGCAGTTATTACTCTAGAGTAACCCATGAGCATGAACAGTTCTTAATTTTGAGTAACGCATGAGCATGAGCAGTTATCACCCATGATAAACGCATGAGAATGAGCAGTTATTACCCTAGAGTAATGCATGAGCATGAGCAGTTATTACTCTTGAATAACGCATGAGCATGAGCAGTTATTACTTATGAGTTTCGCATGAGCATGAGCACTTATTACTCTTGAGTAACGCATGAGCATGAGCAGTTATTACCCTAGAGTAACGCATGAGCATAAGAAGTTATCACTCTAGAGTAAGGCATGAGCATAAACAGTCCTCACTTTGAGTAACGCATGAGCATGAGCAGTTATTACTCTTGAGTAACACATGAGCATGAGCACTTATTACTTATGAGTTGCGCATGAGCATGTGCAGTTATTACTTATGAGTTTATCATAAGCATGAGCACCTATTACTCTTGAGTAACGTATGAGCATGAGAAGTTATTACTTATATGTTGTGCATGAGCATGAGCAGTTACTACTTATGAGTTTCGCATGAGCATGAGCACTTATTACTCTTGAGTAACACATGAGCATAAGGAGTTATTACTTATGAGTTGCACATGAACATGAGCAGTTATTACTCCTGAGTAACACATGATCATGAGCAGTTATTACTTATTAGTTGCGCATAAACATGAGCAATTATTACTTTTGAGTTGCGCATGAGCATCAGCAGTTATTACTGATAAGTTGCGCATGAGCATGAGCAGTTATTACTCTTGAGTAACGCATGAACATGAGCAGTTATTACCCTAGAGTAACGCATGAGCATGAGCAGTTATCACTCTAGAATAAGGCATGAGCATAAACAGTCCTCACTTTGAGTAACGCATGAGCATGAGCAGTTATTACTCTTAAGTAACACATGAGCATGAGCAGTTATTAATTATAGGTTGCGCATGAGCATGTCCAGTTATTAATCATGAGCTGCGCATGAGCATGGGCAGGTATTACTATTAAGTAACGCATAAGAATGAGCAGTTATTACTTGTGAGTTGCGCATGAGCATCAGCAGTTATTACTTATGAGTCACGCATGAGCATGAGCAGTTATTACTTATGAGTAACGCATGAGCATGGGAAGTTATTACTCTTGAGTAACGCATGAGCATGAGCAGTTATTACTTATGAGTTGCACATGAGCTTAACCAGTTATTACATATGAGCTCCGCATGAGCATGAGCACTTATTACTCTTGAGTTGCGCATGCACATGAACTGTTCTCACTCTTGAGTAGCGAATAAGCATGAGCTGTGATTACTTATGAGTTGCGCATGAGCATGAGCACTCATTACTCTTGAGTTGCGCATGAACATGAACTGTACAAACTCTTGAGTAGCGAATAAGCATGAGCTGTGATTACTTATGAGTTGCGCATGAGCATCAGCAGTTATTACTGATGAGTTGCGCATGAGCATGAGCAGTTATTACTCTTGAGTAACGCATGAGTAACGCGTGAGCAGGAGCCGTTATTACCCTACCGTAACGCATGAGCATGAGCAGTTATTACTCATGAGTAACGCATGAGCATGGGCAGTTATTACTCTTGAGTAATGCACGAGCATGAGCAATTATTACCCTAGAGTAATGCATAAGCATGAGCAGTTATCACTCTAGAGTAAGGCATGAGCATAAACAGTCCTCACGTTGAGTAACGCATGAGCACGAGCAGTTATTTCTCTTGAGTAACACATGAGCATGAGCAGTTATTACTTATGAGTTTCCCATGAGCATGTGCAATTATTACTTATGAGTTTATCATAAGCATGAGCACCTATTACTCTTGAGTAACGTATGAGCATGAGAAGTTATTACCTATAAGTTGTGCATGAGCATGAGCAGTTATTACTTATGAGTTGAGCATGAGCACCAGCAGTTATTACTTATGATTTTCGCATGAGCATGAGCACTTATTACTCTTGAGTTGCACATGAACATGAACTGTTCTCACTCTTCAGTAGCGAATAAGCATGAGCTGTGATTACTTATGAGTTGCGCATGAGCATGAGCACTCATTACTCTTGAGTTGCGCATGAACATGAACTGTACTCACTCTTGAGTAGCGAATAAGCTTGAGCTGTGATTACTTATGAGTTGCGCATGAGCATCAGCGGTTATTACTGATGAGTTACGCATGAGCATGAGCAGTTATTACTCTTGAGTAACGCATGAGTAACGCGTGAGCATGAGCCGTTATTACCCTACCGTAACGCATGAGCATGAGCAGTTATTACTCATGAGTAACGCATGAGCATGGGCAGTTATTACTCTTGAGTAACGCATGAGCATGGGCAGTTATTACTCATGAGTAACGCATGAGCATGGGCAGTTATTACTCTTGAGTAATGCATGAGCATGAGCAATTATTACCCTAGAGTAATGCATGAGCATGAGCAGTTATCACTCTAGAGTAAGGCATGAGCATAAACAGTCCTCACGTTGAGTAACGCATGAGCATGAGCAGTTATTTCTCTTGAGTAACACATGAGCATGAGCAGTTATTACTTATGAGTTGCCCATGAGCATGTGCAGTTATTACTTATGAGTTTATCATAAGCATGAGCACCTATTACTCTTGAGTAATGTATGAGCATGAGAAGTTATTACCTATAAGTTGTGCATGAGCATGAGCAGTTATTACTTATGAGTTGAGCATGAGCACCAGCAGTTATTACTTATGATTTTCGCATGAGCATGAGCACTTATTACTCTTGAGTAACACATGAGCATAAGCAGTTATTACTTATGAGTTGCGCATGAGCATCAGCAGTTACTACTTATGAGTAACACATGAGCATGAGCAGTTATTACTTATGAGTAACGGCATGAGCATAAACAGTCCTCACGTTGAGTAACGCATGAGCATGAGCAGTTATTTCTCTTGAGTAACACATGAGCATGAGCAGTTATTACTTATGAGTTGCCCATGAGCATGTGCAGTTATTACTTATGAGTTTATCATAAGCATGAGCACCTATTACTCTTGAGTAAAGTATGAGCATGAGAAGTTATTACCCATAAGTTGTGCATGAGCATGAGCAGTTATTACTTATGAGTTGAGCATGAGCACCAGCAGTTATTACTTATGATTTTCGCATGAGCATGAGCACTTATTACTCTTGAGTAACACATGAGCATAAGCAGTTATTACTTATGAGTTGCGCATGAGCATCAGCAGTTACTACTTATGAGTAACACATGAGCATGAGCAGTTATTACTTATGAGTAACGCATGAGCATGAGAAGTTATTACTCTTGAGTTACGCATGAGCAAGAGCAGTTATTACTTATGAGTTGCTCATGAGCATAACCATGAGTATGAGCACTCATTACTCTTGAGTTGCGCATGAACATGAACTGTTCTCACTCTTGAGTAGCGAATAAGCATGAGCAGTGATTACTTATGAGTTGCGCATAAGCATCAGCAGTTATTACTTATGAGTCACGCATGAGCATGAGAAGTTATTACTTATGAGTAACGCATAAGCATGGGAAGTTATTACTCTTGAGTAACGCATGAGCAAGAGCAGTTATTACTTATGAGTTGCTCATGAGCATAACCATGAGCATGAGCACTCATTGCTCTTGAGTTGCGCATGAACATGAACTGTTCTCACTCTTGAGTAGCGAATAAGCATGAGCAGTGATTACTTATGAGTTGCCGATGAGCATGAGAAATTATAACTAATGAGTTGCACATGCGCATGTGCAGTTATTACTAATGAGTTGCGCATGGGCATCAGCAGTCATTACTGATGAGTTGCACATGTGCATAAGCACTTATTACTCTTGAGTAAAGCATGATCATGAGCAGTTATTACTTATGAGTTCCGCATGAGCATGAGCAGTTATTATTTATGAGTTGCGCATGAGCATGAGCAGTTATTACTCTTGAGTAACGCATGAGCACGAGCAGTTATTACTTATGAGTTGCGCATGAGCATGAGCAATTATTACTGATGACTTGCGCATGGGCATGTGCCGTTATCACTGAAGAGTTGCGCATGAGCATGAGCACTTATTACTCTTGAGTAACACATGAGCATGAGCAGTTATTACTTATGAGTTCCGCATGAGCATTAGCAGTTATTACTCTTGAGTAACGCATGAGCACGAGCAGTTATTACTTATGAGTTGCCCATGAGCATGAGCAATTATTACTGATGACTTGCGCATGGGCATGTGCCGTTATCACTGAAGAGTTGCGCATGAGCATGAGCACTTATTACTCTTGAGTAACGCATGAGCATGAGCAGTTATTACTTATGAGCTTTGCATGAGCATAAGCAGTCATTACTTTTGAGTTGCGCATGAGCATCAGCAGTCATTACTGATGAGTTGCGCATGTGCATAAGCACTAATTACTCTTTAGTAAAGCATGATCATGAGCAGTTATTACTTATGAGTTCCGCATGAGCATGAGCAGTTATTACTCTCTAATAAGGCATGAGCTTGAGCAGTTATTACTTATGAGTTGCACATGAGCATGAGCAATTATTACTGATGAGTTGGGCATGAGCATGTGCAGTTATTACTAAAGAGTTGCGCATAAGCATGAGCACTTATTACTCTTGAGTAACACATGAGCATGAGCAGTTATTACTTATGAGTACTGCATGAGCATTAGCAGTTATTACTCTAAGGTAACGCATGAGCATGAGCAGTTATTACTTACGAGTTGCGCATGAGCATGTGCATATACTCCTTATGAGTTCTGCATGAGTATGAGCAGTTATTACTGATGGGTTTCTCATGAGCATGAGCAGTTATTGCTTATGAGTTGCGCATGAGCATAGGCAGTTATTACTCTTTACTAACGCATGAGCATGAGCATTTATTACTTATGTGTTGCGCATGAGCATCAGCAGTTACTTCTGTTCAGTAAGCATGAGCATGAGCAGTTATTACTCTTGAGTAACGCATAAGCATGAGCAGTTATTACTCTTGAGTAACACATGAGCATGAGCAGTTATTACTTACGAGTTGCGCATGAGCATGTGCAGTTATTACTTATAAGTTCTGCATGAGCATGAGCAGTTATTACTGATGGGTTTCTCATGAGCATGAGCAGTTATTGGTTATAAGTTGCGCATGAGCATGTGCAGTTGTTACTCTTTACCAACGCATGAGCATCAGAAGTTATTACTTAAGAGTTGCGCATGAGCATGAGCAGTTATTACTGATGAGGTTTGCATGAGCATGAGCACTTCTTATCTTGAGTAATGCATGAGCATGAGCAGTTATTACTTATGACTTCCGCATGAGCATTAGCAGTTGTTACTCTAGAGTAACGCATGAGCATGAGCAGTTATTACTTATGAGTTGCGCATGAGCATGAGCAATTATTACTGATGAGTTGCGCATGAGATGTGCAGTTATTACTAAAGAGTTTCGCATGAGCATGAGCACCTATTACTCTTAAGTAACGCATGAGCTTGAGCAGTTATTACATATGAGTTCCGCATGAGCAAGAGCAGTTATTACTCTCGAGTAACGCATGAGCATGAGCAGTTATTACTTATTAGTTGCGCATGAGCATGAGCAATTATTACTAATGAGTTGCGCATGAGCATGTCCAGTTATTACTGAAGAGTTGGGCATGAGCATGAGCACTTATTAGTTATAAGTTGCGCGTGAGCATGAGAAGTTATTACTCTTGAGTAACGCATGGGCTTGAGCAGTTATTACTTATGAGTTGCGCATGAGCATGTGCAGTTATTACTGATGAGTTGCTCATAAGCGTGATCAGTTATTACTGATGAGTTTTGCATGAGCATGAACACTTATTAGTTTTGAGTAACGCATGAGCATGAGCAGTTATTAGTTATGAGATTCGTACGAACATGAGCAGTTATTACTTATGTGTTGTGCATGAGCATGAGCAATTTTACTTATGAGTTACCCATGAGTATGAGCAATTATTACTTATTAGCTGCGCATGAGCATGTGCAGTTATTAGTTATGAGTTTTGCATGAGCATGAGCACTTATTACTTTTGAGTAACGCATGACCATGAGCAGTCATTACTTATTAGTTGCGCATGAGCATCAACACTTCTTTCTGTTGAGTAACGCATGACCATGAGCAGTTATTACCTATGAGTAACGAATGAGTATTAGCAGTTGTTACTCTTGAGGAACACATGAGCATGAGCAGTTATTACTTAAGAGTTGCGCATGAGCATGTGCTGTTATTAGTTATGAGTTCTGCATGAGCATGAGCACTTATCACTCATGAGTAATACATGAGCATGAGAAGTTATTACTTATGAGTTGCCCATGAGCATGTGCAGTTATTAGTTATGAGTTCTGCATGAGCTTGAGCAGTTATTATTGATGAATTGCGCATGAACACGAGCAGTTATTACTCTTGAGTAACGCATGGGCTTGAGCAGTTATTACTTATAAGTTGTGCATGAGCATGAGAAGTTATTACTCTTGAGTAACGCATGGGCTTGAGCAGTTATTACTTATAAGTTGTGCATGAGCATGAGCAGTTATTACTTATGAGTTTTGCATGAGCATGAGCACTTTTTACTCTCGAGTAACACATGAGCATGACCAGTGATGACTTATGAGTTTCGCATGAGCATGTGCAGTTATTAGTTATTAGCTCTGCATGAGCATGAGCAGTTATTAATGATGAGTTGCGCATGAACATCAGCAGTTATTACACTTGAGTAACGCATTAACATGTGCAGTTATTACATGGGAGTTGCGCATGAGCATGATCAGTTATTACTTATGAATAATGCATTAGCATGAGCAGTTATTAGCTATGAGTTTCGCATAGCATGTGCAGTTATTACGTTTAGTTACGCATGAGCAAGAGCAGTTATTACTGATGAGTTGCTCATGAGCATGAGATGTTATTAATGATGAAATGCGCATGAGCATGAGCACTTATTACTCTTGAGTAACGCATGAGAATAAGCAGTTATTGCTTATGAGTTTCGCATGAGAATGAGAACCTATTACTCTTGAGTAACAGATGAGCATGAGCATGTATTACTGATGAGTTGCGCATGAACACAAGCAGTTATTACACTTGAGTAACGCATTAGCATGTGCAGTTATTACAAATGAGTTGCGCATTAGCATGTGCAGTTATTACATATGAGTTGCGCATGAGAATGGGCTGTTTGTAATTATGAGTTGCGCATGAGCATGAGCAGTTATTACTTACGAATAACGCATCAGCATGAGCAGTTATTACTTATGAGTTGCGCATTAGCATGTGCAGTTATTACGTTTAATTACGCATGAGCATGAGCAGTTATTACTGATGAAATGCGCATGACCATCAGCACTTATTACTCTTGAGTTACGCATGAGCATGAGCAGTTATTACTGATGAGTTGCGCATGAACACAAGCAGTTATTACACTTGAGTAACGCATTAGCATGTGCAGTTATTACATATGAGTTGCGCATGAGAATGCGCTGTTCTTAATTGTGAGTTGCGCATAAGCATGAGCAGTTAATACTTACGAGTAATGCATGAGCATGAGCAGTTATTACTTATGAGTTGCGCATGAGCATATGCAGTTATTACTTTTGAGTTCTGCATGAGCATGAGCAGTTATTACTGATAAGTTGCTCATTAGCATGAGCAGTTATTACTGATTAGTTGCGCATGAGCATGAGCAGTTATTACTCTTGAGTAACGTATGAGAATGCGCAGTTATTGCTTATGAGTTGCGCATGAGCATGTGCAATTATTACTCTTGACTAACGCATGAGCATGAGCAGTTATCACTTATTAGTTTCGAATGAGCATGAGCACTTACTTCTCTTGAGTAACGCATTAGCATGAGCAGTGATTACTTATGAGCTTTGCATGAGCATGAGCATTCATTAGTTATGAGTTGCGCATGAGCATGAGCAATTATTACTTAAGAGTTGCGCATGAGCATGAGCAGTTATTACTTATCAGTTGCGCATAAGCATCAGCCGTTATTACTGTTCAGTTGCGCATGAGCATAAGCACTTATTACTCTTGAGTAACGCATGAGCATGAGCAGCTATTACTTATGAGTTCCTCATGAGCGTGAGCAGTTATTACTCTTGAGTAACGCATGAGCATGAGCAGTTATTACTTATTAGTTGCGCATGAGCATGAGCAATTATTACTAATGAGTTGGGCATGAGCATGTCCAGTTATTACTGAAGAGTTGCGCATGAGCATGAGCACTTATTAGTTATAAGTTGCGCGTGAGCATGGGCAATTGAAAACAGCGTGTGGCCAAGTTTTCACCATTTCTCACTAAAAAATGCGTTTGACATGAAATCCACTCGTGAAATAAAGCTCTTTCTTGAAAACTGTGTTTTGCGGTATGGTCAGTTGAAAACAGCGTTTCGCTAAATTATCACCAATTCTCGCATAAAAATGGGTTTTGCATCAAATCCAGTCATGGAATACAACTCTTTTTTGAAAACTGTGTTTTGCGCCATGGTGAGTTGAAAACACCGTTTCGCCAAATGTTCACAAATTCTCGCTGAAAAATGGGTTTTCCATCAAATCCAGTCATGGATTACAATTCCTTCTTGTAAACTGCGTTTTGCTCCATTTTGGGTTGAAAACAGCGTTTTGTCCAATTTTTACCATTTCTTGCGGAAAAATGCGTTTTGCATTAAATCCAATCATGGAATAACACTTTTTCTTGAAAACTGTGTTTTGGTTCATTTTGGGTTGAAAACAGCGTTTTGCAAAAGTTTCACCATTTTTATCTTAAAAAGGCGTTTTGCTTCAAATCCACTCATGGAATAAAACTCTTTCTTGAAAACTGTGTTTTGCTCTATTGTGGGTTGAAAACAGCTTTTTGCTATATTTTTTACCACGTCTCGCTGAAAAATGAGCATGTCCAGTTATTACTGAAGAGTTGGGCATGAGCATGAGCACTTATTAGTTATAAGTTGCGCGTGAGCATGAGAAGTTATTACTCTTGAGTAACGCATGGGCTTGAGCAGTTATTACTTATGAGTTGCGCATGAGCATGTGCAGTTATTACTGATGAGTTGCTCATAAGCGTGATCAGTTATTACTGATGAGTTTTGCATGAGCATGAACACTTATTAGTTTTGAGTAACGCATGAGCATGAGCAGTTATTAGTTATGAGATTCGTACGAACATGAGCAGTTATTACTTATGTGTTGCGCATGAGCATGAGGAATTTTACAGCGTTTTGTCCAATTTTTACCATTTCTTGCGGAAAAATGCGTTTTGCATTAAATCCAATCATGGAATAACACTTTTTCTTGAAAACTGTGTTTTGGTTCATTTTGGGTTGAAAACAGCGTTTTGCAAAAGTTTCACCATTTTTATCTTAAAAAGGCGTTTTGCTTCAAATCCACTCATGGAATAAAACTCTTTCTTGAAAACTGTGTTTTGCTCTATTGTGGGTTGAAAACAGCTTTTTGCTATATTTTTTACCACGTCTCGCTGAAAAATGCGTTTTCTATCAAATCTACTCATTGAATTCAACTCTTTCTTGAAAACTGTGTTTTTGCTCCATTTTGGGATGAAAACATCGTTTAGGAAAATTTTTACCAGTTCTTGTGGAAAAATTTCTTTTCGCATCAAATCCACTCATGGAATAAAACACTTTCTTGAATAGTGTGTTTTGCTCCATTTTGGGTTAAAAACAGCGTTTTTTGAAAATTTTTACCATTTCTCGCTGAAAAAAGCGTTTTGTATCAAATCCACTCATGGAATACAATTATTTCTTTTAAACTGTTTTGCTCCATTTTCGGTTAAAAACAGCGTTTTGCCAAATTTTTCTCATTTCTCGCCGAAAAATGTTTTTAGCATCAAATCCACTCGTGGAATAGAAATCTTTCTTGAAAACTGTGTTTTGCTCCATTTTGGGTTAAAAACAGCGTTTTGTCAAATATTCACCATTTTTCGCTAAAAAAGGGGTTTTGAATCAAATCCAGTCATGAAATACAACTATTTTTTGAAAACTGTGTTTACTCCAGGTTTCAGGAGAGAGTTGTATTCCATGAGGGAATTTGATGCAAAACGCATTTTTCAGCAATAAATGGTGTAAATTTGGCAAAACGCTCTTTTTAACCCCACAATGGAGAAAAACACAGTTTTCAAGAAACAATTGTATTCCATGAGTGGATTTGAAGCAAAACGCATTTGTTAGCGAGAAATGATGAAAATTTGGCTAAACGCTGTATTCAACTTAAAATGGAGGAAAACACAGATTTTCAGAAAGAGTTGTATTCCATGAGTGGATGTGATGCAAAACGTATTTTCAGCGAGAAATGGTGAAAGTTTAAAAAAACGCTGTTTTTAACCCGAAATGGAGCAAAACAAAGTTTTCAAGAAACGGTTGTATTCCATGAGTGGATTTGATGCAAAACGCATTTGTTAGCGAGAAATGATGAAAATTTGGCTAAACGCTGTATTCAACTTAAAATGGAGGAAAACACAGATTTTAAGAAAGAGTTGTATTCCATGAGTGGATGTGATGCATTTCTCGCTAAAAATGCGTTTTGCCTCAAATACACTCATGCAATAATACTCTTTCTTGAAAACTGTGTTTTGCTCCATTTCGGGTTAAAAACAGCCTTTTGCCAAATTTTCACCATTTCTCGCAAAAAAATGCGTTTTGCATCAATTCTATGCATTGAATACAACTGTTTCTTGAAAACTGTGTTTTCATCCATTGGGTGTTGAAAAAATCGTTTTGCCAAATTTTCCCCATTTGCCGCTGAAAAATGCGTTTTGCCTCAAATCCACTCATTGATTACAACTGTTTCTTGAAAACTGTGTTTTGATCCATTGGCCGTTGAAAAAGGCGTTTTGCCAAATTTTCACCACTTCTCGCTAAAAAAGGCGTTTTGCAACAAATCCAGTCATGGAATACAACTCTTTTTCGTAAGCTGTGTTTTGCTCCATTTTGTGTTGAAAACAGCGTTTTTTCAAATTTCCACCATTTCTCGCCGAAAAATGCGTTTTGCATCAGATCCGCTCATGCAATAACACTGTTTCTTAAAAACTGTGTTTTGCTCCATTTTGGTTTTAAAACAGCCTTTTTCCAAACTTTCACCATTTTGTCGCTGAAAAAAGCGTTTTACAACAAATCCCATTTTGGGTTGAATACAGCGTTTTCCCAAATTTTCATCATTTCTCGCTAAAAAATGCGTTTTGCATCAAATCCACTCTTGGAATACAACTGTTTCTTAAAAACTGTGTTTTGCTCCATTGGGGATTGAAAAGAGCGTTTTGCCAAATTTACACCATCTCTCGCTGAAAAATGCGTTTTACAACAAATCCCATTTTGGGTTGAATACAGCGTTTTGCCAAATTTTCATCATTTCTCGCTAAAAAATGCGTTTTGCATCAAATCCACTCTTGGAATACAACTGTTTCTTAAAAACTGTGTTTTGCTCCATTGGGGATTGAAAAGAGCGTTTTGCCAAATTTACACCATTTCTCGCTGAAAAATGCGTTTTGCAAGAGATCCACTCATTGAATACACAACTCTCTTGCCAAACTTTCACCATTTCTCGCCAAAAAATGCAGAAAAATGCATTTTGCCTCAAATCCACTCATAGAATACAACTCTTTGTTGACAACTGTGTTTGCTCCATTTTGGGTTGAAACCAGCGTTTCTCCAATTTTTCACCACTTCTCGCTAAAAAAGGCGTTTTGCATCAAATCCACTCTTGGATAATAACTCCGTCTTGAAAACTCTGTTTTGCTCCATTTTGGGTTGGAAACAGCGTTTCTAAAAACGTTTCACCATTTCTCTCTGAAAATGCGTTTTGCATTAAATCCACTCTTAAAAACTGTGATTTGTTCCATTTTGGGTTGCCAGACTTTCACCATTTCTCGCCGAAAAAAGAGTTTTGCAACAAATCCGCTCAGTAAATAAAACTTTTTGTTGAAAACTCTTTTTTGCTCTATTTTGTGTTGAAAACTGCTTTTTCCCAAACTTTCACCATTTTTCGCAGGCGTTTTCCATACATACATTTGGCAAAACGCTCTTTTCAATTCCCAATGGAGCAAAACACAGTTTTTAAGAAACAGTTGTATTCCAAGAGTTGATTTGATGCAAAACGCATTTTTTAGCGAGAAATGATGAAAATTTGGCAAAACGCTGTATTCAACCCAAAATGGAGCAAAACACAGTTTTCAAGAAAGAGTGTTATTGCATGAGTGTATTTGATGCAAAACGCATTTTTCAGCGAGAAATGGTGAACATTTAGCAAAACGCTGTTTTCAACACAAAATGGAGCAAAACACATCTTTCAACAAAGTTGTGTATTCCATGAGTGGATGTGATGCAAAATGCTTTTTTTAGCGAAAAATGATGAAAAATTGGCAAAAGGCTGTATTTAACCCAAAATGGAGGAAAAGACAGATGTCAAGAAAGATTTGTATTTCATGAGTGGATGTGATGCAAAACGAACTTTTCAGCGAGAAATGGTGAAAATTTGGCAAAACGCTCTTTTCAACCCAAAATGAAGAGATATCATTTCATATTTTAATGAAAGTGCTCTAACAAGAGTGATTTCAGGTTAAAGAGGAGGTTTTTGGTCAAATGTTTAAGCTGTTTTTTCCAATATACAAAGAAAATCTCCGTGACCGTTTTCCTTTTAATATAAGAGTCCTATGGCGTATTTGTAGTGAGACGTTAAGTAAAAAAAAACATATTTTTATTGGTAGGCATATTAAAATAATAGTTTGTTTTATTTAAGAAAAACGCAACTCGTGCCCAGAAACTGGGATCAATCATTTTTGGGTGCATATGGCTAGGATGGAAATGGATTGCAACTTAAAAAGGGCGCCAATTTTTTCAGCGTGTAGTGCGAGATTTTGAGCATCCCCTAAAAACTGATTATAAATTAATATTCCCAGGAAAAATCATTTCATATTTCAATCGAAGTGCTCTAACAACAGTGATTTCACGTTAAAGAGAAGGTTTTTGGTCAAATGTTTCAACTGTTTTAACCAATATACAGCAAAATCTACGTAACCGTGTTCTCTTACCTTATACCTTATAGCGTATTTGTAGTGAGACGTTAAATAAAGAAAAAAACATATTTGTATTGGTAGGCATATTAAAATAATCGTTTGTTTTAATTAAGAATAACACAACTAGTGCCCAGAAACTGGCATCAATCATTTTTGGGTGCAGATGGCTAGGATGGAAATGGATTGCAACTTGAAAACGGCGCCAATTTTTTTAAGCGTGTAGTGCGAGATTTTGAGCATCTGCTAAAAACTGATTATAAATTAATATTCCCAGGAAAAATCATTTCATATTTTAATCCAAGTGCACTAACAACAGTGATTTCACATTAAAAAGTAGGTTTTTGGTCAAATGTTTAAGCTGTCTTAGCCAATATACAGCAAAATCTCCGTGACCGTGTTCCCTTTAATATAAGGGCCCTATAGCGAGACGTTGAATGAAGTAAAAACATATTTTTATTGGTTGGTAAATTAAAATAATGGTTTCTTTTATTTAAGAATAACACAACTAGTGCCCAGAAACTGGCATCAATCATTTTTGGGTGCAGATGGCTAGGATGGAAATGGATTGCAACTTGGAAAGGGCGCCAATTTTCCCAAGCGTTTAGTGCTAGATTTTGAGCATCTGCTAAAACCTGATTATGAATTAATATTCCGGGAAAAAATCATTTCATATTTTAATCGAAGTGCTCTAACAACAGTGATTTCACGTTAAAGAGCAGGTTTTTGGTCAAATTTTTGAGCTGTTTTAGCCAACATACAACAAAATCTCTGTAACCGTGTTCCCTTTAATATAGGGGCCCTATAGCGTATTTGTAGTGAGACGTTGAATAAAGTAAAAGCATATTTTTATTGGTTGCCACGTTAAAATAATCGGGTTTTTTTATTTAAGAATAACACAACTAGTTCCCAGAAACTGGGATCAATCCCTTTTTGGGTGCAGATGGCTAGGATGGAAATGGATTCCAACTTGAAAAGGGTGCCAATTTTTTAAGCGTGTAGTGCGAGATTTTGAGCATCTGCTAAAAACTGATCATAAATTAATATTCTGCGGAGATATCATTTCATATTTTAATCACAGTGCTCTAACAAGAGTGATTTCACGTTAAAAAGCAGGTTTTTGGTCAAATGTTTGAGCTGTTTTAGCCAATATACAGCAAAATCTACGTGACCGTGTACCCTTTAATATAAGGGCCTTATAGCGTATTTGTAGTGAGACACTGAATAAAGTAAAAACATATTTTTATTGCCCTAAAACTGGGATCAATCATTTTTGGGTGCAGATGGCTAGGATGGAAATGGATTAACACTTGAAAAGGGCGCCAATCTTTTCAAGCGTGTGGTGCGAGATTTTGAGCATCTGCTAAAAACTGACTATAAATTAACATTCCGCGGAGAAATCATTTCATATTTTAATCGAACTGCTCTAACAAGAGTGATTTCAGGTTAAAGAGCCGGTTTTTGGTCAAATGTTTGAGCTGTACTAGCCAATATACGGCAAAATGTCCGTGACCGTGTTCCCTTTAATATAAGGGCCATATAGCGTATTTGTAGTGAGACGTTAAATAAAGAAAAAACATATTTTTATTGGTAGGCATATTAAAATAATCGTTTGTTTTATCTACGAATAATACAACTAGTGCCCAAAAAATGGGATCAATCATTTTTGGGTGCAGATGGGTAGGATAGAAAATGGATTGCAATTTGAAAAGAACGCCAATTTTTTTAACCGTGTAGTGCGAGATTTTGAGCATCTCCTAAAAACTGATTATAAATTAATATTCCCAGGAAAAATAATTTCATATTTTGATCGAAGTGCTCTAACAACAGTGATTTCACGTTAAAGAGAAGGTTTTTGGTCAAATGTTTGAGCTGTTTTAGCCAATATACGGCAAAATCTCAGGGACCGTGTTCCCTTTAATATAAGGGCCCTATAGCGTATTTGTAGTGAGACGTTAAATAAAGATAAAACATGTTTTTATTGGTAGGCAGATTAAAATAATCGTTTGTTTTATTTAAGAATAACACAACTAGTGCCCAAAAACTGGCATCAATCATTTTTGGGTGCAGATGGCTTAGATGGAAATGGATTGCAACTTGAAAACGGTGCCAATTTTTTAAGCGTGTAGTGCGAGATTTTGAGCATCTGCTAAAAACTGATAATAAATTAATATTCCCAGGAAAAATCATTTCATATTTTAATCGAAATTCTCTAACAACAGTGATTTCACGTTAAAGAGAAGGTTTTTGGTCTAATGTTTGAGCTGTTTTAGCCAATATACGGCAAAATCTCAGGGACCGTATTCCCTTTAATATAAGGGCCCTACAGCGTATTTGTAGTGAGACGTTAAATAAAGAAAAAACATGTTTTTATTGGTAGGCAGATTAAAATAATCGTTTGTTTTATTTAAGAATAACACAACTAGTGCCCAAAAACTGGCATCAATCATTTTTGGGTGCAGATGGCTTAGATAGAAATGGATTGCAACTTGAAAACGGTGCCAATTTTTTAAGCGTGTAGTGCGAGATTTTGAGCATCTGCTAAAAACTGATTATAAATTAATATTCCCAGGAAAAATCATTTCATATTTTAATCGAAATTCTCTAACAACAGTGATTTCACGTTAAAGAGCAGGTTTTTGGTGAAATGTTTGAGCTGTTTTAGCCAATATACGTCAAAATCTCTCTGACCGTGTTCCCTTTAATATAAGGGCCATATAGCGTATTTGTAGTAAGACGTTAAATAAAGAAAAAACATATTTTTATTGGTAGGCATATTAAAATAATCGTTTGTTTTATCTACGAATAATACAACTAGTGCCCAAAAAATAGGATCAATCATTTTTGGCCTCAGATGGGTAGGATAGAAAATGGATTGCAATTTGAAAAGAACGCCAATTTTTTTAACCGTGCAGTGCGAGATTTTGAGCATCTGCTAAAAACTGATTATAAATTAATATTCCTAGGAAAAATCATTTCATATTTTAATCGAAGTGCTCTAACAACAGTGATTTCACGTTAAAGAGAAGGTTTTTGGTCAAATGTTTGAACTGTTTTAGCCAATATACGGCAAAATCTCTCTGACCGTGGTCCTTTAATATAAGGGCCCTATAGCGTATTTGTAGTGAGACGTTGAACAAAGTAAAAACATATTTTTATTTGTTGGCACACTAAAATAATGGTTTGTTTTATTTACCAATATTACAACTAGTGCCCAGAAACTGGTATCAATCATTTTCGGGTGCAGACAGCTAGGATGGGAATGGATTGCAACTTAAAAAAAAGCGCCAATTTTTTCAAGCGTGTAGTGCCAGATTTTCAGCATCTACTAAAACCTGATTATAAATTAATATTCGTAGATAAAACAAACGATTATTTTAATGTGCCAACCAATAAAAATGTTTTTTCTTTATTTAACGTCTCACTACAAATACGCTCTAGGGCCCTTATATTAAGGATAACACGGTCACGGAGATTTTGCTGTATATTGCTACAACAGCTCAACCATTTGACCAAAAACCTGCTCTTTAACGTGAAATCAATCTAGTTAAAGTACGTGGATTAATATATGAAATGATACCGCCGCGGAATATTAATTGAAATCAGTGTTTAGGAGATGCTCAAAATCTCGCAATACACGCTTGACAAAAATTTGGGCCCTTTTCAAGTTGCAATCCATTTTCAATCCTACCCATCTGCACCCAAAAATGATTGATCCCAGTTTCTGGGCACTAGTGGGGTTATTCTTAAATAAAAGAAACCATTTTTTTAATGTGCCAATCAATAAAAATATGTTTTTAATTTATTCAACGTCTCAATACAAATACGCTATAGGGCCCTTATATTAAAGGGAACACGGTCACGGACATTTTGCTGTATATTGGCTAAGACAGCTCAAACATTTGACCTAAAATCGGCTCTTTAACGTGAAATCACTGTTGTTAGAGCACTTCGATTAAAATATGAAATGATTTTGCCCCGGAATATTAATTTATAATCAGTTTTTAGCAGATGCTCAAAATCTCGCACAACACGCTTGAAAAAATTGGCGCCCTTTTCAAGTTGCAATCCATTTTCCATCCTAGCCATCTGCACCCAAAAATGATTGATCCCAGTGTCTGGGCAGTAGTTGTGTTATTCTTAAATAAAACAAACTTTTATTTTAATATGCCAACCAATAAAAATATGTTTTTACTTTATTCAACGTCTCACTACAAATACGTTATAGGGTCCTTGTATTAAAGGGGACACGGTCACGGAGATTTTGCTGTATATTGGCAAAAACAGCTCAAACATTTGATCTAAAACCTTCTTTTTAACGTAAAATCACTGTTGTTAGGGCACTTCGATTGAAATATGAAATGATTTTTCCCCAGAATATCAATTTATAATCAGTTTTTAGCAGATGCTCAAAATCTCGCACTACACGCTTGAAAAGATTGGCGCCGTTTTCAAGTTGCAATCCATTTCCATCCTAGCCATCTGCACCTAAAAATGATTGATCCCAGTTTCTGGGCACTAGTTGTTTTATTCTTAAATAAAACAAATTATTATTTTAATGTGACAAGCAATAAAAATATGTTTTTACTTTATTCAACGTCTCACTACAAATACGCTATAGGGCCCTTCTATTAAAAGGAAAACGTTCACGGAGATTTTGCTGTATATTGGCAAAAACAGCTTAAACATTTGTCCAAAAACCTGCTCTTTAACGTAAAATCACTCTTGTTAGAGCACTTCACGCTTAAAAAAATTGGCGCTCTTTTCAAGTTGCAATCCATTTCCATCCTAGCCATCTGCACCCAAAAATGATTGATCCCAGTTTCTGGGCACTAGTTTGTGTTATTGTTAAATAAAACAACCGATTATTTTAACGTGGCAACCAATAAAAATATGCTCTTACTTTATTCAACGTCTCACTACAAATACGCTATAGGGCCCTTATATTAAAGGGAACACGGTCACGTAGATTTTGCTGTATATTGGCTAAAACAGCTCAAATATTTGACCAAAAATCTGCTCTTTAAAGTGTATATGACACAAAATCTTTTATTAGCTTATTAGGAAGAGCTTTCAAAATGATGAAGAATGGCATTTATTTTATTGCGATAGCATTCTTGGTTGCTGAGTTATTCAAGATTTAGGCTTATGCAAATTAGACAACTTGTGACGTCACAAGACTCACACAAAATGAAGGGAAATCACAAAAAATGGAATATCTCTTAAGCCTTTTTCTGTATAGAACTGAAACTTTGTAGAGTTGTTATACTCATCACAAAGTTTCATGATATAATCCAGTATGACATTTCCATGGCAACACAATGGGCTCCAGGCCCTCACCATCCAAAGGATAAAATCAGAGTTTCCCTTCCCAAGAAGCGCTTTTTGCTCTTGATGTTTATTCAGTGGGTGTGAGGGAATATGGACATTACGCAGCACAAGTATAAGAAATTCTGTTTGACTTTGGAGCAATAAATAAGGCATTTGTCATTTTGGGAAGGTAGAGGTCTGGTAACGAGTACGTTGCTATGGTGACATCATAGCCACTATCGCAATGTGTAGTTCTGTCAGCACATCAACCCTGCAAAATTTCAACCCTGTAGATGTAGTATTTGCGTAGATATTCCAAATTTTGTGATTTCCCTTCATTTTGTGTCAGTCTTGTGACGTCACAAGTTGTCTAATTTGCATAAACCTAAATCTTGAATAACTCGGCAACCAAGAATGCTATTGCAATAAAATAAATGCCATTCTTCATCATTTTGAAAGCTCTTCCTAATAAGCTAATAAAAGATTTTGTGTCATATACACTTTAACGTAAAATCACTCTTGTTAGAACGCTTAAAAAAATTGGCGCCCTTTTCAAGTTGCAATCCATTTCAATCCTAGCCCATTTTCTGGGCACTAGTTGTGTTATTCTTAAATAAAATAAACCATTATTTTAATGTGCCAACCAATAACAATATGTTTTATTTTATTCAACGTCTCACTACAAATACGCTTTAGCGCCCTTATATTAAAGGGAACACGGTCACGTAGATTTTGCTGTATATTGGCTAAAACAGCTCAAACATTTGACCAAAAACCTGCTCTTTAACGTGAAATCACTCTTGTTAGAGCACTTTCATTAAAATATCATGTATCATGGTCGCGATGATGATGGTGGCGGTCACGATCACGATCCCGGTCACGATCACGCGTACGCTCACGATCGCGGTCCCGATCATGCCCCACGCCGCGCTGCCGCGAGTGATCACGTTCACGCTCCGCCTGCTCATCAGAAACATGTTTCTTCTTGTTCTCGGAGGGAGGTGGCTCACTTGCAGCTTTCTTAATAGGTTTCTTTGGAGGCTGCTTGACAGAGTCCTTAGACTTCGAATCACTGGTGTGCTGTTGCTTCGCAGAAGGCTGAGCAGAGCCAGACTCCGCCACCCTGGCAGCCTTAATGGCCTCTGCTTGCTCCGGGGAGCGTGCGGCCACATTGGCATATGAGGGCGACGCGGCCGGCGGCGACATGATCGCCGGTTCATCTTCCAACAAAGGCTGACCAGGTTGATTAACCACGTTGGAACTGTACAATAGAAAAGGACAGGCTGAAATGTTATGCTCCTGGCAAAGGCAGATCGAGCAAAGGCGTGGCGATGTGCAATCTTCCTGGCAATGCCCCGGTGCTTCACAATTAAAACACCTAATGGACGAACATTTCGCTGCAACATGACCAGTATCGCCGCAACGGCGACACATCTTAGGCTGGCTTGGATACCAAATACGAAGAAGTTCACCGGCAACGAAAATTGTCGGGGGTATTGAGAGATTAAGCCGCATTCTTGCAGTACGCACCCCGTTATAAATGTTATCAGCAACCATATCACGCCTAAAAGAGAAAACCTTGCCATAATGCGAAAGACGACCAATTAGGGTAGTGTCCAGTAACTCAGTCGGATCTTCATAGATTTTAATGATTTGAATGTTATTCTCACAGTCACCGAGAAAAACTGTGCAGCCAGAAATCTTTACCGAAGGTACGCCAAGAGCGGCGTTTTTCGCGTCAGGAGATCTAAAACTGACGACCCACGTGTTGTTGGATGTGCGTCGCTGGATAAATAAAATTTTGTCGATATGAATGCCGGCCGTGTCGAACCCAACGATGATATCTTGGCTGGAACAAACCGTGTCCACAGAGAAAACGACGGACAACTCTTTGCGAAGCCTTATCCGATCACTTTCCTTAAAATTCCACGTAAACTTTGGGGCAGATTCATATTTAGCCCCACTATTGAATAAATCACTGAGAACCTTCGTCACGCTCGGTTGTTTCTCAGGAATTTCAGCTGTTGGCTCATGTGGCACCTCACAATCACCCCACTCCAAAGGTGACGGAGAAAACAATATGGGCGTTTGAGTTGGCTCATCAGGCATCTCTCCAGGGGACTCCTCATTAACAGCTTGACGAGAACTATTTCCATCGGGAGTTTTGTTCTTTTTGTTTGCCATGCTGACGCGGCAACAAAAAACAAATCGGAGCCAATCGTATCTAAGCCAAAGGGACCGAGAAAGAATGTGAGGCCTTTCGTTCCTCACACGCACCACACATCCACTGACTTGAATTGAGATTCATCCACATATAAATATGACCAGGTGTCTTCCATGTGGTACGTCTTGAGATTTGAGCATGCGTACGTTGCTAAAACTGATATAACGAAGTTTCAGAGGTACCGCCGGGTAATGGACCTGTTATTGCCGTTTTGTCGAAAACGATTGCTCCTAACGAATAGTAAATGTTTCGCTTAGCAGTGTTACTGTTTTCTGTTTGTAGGCAGAAACATTGTCATGATATTAAGGTTACCCTATACCTTCAGAGGTGTCTCGCGTCCAAGCGATGTAGCGCCTCCATTCTAAACTGTAGATACCTAAACCCCTATACCAAATTAAAGCTTATAGAGCTGGCTATTAAACTATACCAAGAATTTTGAAATAAAATGAATTGTCGAATTTTTTATGACCTCTAAATGCGAGCGTCCGAATCACCTTTTTAAAGCTACAAGTCAAAGCGAATTTTGTTTTTCGCTAATTTAATTTGCTCCTCAGTTTCCGGAACCAAAGCTCTAAAAAAAACGTGTCTGCGTTTTGCCATTTTCAATCACAATGAAAAGTTATAGAACGTTTTAGAAATAGGATGAAAAAAACGTAAAGTGATCGTAGAAAATTCGCTCTCGGAGAAAAAATATTTCGAAAGAAAAAATTTCCAGACATATTTTTGTTGTCTATACGTTAAACTAGCTACTGTCCAAATTTGAAGGCAAACGAACCAATTCGACCTCGTCGATCACGAGTGCCTTCTCCATAGCTATTTGAACATTATGGAGTTCGAGGCCCAAGCTATAACTGGTTCCTGGATTATCCCTGCACCCGCTCACACAGAGTAAAATTTGGCAAGGAATTATCATCTAGCCTTCCCCTGGATTATGGTGTACCTCAGGGTTTACTATTAGGCCCCTTACTCTTTGTGCTCTATATCAACGACCTCCCACAGTGCTTACTGCGATCCAATATCAGCATGTATGCAGATGATACCGTCATATATACCACTGGCTCGGAGTCAGTCAGACTGCATCATGACGGAAATCCAAGAAGACCTCCAAAGAGTTGAAAAGTGGATGAAAACCAGCAAGCTTGTTCTAAATCTCACGAAGACCAAATGTATGCTCTTTGGTACTAAACAGAAACTTGCAAATGCCTCTTTTAAGACCCAGCTTCATGGCAGTGACATCGAAAGGGTGAGAAATTTTTGCTACCTAAGGGTCACCCTTGACGAATGCGTCTCATGGAAACAGCATGTTAGTAAAGTGTTTACCACGGTTAACAAGCGCTTGGGTCTACTCGGCCGCATCTGAATCATGTTTAACGCAAGGCAGCGAAATGCGTATACAACTGTCTCGAGTTACCAGTCCTGTGCTACACCAACACAGCCTGGGGCCGGTGAATTGTCTGCTGAGTGCAAGAGTAGATTACAGCGCCTACAAAATCGAGCTGCACGTATAATTGTCTGACGAGATAGCACCAGCGAAGCTCTCAAGACACTAGGATGGTCTAACTTAGAAACTATCAGGAAAAGGAAAAAATCTATCTTAGTGTTCAAATGTCTTAATGATTTAGTGCCCCAGTATCTTTCTGATTATTTTAATGGCAACCACAGTTTCTATAGTTACAATACACGTCGGCGTGGAGACATTTATCCTTCAAGACCCAAACTTAGCCTCGGGAAGAGAACTTTTAGATACTACGAAGCGATTTTATTTAACTCGTTACCTGAAACATACAAACAGGCAGCGTCCTTGGAGGCTTTTAAGCGACTAATGATGAAGCACAATTTTGCATAAATTTTTCTTAGTGGGCAAATGTTTTTATTTATTTTTTCTATCCTCTAATATTTTAACCCAAAAGTGTTTATTAGAATCATATATATTGTAATATTTTTTCTCATACAACAAGTTTTTAGACTACAAGCGTTCATTGTAATTCATTACTTTGCTATAATAATTTGAGGTGTATACATGGCCCCTCAGGATAACAGCCCCGTACTGAGCTGATTGGGCCACCCTGTCTTAAATAAAGTTCACTTACTTACTTACTTTGAGTTTTAGCTCTTTGAAGCGGCTCCTCCAGGTGAAAAACTTGATTCGAGAAAACAGCGCTAAAAATTCGACAATTCGTTTTAGTTCAAAATTCTTGGTTTAGTTGGATAGCCAGCTCTGTAAGCTTTAATTTCATGTAAGGGTTCTGGTATATCTACAGTTTAAACCGGACGCGCTACATCGCTTGGACGCGAGACACCTCTAAAGACATCTCTGAAGGTCCACGGTAACCTTAAGACGTGTTCCTGAAATGTCAGTAAATAGTATCCTTCTCCGTTGTAAATGGACGGTGTTAGTCTATAAAGTCACTTAACGACAGTGGAATCTTTTCATCATTTTAATGATTACAATTCCTGTGCATTTCGTTTCGGCCTGATCTCAAAAACTATATACTGATATCGCGGTCATCAGCGAAAGCCAACAAGGTTTTCAGCTAAAGTCAATGTGATCATCCTGTTACTAAAACGTAGTTACTGTCTTTCACATCCACATGTGTATAAATATGAACAGGTTTAAAACGAAATAATGCCGACATGTCCTCGCCGAAACGTCATGTTTTCATCTCGCTACTTTTTATTCTGAAATAATAAACCAGCTGACAAAAGAAACCTCTGGACACTTAGCGTTGGCCCGCGGGTCTCTTATGCCAACCGGGGATTAAATTCGCGCTCAGTCAGACAAAGAGGGAGGGAAAAGTCGGCCCCTAGACCGTAAAAGACAGATCCCTTTCGTTCCTCGCACGCACCACACATCCACTGACTTGAACTGAGATTCATCCAAATTTAACAGGTGTCTTCCATGTGGTACGTCTTGAGGTTTGAGCATGCGTACGTGCTAAAACTGATATAACGTAGTTTCGGAGGTACCGCCGGCTAATGGACCTGTTTTACCTAATAAAATTCTTACAATTTTTATTGCCGTTTTGCCGAAAACGATTGCTCCTAACGAATAGTAAACGTTTCGCTTAGCAGTGTTACTGTTTTCTGTTTGTAGGCAGAAACATTGTCATGATATTAAGGTTACCCTATACCTTCAGAGGTGTCTCGCATCCAAGCGATGTAGCGCCTCCAGTTTAAATTGTAGATACGTAAACCCCTATACCAAATTAAAGCTTATAGAGCTGGCTATCAAACTACACCAAGAACTTTAAAATAAAATAAACTGTCGAATTTTTCACGACCTCTCACAGTAAATGCGAGCGTCCGAATCACCTTTTTAAAGCTACAAGTCAAAGCGAATTTTGTTTTTCGCTAATTTAATTTGCTTCTCAATTTCCGGACCCAAAGCGCTAAAAAAAACGTGTCTGCGTTTCGCCATTTTCAATCGCAATGAAGAGTTATAGAACGTTTTCGAAATAGGATGAAAAAAACGTAAAGTGATCGTACAAAATTCGCTCTCGGAGAGAAAATATTTCGAAAGAAAAAATTTGCAGACACGTTTTTGTTGTCTATATGTTAAACTAGGATTGAGTAATAGTTCTAAGATGAGTTGTATCGCTACGAGAAGCTGCTATCCCCCAATTCGAAGAAAGGCGAAAAATGCTTGGGCACATATTGCAGACAGTAAAGACCGCTAGTTGGCAAAAGTTTTTCACCCTTTCGATGTCACTGCCATGAAGCTGGGTCTTAACAGAGGCATTGGCAAGTTTCTGTTTAGTACCAAAGAGCATACATTTGGTCTTCGTGAGATTTAGAACAAGCTTGCTGTTTTTCATCCACTGTTCAACTCTTTGGAGGTCTTCTTGGATTTCCGTCATTATGTAGTCTGACTGACTCCGAGCCAGTGGTATATATGACGGTATCATCTGTATACATGCTGATATTGGATCGCAGTAAGCACTGTGGGAGGTCGTTGATATAAAGCACAAAGAGTAAGGGGCCTAATAGTGAACCCTGAGGTACACCATAATCCAGGGGAAGGCTAGATTGTAATTCCTTCCCAAATTTTACTCTGTGTGAGCGGGTGCAGAGATAATCCAGTAACCAGTTATAGCTTGCGCCTCGAACTCCATAATGTTCTAATAGTTATGGAGAAGGCACTTGTGATCGACGAGGTCGAATTTGTTTGTTTGCCTTCAAATTTGGACAGTAGCTTCATACCAAAAAGGGTGACGGTTGGTACATTTACCCATAATTCATAGCGTATGAAATCCCTTTAAAAATGCACGGAAAACTTGCTAGTATTGAGACGAATTTCCCAACAAATATGGCTTTCTATGTATGTATCTATTGGCTGTGCTAGGTTCACAAAGTATTGTGGTAAAATTTTCACTAACATTCCCCTGGTGGGGCTTTTCAGTGAAAACACAAAATACTATATTTAAAATGGTAAGCCTCAAGTATTAAAATAAATATATAGATAAATGAATGAATAAATGAATTAATATCACCAGGAGCCTCCAGGAGCCATAATCAGGGATGGAGACCGTAAGCGTAAGGTCCACGCGTCCCCATGTGTTGTACCCAAAAATCTATTGTTAGAAAAAATTGGGCCACCCTCACGTCATAAACCCTCGCGGATACACGCAAATCTGCGTGGGGCTATTACCTTATATGGAAAATGGGACGAGGCCATCGTCTCAAATAGTTTCTAAGCGCTCACCGGCATGAATATTCGGCTCTTCCACCAAATTTTGTAAACTGTAATTTTACGAGTGTATAATTTTACGTAATAAGTCGGCCAAAGTTTAGCATAAAAAACTTTTAATGCCGAGTGCCTGTGAAACAGGTAATGGTTAAACGATTAAATGGTTAGGGATTACCGAGCAAAAGGTTAAAAAGAATTCAGTTTATTGACAGAAATTGCGTAGTCAAGCTAAAAGCCGTCGAAATGAGCAGATTCCGTTCGCAGATCAGTGCCAAAGTTTTCAACATCTGAATTTCTCGATTACTTCTTTTTTCCGAAGAGCTTACTGCTTCTTATGACGGCTGTTGGATTTAATACTGCTTTCTAGAAGTATTACACGTATAAGACTTAATTTAATGTTCATTCGTTTATTAGTTGTTGATTTTTATGGTCATCCAAGGGACAAGAAAGGAGCCTCCAGGAGCCATAATCAGGGATGGAGACCGTAAGCGTGGGGTCCACGCGTCCCCATGTGTTGTACCAAAAAATCTAGTTAGAAAAAATTGCGCCACCCTTCACGTCATAAACCCTCGCGGATACACGCAAATTGTTTCCGAGGAGCTTACTGCTTTTTATGACGGCTGTTGGATTTAATACTGCTTTCTAGAAGTATTACACGTATAAGACTTAATTTAATGTTCATTCGTTTATTAGTTGTTGATTTTTATGGTCATCCAAGGGACAAGAAAGTTGTGAACACGTTCTTATCTGTTTTCAAACTATTTTTTTTTTCAAGTTCGCAGGGTAATTTTCCTCAACATCAAACTAGCAACTGTAACATCAAAATAAGCTAACAATTCGCAAAATGCCTCCGACAGAACTTAAGAACTGACGAGGTGAAACAAAACTACTAGCGGACAAACGAGACGTTTTCATGCATGTCCGCGGGAGTGAAAACAAGCTAAAATGGCAGAAGAAATTATTTACCTTATTTTGAAGTACATATCTTGACTAAAACCCAGAAACCAATCCAAATGTTTCAACTTGGTGTCGGTCACAGTCAAATGCATCCTCCACTGTTTTATATCCCGGCATCAGTAATAGGCTTTCAGTGTTTATAGCCAAGAAACCGGGTGCTGTGCTACGAATGTGAGAACCAGATGGTATAATTTTTTAGGGTTTTTTTAATGATTAGAAAGTCTATCCATGTAGCCCGTGTTGGTTTGCTTCTTCCCGTGCATGGCCACGGAACTTGATTCCAAGCAGCAAAAACCTCTTTTTCCAGTTCAACATGAGCAAGAAAACAGTGAAAGCTGACAGAGTTCAATATGGAGGTTGCGAAAACTGCATAACAACTTTGCAGCGTCATAACTTTCAACAACTGTTTAGACTTCCTCCAACAACAAATAACTGAACTTTAGACATTTTTCGGGTACTATTTGAACCATATCATACTGGCAAAAGTGACACGGAAAGCAGCTGAAAAAAAATTCACTAAAGATAAAAAAGTCCTTACGTGTATGAGTACATGTCCGTTTATAGTAGATTAGCATACCACAGTGACCGACTATCGCGTAACGCGCAATCTGATTGGCTACACAGGTGCCGTCTATATAAATAAACAATAGCCACCATTTGGCGCGAAAATATGCTCAGATATTTGTCCACCGACATTATCTGTTCCGAGAGCGAAGCTCGAGGAAAACTGTGAGCTTCGAGGAGGAGATAATGTCCAAGAACAAATATCTGAGCATATTTTCAAAGCCAAATGGAGGCTATTGTGGTTATTATAGACCAGCAGGTTTATCTCTCCTTCTGTCACAAAAGCAAACCGTTCCCCCATCTTGACATTAATTTTAATTGTAAACAAGACGCGCCTTGGTCACGTGAGGCGTTTAGACCAATCGCGCGCGAGCGAAAATATTTGATGGATTATAATTAACAATTAGATTATGAGCTCGAGATTTCTATCGCGTGATAGCTGATGAGGGCGCAGCCCGAATCAGCTATCACGCATAGAAATCGAGAGCGAATAATCTAATTGTTTTAGTATAAATCTACTAGTCGGTCAAAACTAAACAAGTAAATTATCTATTTCCTCATCGCAGACACTTCGAAAACGCGAAGAAGCAGGCGCCATTTTGTTGAAAATCGCTACTCACTATCTATCACAGAATAGATAGCGAGTAGCGTAGCCAATCAGAGAACGGCATTCGTGATAGAACACTAGTAGATTTATACTAACGATCGATAGACGGCAGTTTGTCAGAGCGCGCGCGATTTAGCATGCATCATTGCACAAATATATCAAAATTTATGAAATAAAAAGATTTTTTTGCTTCATGGATCGATCACTGAGGTATGCTAAAACAATTAGACGGCTCGCTCTCAGTTTCTATCGTCTTTGCTAGTTGGCCGATAGAAACCTCGAGCTCGCCGTCTAATTGTTAAGTGTAAGCTTTTTTCATTCATTCAACAGTAGCAACGCACGCGGCGCCACCGTTTTGGCGCCTTTTTGACTTTACTGTGAGAGTCATGTGATCAATAGACCGCTTTTTCCAACTTTTCCCGTCTTCTTTCAATTGTTACCTTTCCGTTGCGAGAGTCTAATTCCTTAAATGTGGGCACTGAGGAGATATTCCCTGGCAGAATTTTAAAACTTGGACGCCATTTTGAACGGGTAGAAAAAAAATTTCAATTTCTCCACGCGCGATCCTGGCTATTTACACGTGTGCACGCACGCGCGTATGGCGCAATTTTTTCTAAAAATAGATTTTTTTGGTACAACACACGGGGACAAGCCCACAAGTCAAAATGGCATCTCGTTACGGTCTCCATCCCTGATTATGGCTCCTGATAAGTTATAATGTGTCTTCTTTGACCGAAACCGCTCAGTCACAATTGCACAATTAATTTTAACGGTCGTAAGTGACTATTTCTTCGCTGTTTACAAAATTCTGTTATTTTCCTTTTGAAAACTTAGAAGCAAAGATTCTTTTGACAAATTTTGCGGTGTTCTGCCAAAGTTTTAAGTTTTTGTGACAACGAAAGCTTTTGTACAATAAAATAAACGTCGACGAAAAAAACGCCGACGCGATTCCGGCAGCGTTCACAGAAGATATCGCGATCGCTTACTGTCTCTTCCTTTTGTGAATGCCCTCTGAAATTATTATAATAGTAATAGAGTTGATGTTCTTGGGCGTAAATATGTTTTTGGCCTTTCTCAGAACTCATTTTAGCGGCTCGGGCTAAAATGAGCCTGAGTCGGGCCAAAAACATATTTACGCCCAAGAACATCAACTCTATTGTTATATCATCGTATGGGATCACGAATCACTCAGGAAAATAACTTTTTCACAGCACCACGAACCTTTGGGCCAAATGCCCATCAACAGTAAACTTGGCCTGCTTTCATACATAGGCTTAGAGCCTTTAGAAGGTGTAGCCCTCAGTTCGCTCTCTCTTCAGATTTGAGGAAGATAATGCAATCGACGCTAAGTATATTCCTTTGATTCTTTTCCATATATCGCCTTTGCCTATCGCTGGAACTTGTCGTCGTTCTTTTCACTCACTCTTCATTGGTTTGGAGCCGTGCTAGCAAATCTCGGCAGGGCAGCAGGCTCGATGATCAACGTAGACAGGAATGGACTGATGTGGGAATTCAAAAAACCGGCAGTTTATATTCCTAAGGACACAATGCCAGGCATACAAAGCATGATAAAATCAATGATGAACAGGCAAATAAATAAATAAAAAAATTCTGTTATGGTTGCCTCCGACGACAACTCTTTCAAAGGTTGTAGATGGTCACAGTTAGGGGCAGCTTGTAGGATTCCAGGCAAAAACCAAACATTGCAAGCTAGACATTGATTTTCTTCGTTATTTTAAAAAGTGTTTTTTTAAAAAAAAAACAAAAACAAAAAAAACACTTATCTAAAGTTTCAATCAAGGTGTGGTGACGCAAACACCAGACAAGTTAAACTTGAGTGAAGAAAAGTGCTCCATTATATCAAAATTACTTTTATCAACGACTTCCAGAGCTAACAACAAAATACTGATGCTTAAATCTTTGCTATCATGTTCAACGTCAACCATAGGACCAGTGAGCACAGACAAACCTTTCTCAACAGTTTTGGCCAATGTTAGAATGTTTCTTTCTGTTGATCAGTTTCATTTTACATGAAAACTGAAAGGGGAGTTTTGAAATGCTAGTGCAGAAACCCTTGACAAATTTGAAATAAAAACCTGATTCAGAACCTGACGTATTTATATCAGCATCAATGGAAACCACACAATTGCAGAAATTAAGACGATTGATAAGATTTCAACTGCATTTACCTTGGAGGGGAGGGCATTTGCAACTTTTCCTGACCTCAAGTGCCTGTTGAATGAGATAAAGTTTTCGAATAAATTACTTTTACCCAACCACACAAAGCTAAGTAAAACAACCTAATGTTCAACATCATTTTTAAATGAACTTATTTTAAATAAACTTATTTTTGCCAAGTGACACATTTTTTTTTAGTGTTGCAAAATGTCTGATTTTCCGATGCTATGATAAAATACCTGATGGCTTCTTCATATTGTCGAGCACAACAAACACTCTTGAATAATAGAGACTGGCTCCAGTACACTCAAAAGCACAATGACCTTTTTCAACACTTGACAGCCAGCCACGCCAAAGTTAATAGACTCTTTATCACTTCGTACATCGCAAGAAAAAATTAACAATTTTGGATCAACATTTACGTATTTGAAGTAATTCCAAGTTTATGACAAAACACTTTTGTTTTTTGTTCTTTTTTTTGCTTTTATTTTTTCAATTTTGAACTGATTCCTACTCTATAGCAAGACAGTTAAGGTGATTCCCTCAAAATAAAAGTTTTGATAAAAAAATCTCTAAAGCTTCATGTGATTGTTTACAAGTATTAGTGAGGTGTCTAGAAAACTAAGACCTTAGACCTAAGAGCTAAGATCTGGAAACCTAAGACCCTCGTATAAAAAGATGTTCAATCAATTCCCTTTTGAAAATTACAGCTCTAAAGTGAGTTGCTGCTGTGCTGAACTCTATAAGTGGTTTAAATTATTCTATATTTCAAAATGCGAGTATGAGTTAACGCTTTCCACTTTTGCATGTGGGCCGCCATTTTGAGGGATTGATTGAACAATTTGTTATATGAGGGTCCTGGGTTTCCACCTCTTAAGGTTTTCGAGTGTTAAGCTTCCATGTAGGTCTTAGGCCTTAGTTTTCTAGACACCCACAGCAGTAGTTATATAGCACACTTTTGGGCGCGACTTTACGGCGCATCCAAAAAGGTGTGCTCCCAACCCCAACAAAACCCAACCTAAAAAATCCACCCAAACCCAAACCAAACAAACATAATTCAGTTAAAAGTGTAAAAAATATATAAAAAAAGTAACCTTGGCGCACCAGCTTTTGCGCATGCGCGAAAAATGATATTAAAAAGTTACCTTGGCGCATGCGCATAGCAGGTTTGAGTCTGTGTGGAAATTTTAATACCCGTAGGGGAAAGTCTCAGTTCCTGATTCAGTCTTTGCGACCACCCTTTTATCGTAACACATTGTAAAGTCTTTTTCCTGATACCTGTTTTTTACCTCCTTTGTTTTACTATCTCGGGTTATCATTTGTTCGTTGACTGTTGTTATCCGATTCTTTTGACCCTCAATTAGCTGCCTCATTGTCTGCTGGTTAATATATTGATTTTTTTCGTAATTGAGTGTAAAACCTTTTACTTTACATACTGTTTTTCCATTACTTGTACAATAACTGTAAGACTTTGGCCCTGTTCCACACCACTTTTCAATGTAATGTCCACCAAGCTCATCGGTAAGATCACCTAGGTTATCACCTGTTTCGATGGTCGGTCCTTTTTCTTTCTCAATATACCAACAACTGTCAGTATCAAATCCAAGAACATTTTTCCCCAGCTTGTCTAGCACTCCATACAACATCATTCTTGCATGACTGGTTGTAAAAGCCGCAATGAATATGTTTGTATTATTACTGTTATCGACAAAATGGTCTTTCAGGTTGTAGTTCATTTCAACCATTTCTTCATTGATAAAATGAATGTTCAGATCCTCAATCTTTTCATCTAGCAAAATTTTGTAAAACTCGTGTGGCTCAACAACATATACAGATTTTTTCATGTTGTTTCTTTGCCCAAACTTTCCCCATAAACTATTCAAACACAGTTTGGAGATTGCCCTCATTCCGGGGTTGAATTTTATTTCACCAAGCTCTATCCCTAATTTTGACTTTACAACTTTTCGATACTCATCGACTGATTTGTATGTGCAATCTTTTCCTGTTTTAAGCTCGCTACTTTCCATTTTTATCTTCATAAATTTTTTGACATAACCCTTGAAAAGTTTATTGGATCGGTTTTCAAAATTCCACACCTCAAATATTTTTTGAATCTCATATCCCTTTTCAACAGCAACATTCAACTCGTTTGTACACCAAGTACCAACAAACATTCGTTCTTCATCCGAATGCAAACATTTTTCATGTGATTTTAAAACAGCACATTTTTTACATAGTGGAAATAACAGCTTTTCTGCATTTCCACATGTCATTTTTACTGGTAAAACAGGGTGATAAAGACCGCGCGGAGGTAGTACTTTGCATTTTACAAAACCAAACCAATTTGAATCGTACTCATCCGGCAAAAAGATCTTTTCCGGATGACCGATTGGATAATCCTTGTAAAATTGCACTGTTGGGTAGAGACTGACAAAGTCAACGTATTTTCCTTTTTCACCTTTTTTGAAATCGTATGTCAGTTTTGTTACATTTGTTCGACCTCCAAAAAACGCATCCCTTGGATTTAGAGGTTCAATACATTCTCGATCCCAACCCTTGAAAAATTTCAAAAACTCCTTGTTTTCTTTTAACCCGCATTCGTATTCTTCAACAAGATTCCAACCACCGGCTCTTATCCTTTCATTCTTTTCTTTTGTTCTATTCCTGAGAGTCAACATATCCATCTGATTTTTTGTGTTGATTGTATCGCTCGCTTGAAAAGCATTTTTCACAACCGTGCCAAAAACATCCTTGAAATTCATAGACAGTTTTTGTTTCTTCGCAGAATCCATCAACTTTTCCAATGTCTGTCAAATTTTTTTCACCACCATTGAGAGCATGTTTAATGTTTACACCGTCTCTCTCCGATATCCAGTCTAACCAAGCTATACTGATTTTACTAAATTTTTCACCTCTTGCTGAATCTTTTACAACACCAATTTGGTTTTTCGGCATATAGTTGCAACGATAAACAGCCATACAAACTGATGCAATTGTTGTGTATAAAAGAGGATCAATGTTTTCCAACTCAATAAAATCATTCCTAAATTTTAACATACTTCTCCTCAAAATGTCAACATCACTTCTGCAGTACTCTCTCAATTCCTTTTTGAAGTCAAAGACATAGTTTTCATCAACTCGCGCTTGGTGCCATTCAAGAAAAGCCTTTCTCGCTGATGAGTTCATTCGGTCATAACCAAAATGTTTCTTACTCGGAATCGGTCCTACATAGTTTTGGTTATGTTTTTTATTGAAATAATGAGGAAAATACCCCTTTTTCAACTCTGTTAAACCAAACGTTTTTGGAAACGATGCTAAAGGAGCAGCCACAAAGTTTAATGAATCGATAAACCTTCGCCCCGAAACCTCCATACTCATTATCTTTGTTCCGTTATAAATACAATACGGTTTCATTCCATTTTCAATAGACCAATTCCTGATAAACTGAGCGTCGTAACCTTTTGCATTGTGAGCAATGAAAGTAAACCCTTCATTATCTTTTTCGAAAACAAATTTACAAAATTCATCAATCGTTTCAAACGTGTTTTTATTACCATGAAAATCTTCACAGTCAACCCAATTGACGACATGGACACCGGTTTCTTGATTTGTTTCGAAATCATAAAAAATGTATTTTTCGGTTCTCGTTTTACAAGAATAACACTTTTTTTCCTCAACACACCCAACACAGTTTCCTCCTTTGGAATTTTTTTTCACCATAAAGCATCTATGTTTGTTCATATCACAGTACTGTCTGCAATTACTGCATTTACTGTGTCCGCATATGTGTTTTTCAAGCCCGTCTGTCACAATTCGCCCACATTTGAGGCATTTGCAAACTTTTTCACAAACAATATCCGATTTTGATCCATCCTTGACACTTCTTTCGCGTTTATGCTCCTCAAAACAATTTTTACCAAAGAAACACCTATTACAATCGTTACATTCGATAACTTTTCCGCTGCATTTATTTCCATTTGCAAAGTACTTGAAACACGCAATACATTTTGCAGGGCACTTGTGACAATCACGTTTTTTGTACGGTTTTTTGCACGTGTGACAATAATAAGATTTACACAAAAACCCAGTCATACTCGTTATTACATCAAAATGATTACCGTTTTTGTAAAGGTAAATCATTTGAGAATTATGTTCATTTTCGGTTGAAAACGTTAACTCGTTAAAATATTCAGCATCAACAACATTGATTTGAATTTTGAGATGATTTGCAAATGTCTTAACGTCTTCTAAAGTTGATCCAAAATCATTGATTTCAACTCCCGCTTCTTCATGAAGTTTTTCAGCCATATCCTTTGGTAATTTTCGTGATCTGTTGAATCCGTCTTTTAATTGTGTTTGTGTCCATTTTGATTTGTTGATGTTTGCAACAGCTGTTACAATAGCTCGTGCAAGACAAATGGAATCGTCATTTTTTATTGTAATGACGCTTTTCTTCCTTTTCAGATTTGAATTTGTAACGATTAATCTCCCAGCACCTCGAGGAATCTTTGTTGATTGAATTTCAAACTTTACCTCAGACAAAGGTACCTGTTTGTATTCAACGAATCTGAAAGTTTATTTGTTATTTCAGAATCGAGTTTTCCTTTGATTGTGATTAATTTTGAACTGATAGGTTTATTCCACGACGGGTGGCTGATTATCCATCTTATTTTGTCACCGTCTTTCAAACCTCTCTTATTTATGACTTTGTTTGCCATTTCCATCAATATTTTATCTACACTGATTTCGGTTGATTGGTTGGGTTCAACCCTGAATTTATCAAAAAACGTTTTGAACTTTTTATTTGAAATCTCACCGATATTTTTTATCTCGTATTGTTTGATATCTTTTCCTTCGATTTTTTCCAAGAGTTTTTTAAAAGAGTAAATCTCTTCGTTGACAACGGGTTTTGTAGCCTTATTTTTTAACCAAACACCCCAATTTTCCACCTTTTTCTTTCCCCAATTGACTGCGGCATCAATTTTTTCTTTAATTTGTGCAGGTTGTGCAGCTTGTGTAGCCTGCTCTCTCGTGAGTTTTTTATTTCTGGAATCGAAAATATTTGTTTTCTTCAGACTTGAAAAAACACTTGTGCCAAAATTTTTCGCGAGGTTTCTAAAATTTGCAAATTTTTTTGAATCCATTTTATTATGAGAAAATATTTTTTAAATTATTTTTTATTTCAAAATGAAATAAAAAATTTTTGAGACTTTTTAGTTCTTTTCAAGTAACACGCATTTCATCTCATTTCCATCATCATCTCTAAACATTTTCCCACATTTTATGTAATGATCGACTGAAGCAGCGTTTTTATTTAAAACTTTTGCACATTGATACTGACTGTCGTATAATTTAACATTTTTTTTGGTTACATTGATGAGCAATACCTTTTTTACATTTGAAAGTTTTGGTTATAGCTTGTTCATTCAGACCCAAACCTTGTATCAGCTCTGTTCTGGATAGTCTTCCATAATATTTGATTTTCTTTTCTGATGCCATTTTTCTGAGTTGACGAAGGTTTAGATAATTGTTTTGTTTCTTATTTTCCATTTTCTTATCTTTTATTATAAGAAAATATTTTTTAAATTTATTTTTTACATCAGATCGTTTATATCCACCCAGGAATTGAATTTTTCTGGGTAACCGCTCCACTTAACCAACGCTTTACCTTTTTTATAGTCTCGTCGAATCACTTTCTCAATACGGTAAACGTCTTGAACAGCCTTTTGCATCTCCTGTTCATAAAAAGAACCGGATATTTCCTCGCCACTTTGGTCTTTGAGTCTATAAGTGATCGGATTGGTGTATTGTATCTTATCGACTGTGAAAACTTCTTCTGACCAATTGGGTGTGTATCCTTTGTCGAAGACAGGACGTTTGTACTTGGAAATTCTGACCTTATCACCGACTCTGTATTTTGGCTTTGTTGAGGTTGGTGCAAAATGGGTATCACCGAAAAGGTTAAAGTAAACGGTTCCTTCATTTTCTTTCCTCGACGCTTCTGCCGGCGTCATTTTTATCGAACGATGTTTGGTGTTGTTGTACCGCTTTAATATTTTGGGTAGTATGTCCAGATACACAGTATTGCCTTGAGCAGTGAATTCCTTCCACATTTTATTTTTCATGGTTCGGTTCCAACGCTCCACCACTGACGATTTCTCTTCATTTTCTGTTGAATACAGTTCAATCTCATGTTTTCTTAGCAAGTCTTTCAGATGTTTGTTGTAAAACTCTGAACCTTTGTCAGTCCACACAAACTTCGGTTTTCTACCTTTTTTAAAGATGTTTTGAAATGCTTTGGTTACGGTCTCACCTTTTTTATCCTTCAATGGTACAATCCAACCGTATTTGCTAAAGACATCGATTATCATGAGAAGATATTTATAACCTTTATTCCATTTGCTGAACTGCTGCATCTCAACAAGGTCAGCAGCCCATATCTCATCGATGTGATTCACAATGACGCGCCGTCGGGTGAATTTTCTTTTTATGGGTCTATGCAGTTCATCTGCTAATTTTTCTTGCCACCCAATGTCTTTACCCGACGGCTTTTGACGTTTTTTGGAACGCCGAGACCAAGTTTTTGCTTTGTGTTAATCATATTTCGAGCCATCCAGTGACCCCATTGTCTCTCATTATAAGGAACAGAGTCCAGCGCTTTGACCATTTTCCTATCGGCTTCATTCTTGCATTTTTTATCATCTTTGCAAACTGAATAATCAACGTCATGTTGCATCGCTATCGCATCGGTCTTACCCGTTGGTTTGTCGTATATCTCAAGTATCTCTCCTGTCTTTGGATCCCATCTTACCTGATTTTCTAAATCATTGTAAGGGCCTGTAAACTTGTGTCCCGGAAGAGTCCAACCGCCTTTTGGTTTCGGTAGTTTTCCGATCGCTTTGTGAATATCAATCGAACCACCGGTAGTCGGTCTACCCTTTATTCCTTTTTCATATTCATCCCAAGTCGGTGGGTGCCAACCAATGTTTTTATAGCTTGAACAAGCAGGAGTGTTGTGATATTTACTACCAATTTTTACCATACTGTCGCAAGGATAATCTTTGTATTTTTCTAATGTTTTTTTGCCAGCCTTTCCTGTCCAAAATTGACTCGAAAATAGTCCAGTATCTGTACTAAATGCACTTTTGGCAATGTCTCCAGATTTGTATCTGTCAAAGACTTCCTTTGTCGATGGTATTAATGTACCAACAACATCCATCAACTTTGTTGCTGCTTTTCCAGGTGTGCCCAATTGCCCCAAAACACTATCGAATAAACCGGAACCGTCTAGACCTTTTCTATCTGTTTTGTATTTTTTATTTGGTCGTATCTTTGTTGATAATTGATCTAACATCTCCGATCCTGTTTTTTGAATAAAAGGAGTTGCTTTTTCCAACGCATAATCAAGAGCTTTTTTTTGTAGTTTTGGGTTTCTAAGAGCTTCACTACCATAATAACGCCCCATTTCCACAGCTTTTTTTCCAAGCCAAGGAATACCATGTTGAATTAACATGTCAGCACCGGTTGATGCCATAGTATCCAAAATGCCCGCCCCTTCAGACGGGCCAATCAGTTTCCCTGTTCCTTTACAAATGTGGTTTTTGTGATTCCACATTCTGCACATGTGCAGAAAAACATGAGTCGACCATTCTTCGCATGTTTGTAACCTGCAGGTTCAACACATTCAGTTTGTTTTCGTTGTTTTACGCAATAAGATTTCATTTAATATTAGACTAGATTATTTTTTCAAAATATTTTTCAATAAATTTTTCATTTTTCGAAGTATCATTTACATCGAATACTTGCAATAGGTTGAAGTACAGCTCCGCTGGGTTATCCGATTTACCTTTATTCATCTCGTTCAAAAAATACAAACAAAAGTATCCACAAGTTGTTGTCAACAATCCTTGAATCTGTTCGTTTTGATGAATAAGAGTTAGATTTTTTTTCTTTGCGTGATTTACAATCTCTTGGAACGGCGGTAATCCAAAACTGTCGAAATAATTGATTACACCGTTTTTTACATACGTTGCAACCCAATGGCTTCCGCTCATGTATGACGGTTCAAGGTTGTATATGAATAACGCCATTTTATGTTTGTGTGGAACAGTTTGGTCTCTCGATAAAACACCACCAGTTTCTATCGGAATTTTCAAACGTTTACACCATTTTTCCAAATCATGGTTACTCATCGGGATGTTCTTTTCAAACTTAACGAATGATTTCATCATTAAAATATTGCCCCCAACAATGGTATTTGATTGAATGGACTGTTTTTTCCTAAAAGTAACCCGTCTCCAGTCTTTTTTTTCGTCTTTTTTTTTCCGGCGCCGATTGTTCCGGGTACTTGTTCCCATGTTCCAAAAAAAGGGGGCGGTGGTTGATACGCTCCCAATCTCGGAGCCGCTCCGCCATCCTGTTTTGGTGCTTTACCCATTCTCGGACCGCCGGATCCTGTCATTTTTTTGAAAGCCTCAAGAGCCAACGGAATTCCGATTGATGCTAATAGTGTACCAAGGAAACCACCCTCTTGCTACTTTTTTGTCGGCTTGATTGGAACTCCCGAACCCGTTTGCAGCGCGTTTAAAATATCCCTTTTTTGTTTATCTGTCAATAAATGTTTGTTTGCGATCAGTTGTTGAATTTTGGAATTTGGGATTAAAAAACCACCGGTCTGGGTCTCCGACCCCCTGCGTAGCTGCCCACCACCGGATATCTTTTTGACAAGTTGGGATGCACCCTCTGAAACAACACCTGAAAGAGCAGACATTCCCAAAGTTTTTGCCAATTGCGGACCAAAGGTTCGTCCAAGTGTTAAAATCGAACTCAAAAGCGATCCACCAACTTGTTTTCTAATGTTTGACTTTGCGAGTTTGATATCCATTCCCTTGTTTAGTTTTCGATTCTTTTCCAACCTGTTTACAGTTGTTTTTGGTACTAAAAGAGTATCGGACCCAGATAAAGCATCATTTTTCAAACGCAATGTAATCGTTTCCTTTTCATGATAGGCTTTACTCAAAGTTTTTTTCTGATTTTCAGAAAGCGAAATGTTTATTTCATACAATTGAGTCATCCTTATTTTATTTGTATCAAATAAAATAAAAAAAATTTTTTCCAAATCTTCAGATATTTTTTTAATTAGACAATCATAAGTTCATTTCCTCTTTTATCCACAATTATTTCACTTTCATGAAAAACGATGGCATGTGCTCTCACATTAGCTGTCGGAGCAGTGTTTAATCTAAAATTTAAAATAAGTTGTTTTGGGTCTCGTGTGACAGTCTCTTTTTGGAAAGTCAAATCAAAATAAACAAGACCGTAAAGAGCATCGAAATTGTGGAGATTCAACTGCGTCCCGGTGTTGAGATCATTTTTTCTGTAAGCATAAGACATCAGATCGTTAAAGATTCTGACTTTTGAATCTGCATCGTACTCCAATTCAGGATAAAAAGTGCTGTTTCCATATTCTAATCGACATGATGAAAGACTGGAGTTTGAATCTGCCGTATTCAACTTGAAAGTATCGTAAACATACGGTGTTCTCTCCGATTCCTCATTGTTGGGCGCGTCAGTTCGCTGCAAATAAATAAATACATGCTTCACATTGTCGATGGCGGGACTGATTTGAAACATGTTTTGAATTGCTCTTGTGGGTGCACTCTGGTTGTATAAATCTCTCATGTAAACCCATTTGCTCGGTTTTAAAAAATCTTTTACAAATTCATTAAATTCACTATCCTTTGGAACCATTTTTGGAAGCCAAAGATAAAATCGAGTAACAACAACACGACCGTCGTCTGCAGCTGCTGCTTTGTGAATCAATTCAGAATCATTGTTCAATGTAATTTCAATTGTGAGCTGCATGGGTGGAATCATCTTGTCTTCCAATTCCTCAAAAAAACTGTACCTGTTCAATGGAATGATTTCATTGATGCTTTTTGCACCACCACTTCCATCATTGTTTGCAGCTTGAGTTAAAATTCGCCTTGCTTCAAAACCCGTATTTGTGTTTGCTGTTGATCCGTTTGTATCAAGATACCAAAAACTGTTTTTAGCAACCGATCTACTGAAATCGTCGCTGTACTCAAGTAAATTTTTAGCATTTGCGATTCTGTGAATGTTGTCACTTTCGTAAACAATTTTTCCCGCGGATTTGATGACCATGTGTTTGATGAGAGAATGTGATCCATTGATCATGGTGATTCTGTCAGCGGCTGCATAACCCGCACCGTCAGCTTTTTTCTGTAACTCCTTGGTAACCTCAAAATACCCGTTAAAATAATCGAAAAAAGTCGATCTGTCGTTGATTGTAAATTTATAACCTGTTTTTTTCTGAGAATTGTTGTTTCCAGGCACCTCAATAACATTGTCAAGAGAAAATCTAACCATTTCGTATCTTTGAAGTTTTTCACTTGTTCTGAAACTCATCCTTTTTATTTATACCAAAAATTTTATTTTTTATTTTTTTATTTTTCTAACTTTTTTCATCCCGCTTCCGGAAATCATTCTATTCAAAATCAAATTATAATCTTCTTCGGCGGGTTGGGTTACCTTTGGTTGTTTTTTGGACCCCTGCGGGTGTGAAAACTGAATCATTGAATTCAACATTCCGTTGTAATCGTAGGTCCGGCGGAGCCTTTTACCGTAGATGTGGGATTAGAAGTTTTTTTACCCATCTCTTTCAAAAACGTTAAACCTGGACTTCCAGAAAATTTTTTACCCGCAATATCGACAGCTTTCTTTCCGATTTTGTCGCCGGCACTTTCTATTCCCGATTTCAAAGCTTTTTTAGCAAGAGGTTTCAAAACAGCTTTTGTCGCTGTTGCCAACATTTTTTTCATCGGTTTGAAAATATTATCAACAATCAAACCCGATCCTTTGTGTTTGTAAACAAATCTTCCGAGTTTCGGATGAAAAATCCGTTTGTAATTATATGGTTGCATTTTTATTATTACAATCTTTTATATTTTTTCTTTCAAAATTAACGAAAATGCGGTATCTGCATTATTCAAATCGATAATCCTTCTCTGTCCGTCAGTGATGTATATCCGTATGTTGTTGATTAGATACTTGTTGACTGGATTAAATTGAACCCTCCGAGGTTCTTTAGTAAAAGCATATGAAGGCGTCAAGTCGTTTGTTCCAAACGAATACAAGATATCTGTTTCATCCCCATCGACAAGACTTTCTGAAATTAGATCACAATGAATGTTTAAAATTTCCGTGTCTTGACTTAGGTTTGGTGTGTAGTCACCAATATTTTCAGTGCTTGTTAAAATTCGTTTGTTAAATCTGATCAAGTCGCTAAAATTTGACGGTCTCAAATCGAGTTGGTAGTTTGCTGCCAAAGTAATGATTGTTTTATATGTTGTGTTATCGAATTCCAATGTAATCCGATACGAAGGGTTGCTTGCAGTACCTGTTTTTGTCTCTTCCTTGATGTGATCGTTAAAATCAACATAGTTCCACGTTCCGGGTGGAAAGGTTATATCTTTCCAAGTACTTCCACTGTCGGAAGAGTATTTTATGAGCTGGTTTTTCAAATCCGAATTGATATTGAACCAAGTGAACGACATTGTTATGATTCTGTCAAGACCAAGAACATACGTGTTGTTTGGGTTGAGTCTTATCGGTTCATTGTATTTGATTGTAAAATCACTGGGTTTATTTTTACCTTGTTTTTTAACGCTGTGAGAAGATAAAACCAATTGTCTCTCCATTTTTATTTATTCATACGAAAAAGTTTTTGTAAAAATTATTGTACACAGGCTTGTTGATAATGTTGTTTTTTAATAAAATATCCAAAATTGCTACACCCATGTTTCTCAACTCAATACTGTTATTTCCTGCTTCAATCGAACCGACTATTAACTGCAACTTTTTTATAGCATCGTCTGGATTTATGAAAAAAGCGTTTCCACCTCGTTTGGTTTTGGACCTTCTCAAACCCGAACCTTTAATACTTTTCAACTTGCTTTTATTATAGTTAATGTAGTCGGTGAGAACTTTTCTCGTATCGTCAATAACTTTTCTTCCAAACTGAGCTTCAGCCTGACTAATCATACCTTTGTTCAGCTGCTTTGTAATGTGTGTTTTATATCCCGGAAGTTGCTGTCTTTTTTTGGTTGCCTCTTCGATTTTCTTTGATAAATAATTATGCCTAGTTTTTGCTGTCATATCAACCCTGTTGAGTTGTGCTTCAATGTCATCATAATTTGATATACCAAGTTCGTCCAAAGTCTCATTTATTCTGTCTTCATCAAAAATTGAATAATCTGGAACTTCATCTTCTTCGTATTCCGGAGGGTATTCTCCAGGTATTGCCTCTAGTTGTGGCATAAACTCTGGATCGACTGATATTTTTTTTTCACCGGATTCCAAATCTTTCAAAAAATCGTCGTAAGAAGGTGGTTTTGGAACAAGCTGTTTTGTACTTTGTGGTTGAACTCCCTCATCAAACAAATCTTCTAGATCGTAATCTGGAATTCCTTCATCCTCAATGTTAATTCCATAATCTGGGGGAAAACCTCCGGGTGCTTTTTTTCTAACCATCCTTTTTGCAGGTTTAGTCTGAGTCAGTTTCAAGTCTTCCAAACCGGATGTTATGGGTCTGAAAAGTCTTTCTGCTTCGGCTTCTCCCATTATATCAGCGATTTTCTTTTGTTTGATTGTTTCCCTAATTGCGTTGGTAGTTTGACCGGCTTTGGTGGTTTTTTCAGCCATTTCTTTCCATTTTTGTAAACTCATTTTATTATCATTCAACAAAATTTTTTATTTGTAATTTTATTGTGAGTTGCAATACAACACGCTATGCGACACGCAATACGACCCTTTTTTATATTTAATTTTCCATTTTGAAAAATTTTGTTGAATGATAATAAAATGAGTTTACAAAAATGTGTAATATCTTTTCCAGTTCAAAATTTAAGAGAAATCATGTTTTCTGCAGCATATAAAGGACATATTGGTATATTAAAATTGTTTAAAAAATTATGTAAAAAATGGGGGGTAGAGGATTTTAATCGTTGTATGGCTCATGCAGCAAAGGGTGGACAGATGGAGATTGTCAAATTGATGAAAAAATGGGGAGCAAGAGATTTTGATTGGACCATGTCTCGTGCAGCCTGGGGTGGATATATTGATATAATCGAATTGTGCAAAAAATGGGGAGCAAGAGATTTTGATTCCACAATGTGCTGGGCGGCCTTGGGAGGACAGATGGAGATTGTCAAATTGATGAAAAAATGGGGAGAAAGAGATTTTGATTCTGCAATGTGTTGTGCGGCTGAGGGGGGCCACATTGATATCATCGAATTGTGCAAAAAATGGGGAGCAAGAGATTTTAATCGTTGTATGGATCTTGCGGCTGAGAGGGGCCACATTGAAATAATAAAATTATTAAAAAAATGGGGGGCGACATGGTTTAATTCTGCAATGGAATATGCAGCTAGAGGTGGACATGATGAGATTGTTAAGTTGTGTAGAGGATGGTCCGGCTACGATGCGATTCACGACGAACTTTTGAGATTCCATCACAAGCGTAAGTTTTTCAAGGATTTAGACCGTGAAATAATAACGTTCGGATGGAATCCGGACCGATTTTTCGATTGGTGTTTGGATAAGGAGGAAAAGCATGAAATTAAACAAAGGTGGTAAAGCATATTTTCGCCAAAAAAATATTTTGTTTGGTATTTAGTAAATGGAAATACCAAACTACGATGTCAAAGGTTACAGCAATAACAATTTTCGGCAGATACCGGGATGTAAATTCATGCCAGATAGATGTTTCAGAATGTTGATTTGTGCCCCCAGTGGTTGCGGAAAAACTAACCTTTTGGTTCACATGATAATGAAACCACTTTTGTATTACGACAAGATATACTTGTATGCAAAAAACTTGGAACAGGATAAGTATCGATTTTTGTTAGATTTTTTTGAACCTTTTTCAAGAAAATACGGTTATGATATGATTGAAGCAAGTAACGGTGATATTTTACCATTGTCGGAAATGAACGACGAGCATCAAAAGTTGGCAATTTTCGACGATTACTTGAACACTGGAACAGCTAATGATAGGGAAATTCGTAATTATTTTACAAATTCTCGAAACAAAAACTGCAGTTGCGTCTATCTGTCTCAGTCTTTTTACAATACGGATAAAACAATTAGATTGAACTGTTCCCATTACTGCATTTACGATTTTCCAAACACAAGAGAAAAGAATTCAATTTGCAGAGATTTGGGGATAAACGAAAAAATATACGAATAAGCAACGAATGAGCCTCACACATTTTTGTATTCCGACAAACCGCGAAAGTTCAACGCAAAAAATTTTACTCAAATTATCTAGTTATTAAATAAAATGAGTTTTTACAACGGTATTTTAAATTTTAACGATTCTTCTTCAGGGAAAGGAGAGAGAGGAGAGCGAGGTTTTCCAGGGCTTGGTTTTAAATTGGATGGAGATGGAAATTATGATATGGAAAGTAAAAGACTCGTAAATGTAAAAAACGGTGCAAACCCAAACGATGTTGCTACAAAAGGTCAGATCCAGGTTTTGGATAACACACCAGGCAATGTCCAAAATAATAAAGCTGTAATTTATAGTGGAACTGGTAGTGTTCATACCAACAGTGTCTATCTGCAGGACATACCAGACGGTGCTGGTAGCTTCAATAGTGTTAGATTAATGACTGAACATCAGTCTTATGACAATATTCACCTTCACATTCCTGATTTACAAAACTTTGACGGAAATGGTGGACGTAAAAAAAGCGAAATAATGGTCACATCAACAGAACAACATATTACCGGCCGGAAAACATTTTTTGATCTTAATGTGGTAAAACCCAATAATAACGATCAAGCGGCGAATAAAAAGTATGTGGATGATGAGATTAAAAAAACATCATCAACTGATTTATCTGCGTATGTGAAAAAAGACGGAACCGTTGAAATGACTGGTGATCTTAATATTGGTAATCAACAAATCACCAACCTTGGGTACAATATTCAAAATTCATCTGATGTTGTCAATTTAGGTTTTTGTGATACAAAATATTTACAAAAAGTATCCAACAGTGACCTCAATATGGACAATCATAGAATCAAACATATGGCTCAACCTGTTGATAATAATGATGCTTCCACTAAAGCATATGTTGATAATGAAATAGCTAAAATACCATCTGTTGGAAGTGATTTGAGTGTATATTTGAAAAAAGATGGAAGTGTTGCAATGACTGGAAACCTTGATATGAATAACCAATATATTCAAAATATCAAAACACCAAAAGCTAATGAATCAGATAAATCTGCTAATGTTGGTTTTGTTGTCAAAGAGATAAATGATTCCAATGCCAATTTAACCCAACAATATAAGGATTACATGGCTCAATCACATTTAATAAGCAGTCATAAAACAAATGAATTCAAATATCTTATAGATAGTGACGAAAGCAGTTCGGAGTACAATATCACGGTGAATGGTATTGTTGATTTCAATGGATCCCCGCATCAAAATAAAAAGGCTTACAGCATAGATTTGACAAAGGATGCGGGCACCAATAATTACAGATCAAGGATAGGTTTCAATCTTTATTCTCTCGCTATAGGAACATACACTATCGTGTTTGAATTCTACCCACCGGAAATGACCAATATTCAATTATCATGTACTGCATCTTCTGCGTATATCCACAAATCAACACAGCGTGATTTCACTGATTATAGCAAGCTATTGGTTCAATTCAATAACAACAGCAAACAAACTCCAGATTACATCTATTTGACGATGCACGGAACAGCTACAGCGACACCGGTGCAGTGCCATCTGGTTGTTTACGGTGTAAAAGATTGGTCGGATAGTGTGTATCCAGATATTTACGATGGGTTGGATAATGTTATGTTCAAATACGAAAATGGAGACATGAAAATGCAGACTGAACTCGATATGAATAACAAAAAAATAATACATCTTTCCGACCCGATTGACGATGGAGACGCTGTCAATAAGGTAAGTTTGGATTCCGTGTCATATTTCACAAAACATCACGCATACAGAAGTATATTTCCTGAATTCTATGATTTATTAGAAACATCACGCTTTGGTCTCGTCAATGGTGTTAGCGGTGTTGTGATAAATAGTGTTCTACCTAATTTTATCCTTGAAACAGATCGTTTTATCAACGACTATGATGTCAAAAATGGTTTGAAACTCAGTACAAAAACACATATCCATACAACAAAAGTTTTTAATCAATCAAGCAGCTTTACATTCTTCATGTCTTTTTTGCATGATGAAACCAAAACAGGAACAATCAGTTGGTCTAACACAAGAGCGTTTCACATAAAATTTTATCCAAGATTTTTAATTACCGCTGATCAAATTCAGATCGACTTTCTAAGAGGAAAACAGTCAATCAGTTTCACAAGCGATTTTAAAAATAAACAGTTGTGCATTTGGATATGTTATGATGCCACCCAACGTCTGTACAAGATGTCGCTAAGCAATTATAATGCTCACGCAACCAAAACATTAAGCCGACCGATTAATTTTCAAAGTAACCAATTTGAAATCGACTATGACGGCTTTGTCAATAAAATCGGTTTGGTTGATAAGTTTATTGACGTCGACAGTTTAGAGTTTCATAGGATTTTGCTTGAGGAAAAAAGAAATGGATCTTATCTTGAGTGAATAATAAAGATGGTAAAAACAAAAAAATCGGTCATCAATTTCAACCACATATCTGAAGAGTTGACCGAATCACAGATTGCCGAACTGAAATCGTATTACAAAACATACCACAAAAAGATGTGGATGTACAAGGCTGCTTACAAACGATTGAAAGCGTGGCAGTTGGCAGGCAATATCTCAAGCATAGTATTTGCCACAGGCGGTCTGGCTAGCTCGATAGCGACTGCAGGAGTGAGTTTGATTGCCATCGCGTCTGCGAGTGTGCTTATTCAAGCGTACATGAAACACAAAAACGTTGAAATCAGACTGCACCAAGTTCAGTATGCTTTTCAAACGTATGGCCATCTGTTGATTCAGATAAAAGACATTCTCAGATCTGGTCAATTCAACGAGTCAGAACTGTTGTCAAAACTTCAACAAAATGACGATTTTATTCTCGACAATTCGCCGATTGTTGACAAGTTTGAGAAAAAATACGATATGATCTTTGCGTGAAAGCGTTGTGAGATATTTTGAACAGCTAATTTAATTAATCTATCATCACGAGATGTAATAAAAAACCAAAACTGGTGGCCACCAGACCTCTCATGAGGGACTTTACTCTTTTTTTAATTTTTCCCACCCTGTCCCTCATGAGAGGTTTTTTTTTGGTTTTTTTATTTATTTTATTTTACCCACTTTACAAGGCTTTGCCCTCCACCACACCGCTCTTTTGAGCACTATCAGACTCCTTGATTGAAGCCATATTTTGTATTTGTCGCCCTACGGTGTGGGCTGAACAGGCACTTCTGAAGGGATTAACCCAACTAAGCTCTACCCAACAGCTTGCCACCGATCTTAGGGCGACAGTTTTATTATTTTATTATTTAGTCAACCTATAGAATGACGGCAGGGGTTTTTCACCATTCTATAGGGGTTGTGTATACAGTTCGGTAACCAAAGGCCCCTGCTTTTTCCAATGGTTAACTACTGAGCATACACAACCAATTTATATCACAACCAAACAGTCTATATATATGTAACAGTTCAAAAAAGCTTTCACATGTGGTATTTCATACCGGTAACACTCATGTTAAATTTTAGTACGCATGTGTATTCAATAAAACAGGAAAAATAATTCGTTTACATCACAGGATATTTTTACATGAGCGGTTGTGGTTAGCGTGACTGCACGTTTCACCTCAATGAACATGTATGCAAATTCCTCACAACCGGATGTTGGTCATAAGTATATTGATTAACAGGAAAGCCGCAAAGGGAATAACACATCATTTAGTTGTTTTGGTGGTCGCAAAGACTGAATCAGGAATTGAGACTTTCCCCTACGGCTATTAAAAATTTCCACACAGACTCAAACCTGCTATGCGCATGCGCCAAGGTAACTTTTTAATATCATTTTTCGCGCATGCGCAAAAGCTGGTGCGCCAAGGTTACTTTTTTTATATATTTTTTACACTTTTAACTGAATTATGTTTGTTTGGTTTGGGTTTGGGTGGATTTTTTAGGTTGGGTTTTGTTGGGGTTGGGAGCACACCTTTTTGGATGCGCGGTAAAGTCGCGCCCAAAAGTGTACTATATAACTACTCACAGCAACTGTGAAGATCGAAAATGTGTTCAGCTAGCTAATGCGTGTGATTCCGACCAGTTGCAGCGACTGCAATGCATGAAAGAAACTGTGGCACGAGGCGAAACATTGTCACTTCTCATACCTTACTTCCAACTGCAAACATTTTGGGAAGCAGGATAAATGTTTCTAAAACATTTAACCACAAAAAAGTAGATGACTGAACACAGAAGTGGAACAGGCAAGGTTTTTATACGAGATAGGGAGGTCGTCGTTCAGGTTTATGAAGACATCATTATAGGAGAAACTACCGTCTAATGGTAAAAAATGATTTTGGTCGAAGTAAGCAGGCAGGTCAGCTCGATGGCACTGTTGCAGTCAAAGTGATTGAAACTTGTCGGCTGTCAACGTAATACATTCAATTTGCATTTAAGATTTTTAGCATTTTGGCTGAGTTTGTGCTTTGGGAGTTTTCTATTATTTCGAGTTTGTCATGATACAGCATTCTTGTTCAGCACGCGTGCAATGACCACGCTTGCCTGACTTCCGAATGCACTCATTGGACATTGCACGCGTGCTGAACAAGAATGCTGTATCATGACAAACTCGAAACAATAGAAAACTCCCAAAGCACAAACTCAGCCAAAACGCTAAAAATCTTCAATGTTTACTCAAGTTTGGGCTTCTAGGAGATAATGTCACAGTTTTTCAATGACCATGAAATTCAGAATCCGGGTAGTAAGTTAATCAATTGTGGCCCTGAAAAATTTTGAAGAAAAAAAAACTACGAATATTTAAGAAAATGCTTTTTTGTGAGAAGGACTCTGAAACGCTGACAAGCGTCAACAAATAGCTAAAACTATCATTTCTATATGTTTGCATTGCTCGAAATCGCGCGCATTTACAAGGCCCTAATGCTTTTTGCTGACTTGTAAGGACCCATTTGTAATAAAGATCCCCAAAATAAAGGAATAAATCTCATAGTTTATTAGATATAATCGTGTAAAGTTTGCTTATCATTTTTACATAAATTATGACCTAAATTTGGAAAGCGCTAAATTTCTCGAATTGGGTCTTTGCGATTTTGTTGAAACTCTGTTCAGCGCAAGGCACTAATGCGCACTATGTGTAGCCGAGAGATTTTTACGAAAAAAAGCCGGCAACCGCAGAATTTCGACTCAGACCTCAAAGGGGCGTGACACTATAACCACGTGACATTTACTCCGATCGCCAAACTTTTTTTGCTATATTGTAGATTGATCTATATGTTATCCATTCTATGTGTTACACTTACGATAAAAGTAAAGGTGGGGATACCAGAGAGCTTCAAAGTAGGGTGGTACCGCCAAAAAATAACTGGGTCGAGTCACCTTAACACATTTCATGGTTCATTCAACTTTTAACAGGTGGCATTACATAGTTTTCAAGATTTACTAGACAATACTTCTTGACAAATAGATGTTAACGCTTCTACCTCAACTGCAGTATTACATACATCCAATTAGAGTATGCTACTGTACATACCCATCATTATAAGTACATTGTTTAAAAAATAGATAAGGTAAGTACATGTATGAACATCATAGTTGTACATATACATACACCTTCATCTAAAATGATTGCACAAAAGACAAGATTAAATTTCCCTTAATACATTTGGATTCTGTTTACCTTTGGGAGTAAAGTTTCGAGTTTTTCTGCTCTGTCACTGTGAGGTGGGTGAGTTGACAGCCACTTTAGAAACTCAGGTCCAGCCATATTATTTTGATTGAATGCCAGTAGCCGCCAAAACCTGGGACCTTCACGAACATCAAAGCAGGCCTGTAATAACCAAGAAAATAAGTAAGTTGTGCATTGGATCTGCTGAAATCTCTTTAGTTATATGGTATCCTTTAGTGTACAATGTGCAAAATTATCCCTGCATTCATCACAAGTAGGCTTGATGATGGTACCAGTTTACAAAACCTTGCACTGGACAGTCTGATTTTGAAGTCGTAGCGTGTTCAACATATACACCTGTACGGGCTCACTTTGTGTGCAGTAGGTTCTAGCTATTACTAGGGATTTGCAATGGCTGCCTGTAGCTCTGTGACAGCTAGCTAGCACATTGTTTTTAAGAACTTATTTAACTAGTCTTGAGATTTTGCATAATATGGGTGTTCTTTATTTTTCAAGTCTAGGTGGCAGCTCTTTCAAGGTGTAATCTTGGGAGTGCTCACAATAGTATCATTGGCAGCCTCGTTCCCAGGGTCTCTCCTCTTCACGTCCCAGGGAGCCTGAAGAGGAGAGACCCTAGGAATGAGGTTGGATCCTTGGATCCTTCATCTCCCTTAAGAAACTCTTGGTGATCATGTGGGAATAAACTTTGCATTGTCATTAAACTTCCCATGCATTTGACTTTTCTTGTAAGAAGAGGGCAAATGGGCGTTGCTGCAACTTTTTGACGATTTCCTTCAATAAAATCTCACCTGCCAGTACCTCTAAAAGACACTGAATTTACCCAAAATTGGCCATCTGAAAGCCCTTTGGCTCGATTCTTTGCATGTTGTTGAATTTGCTGTAACTTTCTTCAGATTTTGAAAAAAAGAATTATTCTAAATTAGTCTGGAGGAAGGGAAAAACATTTTACCACCAAACTGCCATGTTTTGACCAAGTGAAACCTCAAGGTGTGGAGTAGGTGACTGATACAAAACATACCGTAAAAGAAAACAAAGAATGGGTATTACCAGAAGCATCATCACATAATTTTCATCACATAACTTTTATGGATGCTGTAAACTTTAGCCATCCACAAAACAAACTTAAGGTACATGATTGCTATCGAAAGGTTCTGCCAGAAACATCACCATAAAGTGGGCATTCTAAAGTGAATTCATAAAAAACTGTCTAATTGTTGAACCTTGGCCGCCATGTTCATCCCAACTTCATCTGCCTCTTCTTCTAATTTTCTTGAGTAAGGAAGATACAGAAGAATCTAATGGGGAATAACAAGTTAGTGGTAATTCAATTAAGCTGAAATCCCCCCTAGCATGCTGCTCTCCATATACCATAGTAATAGAAAATCATGTAATAAATTATTTATTCAAACATAATATTTAGGGTTGACACAAAGGCAATGTTAAGTAAATGATCTTCAATGTGGCTTGAGTATATGACTTGTGTATATCCCCCCAGGTTCTTTGTCTTACAAATGGCTTCTAACTCCTCTTGCTATATTTTTTCTCAACTAGATCCATCTGCTTTTCCAATTGAATGCAACAACTGACATGCACATAATTTCTCTTCATCACTCCTTATGATTTTCATAGAATAAAATGTACTGTTACAAAAATGTTTCTGGATACAGAAGGTTGAAGGGGTTTGAGAATTCCTCCCAACCCCCCATTGTTTTTAAGGGTCTGTTCTATGAGTGACAGATTATCAGTTGATGGTGTGGTCAGAAATAATTTTTGTATTATTTAGCGCAAATACCTCAGTCTATTTTAAACAAGTCATACAAATGTATACTTTTTTTAAAAATAGATAAGATTTTAAAGCATGTGAATTTGAGTAAAAAAAAGCAACAGCACAATATAATTAACTTACATGTCTACACCATTAAGTCTCAATTTGCTATAGTCCCCATTTTAAGATTTCTGAGCCGGATCATAGCATTCGTATCTATTATAAATGGTATCTGATCTTGATTTGACCTTACTTTTTGATTGTCACAACATTAAAGAGTAATATCTGATAAAGCACAAGCTCTGAAAAGTTCTAAAGTTGCCTGTAGCTCTTGAAGGATTGTTGACACCTATATTTACCAACACCTTCACAGACTTCAAATATCAAACCTGCTGCAGTCTTAATTAATGCATTGAATTCATCAGGTAGACTAATTAATTTACACAATCATATACATCAAAATTTACGCCAAGCAGCAAGAGAATGCTGTGTCAACATGTACAAATGTGTAATAATGATATGTTGTAAACCCTTTGGCTAATAATTCAAATTAATCCTTACATCAAGAATCCTGTTCTGTAACCACTGAACACCAATAGCCAATAAATCAGTCGGTAGGAGGGCCCAGAGAATTGCCAATGATATGACAAGAAACATGTTAATAAATCCATGAAGACTTATTTGTTCTGCCTGGAAAAATAATCTAATGTTAACTAACTTAATCAACACCAAAAAAGGAGGGCAATAAAATACATATTTACATACACACATATTTTATTGGCTCGTCCCCACAGGGCTTTCCAGAGTCAATTTAACATCACATATAAACTAAGTACAAGACAATGATAAAAGAAGATAAAGCTAGTGGATTAACTAAAACAGTCGTTAAGACATTTTTGCCTAAGTAAGCGCTTGAACACCGTCATGGAAGGGCTAAGTTTGAGCGAAGGCTGCAACTCATTCCACAGAGGTCACTGGATATTGAAAGGTCCTTTGGTCGCTAGCAGTGCGGAAGAGTGGTATGTTCAAAAGTTGAGAGTTTCTGGTATTCCTTATCGAGACCGCAGATCTTCTGACGAGCTTAGATGTCAAATACTCTGGAGCACATCTCGTCACTTAAGAACACTCAACACTCATAGAAAAACAGCAAAAATCTCAACATAATGGGCATTCATGTTACCAATAATTAATAATCCAATAATTATTGGATTTGGCTGTTATAAAGGGGTGCATGATCTCATACCCAGAATCACTCCTCCGAAGAGAACATCTGACAAAATCCATTTTCATGTGTCAGGAATGTGACACATGAATGGAATGTGACACAGCACAACTGTGCATGCTCAGCATTTTTAGCAAGAACATTTTGCTCATGAATTTCCCAAAATGGATTTTCAAGAACAAATTTGTTGCCATTAATTTCAATAATGTTTCACTTAACTATAAAAATGAGTGAAAAAACGGAACGACGTTTCGGTGTCATCCTGGCACCATTTTCAAGTAAAGAATGCAAGAGAAAAGATAATTTATACGTAAAGTAAAGGTGTGAAATAGAATACTTGAAAATGGTGCCAGGATGACACTGAAACGTCGTTCCGTTTTTTCGCTCACTTTTATAGTTAATTGTATTTCTAAATTTAATCTTATTAGAATGTTTCACTTACTGTATGAATTCAGAAAAAGAAAAAGATGATGTCAAGTTTCTGGGAAAGGAGAAAGCTGCAGCTAAAGTTTTGTTCATAATGGTGTCCAAGTTCCCCTGCTGCATTACCCATACAAGTTAGTTGTAAGCATCAGATTGCCAAGCAAAATTTTTCACATGACTATGAGTCAGGACAACACTTTAAAAAATTTATGTCTTTTGTCAGTTTAATGAATTGTCAAGTTTAAATAGATACAAGAAACCACTTTCAAACAAAAGACAAAAGTGTCGAGATAGATTTTTCTATGTGCCTGCAAAGCAAAGATCTGAAAAGTCGTGCGCACATGCCATTTTCGTTTGCCAATTAGATTACAGAACATGAATGTTTTTACTAGACGTTTTCTCCAAAGACAAAACATCTGGGTATAAGATTTAGAGGTACATGTCGGTTATGCAGGAATATATTAAGAGTGTGGGACTTGAGTAGATAGATCAGTATGTCAGGGAAAAGAAAACATGGCCACTATTAAAGAGGTGGCCATCATAAAGCAACCTCAATAATAATTATTATGAGATACCAGCATCTGGACATCTGAAATAATTATTGGAAGATTAGATTTTTTCTTTGAGCTAACCTTGTCCATTAAAAAAAGAAGTAAATGTCATCAACCCACTCCCTGCCAAATGGCTCAAATTAACTCACTCCTTCCCCCCCACTTCACCTCCATGGCTAATAAATTGACTTCTGCCAACCTTGACACAAAATTGCCCCATTACTTTTGATTATGTAAATGTCTTAAATTAACCAACAACAAATGATGCATGGAAATTTTCATGCATTTTAATCATAAACCCTGCAGATGCATGTATCAAATTAATATTTCGCTATAATTTGAGCAACCAAAGCCAAAGTAATCTGAACAACAGATGTGTTATGAAATGTTATGTCACCACAAGTGGAAAATTAAATCTGTCATCTTTACTGAGCTTAACCATGCCCATGTGTAGCAAAGTTCAAAACATTTTAATTGTAGTAAATTTTCTTTTGCTCTGGATGGCATCTACTTGAGCCAGAACTTGCAGGGTATCAGTGGATGTTTTAACACCTACAACAGTTCTACTGGCAGCAGTAAGATGGTGATGTGTATTAAACTTTGGATGCTTGTGACAAACTGAATACAGATCACTTGCTGGTAATTGACAGTAGTCCTGACAAAAGTACTTGCAGAACATAATTAAAAAAAAAACTCTATTACTTACAGCATGCCGCAAAATGGCATGAGACATTTCATGGCCAAGAATAATTGCTAGGGAGTCATCATTTGGTAAAACCTTCAGCATTCCAGTGAACATAAATATCTGGCCATTCTGCAAATCAAGACATAAAAGGAGAGGAAAACGCTCATTTAAATGCTTAATTATGACAGTGTTTAAAGCATATTTTCAGAATAATTTGTTGCTTTAAACTTTATATAGCATTATAAGGTAAAGAAATCATGCAATAACTTTTTAATAAATTATGAACATATGAAAGCATATGTTCGCTTTGATATATATTGCACAGCTATGTAACAAACATTAATAAAGGTTATGCCACAATAATATTGTATTCATGCCTTGTTTAAGTTAAGTCCTACAGACCAGTGAGTTCATGATCATAACCTGAAATAGAAAGTTCCAGCTTACAAAAATTAATGTAGTTTGAAACATCTGGTTAGCTAAAGTTTATAATCATATTCACAAGCTGATAGCTAACTAATGATAGGTGCACACTTGATAATAAATTTTAAAAATGAAAAGCAAAACAACTTACTGGCAAAACAAATGCATTCACCTCCTCACTGTCCACCACATGGACTTGCCAGGACAAATGTTCCATCTCCTTACTTTGATTAGCCATTACCAGTCTCTTAGCAACCCTAAAAACCCTGTGGTGATCTGGATGGCTTGTAGATAAAATATGATCAGCATATTTCTCCAAAACGTTCATGTGATTCATTTCTGTTAGTTCTTCCATCTGCCTGTGAGATACTGGCATGAACCGTGTCCTGTGTGTAACTGGAGTTTCTTCCAGGTGGAAGAAATAAAATCCCAGGCAAACACCCCCAAAACTTCCAATGACTACTGAAACACCCTTGGACAGGTGTAAGCGATGATCTGCTGTCAGATTTCTCCAACTCTTACGGACAGCTCTGAAAACAATATTAGCTTCTTTAATGTTAATTGCCAAAAATAAATACATGTTTAACAAAGGTTAAAAAACCTTTAAGAGGGAAAAGAGAGTGATTTCAAGTATCTACTTTGCAGTGAACTACCAGCTACATCTCAAGGTCTTCAGTCCCACAAAATATTTACTGGAGATCGCGGACAATGTCGTTACAATATAGCAAGGCAGCAATTGGAGTATTTTAAGCATGAAAACTGATGAAACCGTATGAAAAGATGCAATAAATGATTAACAATTGGATGTTCAAATGTAATAATTCAATCAATCAATCAATCAATCAATCAATCAACCAATTTTCAATCAAATTAACAATGCATACCTAATATCTTCTTTGATATGAAACAGCTTCATATGCACACATGACTATTGACTGATAGTCAAGTAGGAGTCAACCTTTAGGCCACACATATCGACTATCGACCATCCATCAAATATGACAATCCACCGAAAAACATTTCCTACAGTACATCAGTGTTACTGAATTTTTCCATGTAGTGATTATTGATTGATGTTTTATGGTCTGTATTGGTAGGCTTAAGGGGTCAACTCTCACACAACTATTGGTTGATACAGCTGAGCAGCATATTGGTCATGTGTCATTCAATTGTCTATCAAGTAATAACTTCAACAATAAAATATGTTTAAATAAAAAAATAATAATAATAATAATAATAACTAACATATAGATGGTTGTTTTGCAACATTCAATTGAATGTAACCCAATATATTGGTCAGCTAATGACTAGTGTCTGTGAAATATCGGTAATGTATTGATGGATTTTCATTGATTGACTGTCAAATGGTCTTTATCAGTGGGCTGGTGGTTGACCCTTGGCCAATAGCCGAGCAGCATATCGGACGCGTGTCGGTCAAGTATTGATTGACTAACGACCGACAAATTGACCAATCCATCGGCCAATATGTCAATTGAAGCACCCTTTTAAGATACATGATGCAGGTACAGTGGCTTTGGCCCTGTTTAACTTGTCCACAGTAATTCATGCAGTCACATTCAATTTTCATATAAAATTATTCCCATCATTTCATCCAATAGTTTTTGTAGCTGCTTCTCTTCTTAGAGAAGTAGCTACTATGTCATCGAGTTGTAAGTCCGTAAGTGGTCCAATCTTCGGAATGTTTTCGTTACCCGAAGTTGGGTCGAGTTCACCACGACAGGCTGGCGAGATCTCAGTCGGCTTTATTCGTAGATCCTTGTTTATTCAAATGTCGCGTCTCTCATGCGTGAATTTTCATGGTGGCAGTTTGTAGTTCTTAGAGCGAAATCACAGGTTTTCTATACTGTAAATCAAAAGAAAAACTTCTAAGGAACACTCAGCTGCTTAAAAAGAGGAAATCAGTGACTTCAAAGTGGAGAAATGCCTGTTCGAGATTGTGTCAAGGCGAAACATGTGCGATGGGAAACAAGACCTGCAAATCATCACATGAGCTGTAGACGTTCTTGGAAATTTTTGTGTGCAACTGGCAATCCACTTTACAAAATACTACAGGTTTGAATATGAATTTCACCGTGCTTTATGGAAATTGGTTGATTTTTCATTTTTTAAATAGCTTTGGGGAAATTTTTGAAAAACGAGAAATTGTGCTTTAGTCATGTTTAGTGACTCGCAGTTTGCGTAGCTTCAATAGAGGCGAAAATTGAACAAATTTGCTTTTCAGGCGTGAACACAGGTCTGTCTGAATAAATTTTTCAATTAAGAGAGCTTATTGTCTGTTTATCTGTGTGTCTTGATTCACGAAATTTCTTCACCATGCGATCTGATGTAAACACGGGAGAGCCGAACAATATCTATTACTGTCCCCTGTGTATTAAAGTGTAAACAAACCGAAAGCCTCCAGCGCATACCAAATTCGTCCATATAACAACACGATCAAATTACGCTGCACAATTTTGGCACTGACTAGAGCAGTTCATTAACCCCCCTGCATTTTATACAACATTGCTTCTTTACTGCAATATTCTACAAAATAAAGCAATAGCAATCATCTTGCCATGGAAAATGCGCAATATAAGTGAATAAATTATTATAATTATTATTATTATTATTATTATTATTATTATTATTATTATAGCCACATGCGGTCATAGACTGCCTTTTATTTTATTTCCTTCCTACAGAAGTAGCTACATGTAGACCTCGACTACCTATTTTTATTAGAAATGTCGCAATGATACATGTAGTTCTGTATGCCTTATTATGATAGTTTGTAGAGATGCCGAGAGGAGCACCAAATAAATAACAATTATTCCAGGAGCGCACTTGGATATGAGATAATAGATAGCCAACGAGGCACGTAGCACCAAGTTGGCTATAACCATCTCATATCCAACAAGCGTGAGTGGAAAAATTGTGTTACGCACCGTGCCAGCCAAATCCGGCCGTGATTTTTGGCACAATCGCGCGAACTTTTCTGCATAAATTTTTCATTTAGGAAAGCTTTCTGTGTGTTTTTCTTTCTATTTTCATTGAGAAAACGTGACAACTGTGTAATCTTGCGTAAACAAACACGTGCTCTCGAGAAAGATCAAATTTCGCCCATGTAGCGCGCGGATCAAATTTCATCGAAAATTCCAGAAAATTTTACCTTCAAGTTTGTTTTTGGAAAATTTTTAACTGGCAACTAGTGTATTTTATTCTATAATTTAGACCAAAGGGGTGTTTTTTTTTTTGCCCTGTAAGTTACAGTACCTCCTGAATCCATATGCACACGTGAACCGCGTGAAGGCCCGCACGATTCACGAGACGAAACTGTGCGGTTCACCAAACAAAACCTAGGTTGAAGATTTCCCGCAGTCAAAAGGACGAGGCCCAAACACAATAGCATCTTATAGCCTATTGTGATTTTATTGTTTTCTGTTGAATAGATTTTTTTCTCAAGTAAACCGCATGAAACATGAAACGCTGCCTTGAAATGCAGCCGGTCTTTGGAATCGTTGCGTGGGAGTCTAATCTCGGGACTGTTTTAGGTGCATGGATTTCCACCATTGGTAATTCAACGTACACAAGCTGTCCATGCATTTTCTCTAGCCATTTAAATTCAAGCGGATCTCCGTAAACAGATCCGGGAAACAGATCGAGCGCGCGATTTGCTTTCCTCCGTTGAATGTTGCATGACTCGCTCGACATGCGTTACCCGTATTAAATATACATTAATGGTGACTTCCCCAAGTTCTTCTCGAAATGTTTCAAGTTAAATCAAAATTTAAAGGAATTCATTACCTTTAGATAAAGAAATATCCTTTCTTTCTTTCAAAAAAATTATCAATGGTTTATTATTGATGTTAATGCGATGCGCTTTATGTCATTTTCGAAAAGTAAGCGTCATCTTGTCGGCTTTTGCACCGTGCAAGCAATGTTGTAATTTGCTTCTAATCCATACTTTTGTGTATTTACTTACCTAAGCGGCCGAGAATAATATTTTTGTGTGTACTTTTCTAGTATAAAGAGAAACAGACGTTTTTACTCGGAAATTCCGACACATGAAAATCGAAAATATGCATTGAACCTTTTCAATTGCGGCAGGCTGTGCTGTCACAGCTGTGTTCGTTTGTAGTTTTGCCGATGATAAAGAAAATTATTACGCTTGAATACTGCACAAACGCTATTTGACGCTCGGCAAACAAAAAAAAGTTTCATTCGTTATACAAAAGAAGAAAAATATTTGTGGAAAACAAACAAAAGCATTACGCAAGCAAATTGCGAATGGAATTAATCGAAGCGTGACAACACTAACAACGCTTCATTGGCCATTTTCGATCAATTTGTTTGAAACATTTCGAGTTCTACATGGATACTTTGATAGCAGATTTACTGAGCGATAAATAATAAGTTATATATGTGAAAAAAATTGGAAGTTTAACTTCAAAGTCCTTCGTATTGACATACGCGCGCTTTGATCTCGAGTGACAGTAGCTCAAGGCGTGAGCGATCATCGGTGAGATCGCGAGAGGTGGCTGTGGTTTCCGTGAAAATCTCTTGGGTAAATGCGACCTGATAACTAACAATGAAACACAAACAAAGAGCAAACAAAGGCAATTAAGAGCACGAAGACGTGGCCTTTGAAGAACGCGTTATTCCCTAGGTTTCGTCACGGTTTCGTCTCGTGCTTTGTTCGTTCCTCTGACTTGAGGTGGACGCAAAGGCAAAATGCGTGCACTGCCCTTGCGTCCACCTCGTGAAACCCGCGGCTGATGTACATATGGATTCAGGCGGTACTGTATGTATTTTTACTGCACATGGGGTAGGAAATAACCACTTTGCCAATTTTGTTGAATTTTGGATAACCTCTGGAAACGGCTGGTACATAATGGGTTAAAAACAATCAAGTAATATTTGTAGGCCTTCAAGAACAACCAGAAAACAATAAATGGTCACTACTTCTCGGGCATGGTGTAATTAACAATTAGACGGCGAGCTCGAGGTTTCTATCGGCTGATAGTTGGTGACGGGCGAGGCCCCGAGCCAACTATCAAAGGCGATAGAAACCGAGAGCGAGCCGTCTAATTGTTTTAGCATACCTCAGTGATCGATCTATGAAGCAAAAAAATCTTTATATTTCATAAATTTTGATATATTTGTGCAATGATGCATGCTAAATCGCGCGCGCTCTGACAAACTGCCGTCTATCGATCGATAGACGGCACCTGTGTAGCCATAGTCGGTCACTGAGGTATGCTAATTGCTCATAGACCATGGCCGCTAAGCCAATCAAAACCCTGGAATTGCATTATACAATGGTCCAGTTTTTTATAATCATCAATATATTTCGGAAATCGATCGTTCGATTGTAATTGATAGGCAATTTGTTTCTGTGAGTTCTATTTTGTTCGATTTAGATACACCGGGAATTTCTTTAGAAACTACAGTACCGTGCAAATGTAAGTTGACAGTCCCTCGAAACTCGAACTTCGCGACTCGATCCTCGATCCTTGAAACTCGAAAGCTTCGAGTATCGAGGCTCGAGTCGAATGCATCGAGTTTCGAGGTAGGAAACAAATAAAGAACTTTTCGCGTGATTAGTCTTTCACACGTCTTATCCGAGGCCACTGTTCGGCTTCAACTCTGCGAGACAGCCAACTGTGGTTGCGTTTTTGTTGGAGCGATGTGCGCACGTGTATGCTTGAGCTGGAAAGAGTTAGCTTTCCAAGCGTTTTCTCGGTAACAACCGATAACAAGTTCATAAGTTTCCCCGGTTTCTTGCCGAATTCTACCGTAAATGTTGTGTGTTTTTGAATAAGGAAATGCTTCTTTCGAAGTTTTCATTCGAAAGATTCAAGTATAATTTTGCCCAGCGTACTGCATGCGCAGCGAAGATATTTCAGAAGCGATCGTGTTACATTCCGCGAAAAAGCCGCAATCTTGTAGTTTACACTGTAGTTTGGCTCGCTTCATTGAGTTTGAAGTTTGATTAAAAAGAATTGGTGTAGCATATGAAAAATTTAAGCATGGTTTAATTTCACAACAACGACGAACGGATGTGTTTTAAAAATATACACGGAAGGCAGAAACGCGCCGAAACAGATTTATCAAACACTCACTGCCGCTGATTTGATTTATTTCAACTTTCGACCAAACTAAAAAAAAGTTTACATGCAAGAGCCATGCGAAAATCGCTTTGTTCTCTCTTATTGTTTGAGGTTCAAGAAATTAATCGTTTCCTCGAAATCTGCCATCGAGATCCTCGAAAAATTCTTCGAGCGCCTCGATACTCGATACTCGAAACTCGAGCCTCGAACCTCGATTCTCGATAGCTTCGAGGATCGAGGATCGAGTTTCGAGTCGAGACTGTCAACTTACATTTGCACGGTACTGTATATACCCTTTAATTTAATTTACCAATCGTGGCAAAACTGCATGTATAAGTCTTATAGCTAAACTTACCTTCCCCCTACTATAGCAGCTAGTTTTGTTACTTTTGAAAGCGGGCCAGCCAACTTCACAAGGAAAATTGCAAGTGGTCCAGCAAATCTTGGTTGACTTGTGCGAAATTCTCTGACAGTAATACGCGTATGAGTACAGTGTTGTATATAAGGCAGACAAAGCTGATGGCGAACCATAGAGGCTTGATTTCTGCTGTTGAAACAGAAACGGCCAAGTCTCCGGAAGCGACATACAGACGACTTTGAGGAGAATAATGCTGATCTGAAAAATAAGTTCATTATTCCCTTTCAACAATATGATCCGCCATGTTGCATTTCCGAAGGCACGGCTACTCAGGAAAAGGTTTTTCCTTCAAATATGCAGCTTCAAATATGCCGTGGTCAGAAAGCATGGCGTCCATGGCGTCCGAAAATGTAAGCTGTACGCTTAAAGCTCTCTATGGATAAGAAGGCTGTGTCACCTGATTCGTCGACTCAAATTACTGGGAAATGCAAGAAATACAAAAAGAAGAAGCACAAGCATAGGTGAAAAATCGTTTCAAACATGAACAAACTTGTCGTAGTTGACCTACATGCATACAATGATCTTTTCAGGTCTATTATTAGTATTAGCTCCATCGGCATCCACAAGGGGTCCTTGTCCAGTCCCACTTTTTCTTTACCACCAAAAAAAAAATAATAATAATAATAAGGATAAGAAAATTCACGTATGCTTACTTATCTTGTGCTGCATACACATTTGAACCTTGAAATATACAGTTTCAAAATGACACCAGCAGCTTGGGTACATAACTTCCCGTACGTTTGCCTGGTTGTTGGCTAATAATTGTTATTTCTTAGACTGTACTGTGCTGGACCAATGAGGGAAATAACAAAACTAAATTTCTCCTTTGCCAATAAATATTCCAATAGAGGTCCTTTTTTTTGGAGCTGAGCTGTTTCTATAATACTGCTATGGTGTCAGAAAGTATCAAGTATATTGCCGTAAGACAGAGTTGAAAAGATTGATAGTTTGTCCAATTAAACAGATACAATTTTATGGAACCTTTCATCATTTTCGAAACTCTAGAACAATGAGAAACCCTTACCCAGCCTCCTTATGTTAGGTCGAGATCCTGTTCAACTTGACCTAAGAATATGTGCTTTCCATACATAAATATATGTGAAGTAAATCTTATCCTCATTTTGTTTTCTTTCTTTTGTTTTTTTTTGTGGGATTAGAATAATCACGGGTCCATGGACTGGGTTCAGTTAAGTGGTGAATAATGAATTATACAGGCAGGGATGCCAAAAAAGCACCAGACAGTCACTGCATGCCCAGTGTTAAACATGTTGTGGCTTCTGTTAGCAAATTCTTCTGAGAAGAGGTTGAGCAAGATGTTACATTCATTTGAAGATTACAAAAGACACTATGTGCATGGAACTGTTGCAAATATTTAGACTCGCTTACCTCGCTTTTAAAGATATCAAAAAAATTGCAATCAACAACCCACTAATCTCTGTTACTATTATAAAAATCAACTTACAACATTTGGAGAAGTGTCTGAATAATGATCATGCTTGGTCATTGTTTTATTTTTTGTAACCTGTTGTAGCTTCTTGTAGCTTATTTCAGCTCACTGTGGGCAATTTTGTAACTTACATGTATTATTGTATAGTTCAATTTTGTGTAAAGCCTGTCAAAGGCAATAATATTGCCTTATTGTTTTTACCTATTAATAGCTTATCGTTGGTACATGTATTTCTATAGCCCACTATAGCTCATTGCAGGTAATTTGTAGATCTTTGTAGGTCATATCCATTCCTCATTGTATGTCACTGTAGCAGACATTCCTATTTTTTAGTATTCAATCAAACACAAAAAAACACTGTCAGCAGCCCATCAGCTCTGAAACTTGACTTAGGCATTTGCAATTAGTAGTACAAACCAATCCCCTATACCAAAAGGATTTTAAACGAATTTTACAAAGAGTCACTGATCCTTATAATTTTTAAATAATACTTATTATAATTGTCAGTTTGCTCTTTTATGTTGATCTAGCTGGCAAGTTTTAACTTTTGTTGCAACCTTTTTATGTAGGTGAGTTTTCCACATTCAACATTTCAGAGATATTATTTTGTCCTCATCATGACTGACAACATCATAGGTGGCAATGAGAATCTGGATGCCAGGTTTTGGGTGTGGGTTAAATCCCAAACTAATAGTAGTAAGAAAAAGAACACCCTTTAGGGGAGATACTCTTTAAGTTTATTTATTGAGAGGGAGGTATGAATGAGCCCATGCCATCAAACTCCAAGGAAGTCCTATTGAATACTTAAACTGAACTCCTAATAAGTCCAATAACCCGCAGAAATTCAAGTCATATTGACTTAAAAAAAACCTAAAACAGTTCCTGCCAAATCACAACTAATGGTCTGATGGACAAGACAGCATCAGTGGTAAAGGGAAGGCAGAGAAGCAAATTAGCCATAGTTATATCATACTACAGAATTCTAGGGTGTAGGCTTGCTGTGATCTACACTGTAGCTGTGTTTGATTTAGCTTTTTGTTCACTTCACAGAAGAAAGAAGAAAAATAAAAATGTCAAGTCGTCTGGTTCATCACAAGATGTTGAAAGTGACAGCAGCAGATCTGGAAGTAAAATGAGCAACAATAGTAATGAGAACATCATACATCTTGCAGAGTTCATTGAAGATAGAAAGGAACTTCATGAGCAACTCTTTAAAGTCATTCCCAAGAAAGAAGTTAAAGGGATCATGCCAGATATTTTAAAGGTACAGCTGTAAGATAGAAATTACTTAAATGCAACTACAGTTGACTCCTGATTACTCAAACCCTTGCTAACTCGAACCTTGCACCAAGTCGAAACAAAATCGATTTCTCCTGGATTTCTGATTTCTGATTGCTAACTCAAACCTCCCACTAGCCAGAAGCAATTTTTGTTTCCCATCAGGTCATTGTCTATATTATTTTACCCTTATAATATCAGTCAGGAGCCCAAGTTTGCCTAAGATTTCAATTGCTGCAGTTAAGCCTATGGTGTTAGACTATTCTTATAGGCAGTCCCTTTAATGCGTGAAACTTTATAACACACCAGAATGACACCTTTCTATGTATTTTAATTAAAATATAATATGCAGAGCTTTAAGGGGCAAGAGATGTGTACGATTAGCAATTGGTGGAATTTTGACAGGTACAGTAGGCAAATTAACGCATTCACGATGTTGACGATGGAAATATTTCTTTACACGTGTCATAACATTGTGAACAACGTACATGTATATTACGGCTCAACAAATTTTTTGGGCATAAGGGTGGGAATGGGGCTTAAAATATTTTAGACTGCAAGCAGTCCCTTTCTGGATAGTCGAAAGGTCACGCGAAATAGCCGAGCGCGAAAAAATGGAGCAAATGAGCGGAGGAGGGCATGGGGAGAGGCGGAAAAAAGGGGAAAGGAAAAGAAAGAGACTGCGCTCTTAGCTGTAATAGACGTGCTTTGGGTAACTCCCCCCCAAAATTCATTAAACCCATTAAAAATCCAATTAAAAATGACAGCTAATAGATAACAACCCCCCATACCGACTTGTTTCAAGGCTTTTTATATTATTATGCCAAGACAGTGACTCTTGCAAAGAGTTGATGGGCGATAAACGCAACACTGACTCTTCTCCCTTCTCTCTTTCAGTGTCCCCACTCTACGTGCTATGGGGAGGAGGAAACGTTAACGAGTAGGAAGAGTTGTGGGGGTATTTAAGAGTACATTTGAAGATTGGGGACCTTTATTCCAAATGAGTTGCTCAACTGCCTCGGCAATTGAAATTTAAGGCAAACTTTTGTAACATTTCACTGGGCTCCTGACTGATATTATAATTTTTCAAGAGCTATAAAAACTGTTTCCCAAGCAATTTTAACGTTTGTTGAAATTTTCATGTCGACAAGTTTTCCTAATTTTTTTTTATTCCGGATTCCGGATCCTGGATATTTCCTGGTTTTAGGTAAACCCCACCTGAACAACCACATGGTGCTTCAGTTCAGAGCATTGAAGCTATATATTGATGCTCATTTGAAAAATATAAATTAAAGTGACATGATTCTTTTCAACTGTTTTTTTAAAACTGTGTTTTACTTGAAACGTCACCACGGCTATTATCTCCCAATTTAATTTTGTTTGTCCTGTGTTGCATTTCAGAAGCTCAGCTTCAGAGAGGTGAAGAAGCTGTGTTCTGAACAACTTCAATTGTTATCAAACAGACGACTTGAGAGTATCATTACAGGCAAAGAAATGGCTTCATCTGAAGGTGAGGGTGATGGTGAGCCAGAAAACCTTGATGAAACTGACACCACACGGAGGACACAGACACAGACCTGCAGGAAACACCAAAAAAGAAAGCAGGTAATGCGCATTTACTTAATATAATACACAAAACAAGTTCGACTGTGCTGCAATATTTGTACTGTTAGCTATTTGAACAGGTACTATACAAAATCAGTTTACTGGTTACTTGTACTGTTAAGGAACAGGTTTTTAACTCGTGAATGCGCGTAACGCAATGAATGAGTTATAGCGATAGCTGACTGTTGACTTGGTTGGTTGGTTGGTCGGTTTTGTCGTTAACTTTCGGGCGTGCGCAGTGAATGAGTTTTAAATTCAATTAGTGGAAAAAATACGCGAACATTTATTGTTCACGGCGCATCAGGAAATTCTTATTCAATATGTAGAGAATAATTTGACGATCATTTAGTGCAAGAATGGAGATTTTTCGTTCAATCTGAGCAAAGTTTCAAGTTTTTTCAGTGTTTCTGAGAAAGTCCGGGGTCGTAAACTCAATTAGTGAAAAAAAAAAAAACGTGAAAATTTTAGTGTAAGAATGGCGATTTTTCGTTGAATCTGAGCAAAGTTATAGGATTTTTTCGTTTTTTTCTACAAAGGCGGTTTCTTTTAAGAATTAAAAATAATTTAATTTAGAAATAATTTAATTAAAAATAATTTAATTTGTCAGTTTTCATGCGAAAGCGGAACCTGCCATGTCACGCATCATTGACGTCGTAAACAAAATTATGCAAATTTCTGATGAAATGAACACTTTAAGATCTTGTCAGCTTTCATAGAGGTTTCAAAGGGAAAAAATGTTTCAATCTCGAAATTTACAACTGGTAATTTATGGGAAAGCAAAAGGACGCGGTCGATTAATAATTCTTATTTAGCAAGAGCTTGTCATAGTTCATTATTTTTACTTGAGGATTGCATGGACTGAACTCCAAAGGAAAAATATCACGCATTTTTGTCGGGCATGAAATGTAATGCGATACTTTGTTGAACAGATTTCCCTTTGTGAGATCGGCTTGCCCTACAGTAATTTTGTAATTTTAATCCCCAAAAAAACTTCACTTGCCCATCGGGCAAGTGATGGTTAGAATCCACTAGCCCGATCGCAAAATCCCAAAATCCAGTAGCCCCGGACTATCGGGGACACGAATTTGCATGACGTAGCTTCTATGAACTTTGAATAAAAAAACACGTGATTTTTTTTAATGGGCGCATCAGAATAATCGGCTTATTCAATCTGTACAGAATAATTTGACAATCATTTTTATAGTACAAGAATGATTATTTTTCGTTACATAATCGGGCAAAGATATAATTTCTTTTAGCTTTCAAGGAAGTTTCCGTAGCTGTCTAAATTTCAATTACTATGTGTCATCTGCATTCACGAGTTGGTTCACAGGAGCCTTTGATCTGAAGTGTGCACACTTATCTTGTCATTCAGAAATAAAAATAAGACAGCAAGACTACTGCAATAAAGCAACTACTTCAAGTTTTGGAAGCTTAAGAAGAATTAAAATCATGATGCACTGATCAACTGAAAACTTTAAAATCCCCCTGTCAACCCCCGGATATCTGAACTTTTGAAAATTGGCTTGATTTAATTCCTGATCCACCGGCCCACACAATGCTATTCAAATGCCCTACAATAGTGCCAAATTTGATGGCCAAATGCCTCTAACCGAGACTTTAATTATGCACGTTTGTGTATTTATTATGGGAAAGCAGCAAAACTGCCCAAGGTCAAACTGGATTTTGCACGCCGTAGTTTTTATTTTTTAGGTGCCTCGATATTTAATTCTTTGCCTTTAAGTCTGAGAAACATTAATTCTAAATTTTTATTCAGGAAAGCCTTGAACGATTTTTACCTGTAAATTTTTTACTGTAGTTTTAAATTAATGCATGTTTTGCTTTTACGGATTTTAATTATTCTTATTTGTAAGTTTTTAATTCTTAGACAACAGGACCCCGTTGATAACAGTATTCTATACTGAAGGGTTATCCTGTATAAATATTCGATTATTATTATTATTATTATTATTATTATTATTATTATTATTATTATTATTATTATTATTATTATGCACTTTATTGTCCTTAATTATTGTTATTAGTAATTACTGCATCAATAATGGAATTTCCTGTATTTGTTTCCCAAAATTTGAAACTCTTTATGGACTTAAAAAGAAAATGTGGAACCTTTGAGGATTAAATCAGCAATAAAATGGTATGACAAAAATGAATATGGTATAGAAACAGGCTAATAAGACATCAGCGCTGAGATCTTAGTATGAGCAGCTGTTATTTGTTAACGTTGCAAAGAAAACACCACTGTGTCCATCAGTAGATCCACGTCGTCACTTTTAAGTTGTTGTTTTTAACCTTTAGACAGTGTTGCTGGATTAGTGTCGTGGCATGTCCTCGTGCATGTAATCTGAATGTCCTGGGATCCACTTCATATTCTTTTTTTTTTTTTTCATTTAGACTGAAAGGAAATTGGTTGGAAATTTTCTGTAAAAAAGTCAATTACCATTCAGTTTAGTATTAAGCTTTGTTTATCACTCTTAAACAGGCTATTTTCTGTTTAAAATCAAACTGGCTGAAGATCAGCCCAAAAGGGTCACTACTTGCTCACCTGTTGTTTGGTTTTGGATGCATGCTAGGATAGGGATGATGGTGCAAAGAACAAGATTGGTAAAAAATGGAAAGAGGAAGAGAAAAAAGAAAGAGATATGATCATTTTCCAGGAAATGATTACAATTCCAAAGCAAGAAGAAATTGATGAACTCGTTGAAGGTAAAAGATTTTTTAATCAATGATTGTTGAACTAATAAATGAATAAATTAGGACGATTCACCGATAAATAAGGAAAGCATCACATTTCCAGTAGTTTCCTTAGAAAACAATGGCAAACACTTGAATGCTATTAATATAAGCCACCTTTATGATGGAAAACTTTCTCAGAAACTCACTCAGAATTGCCCAGTTCTGAAAAAAAAAAAAAAAAATTGGTAGGATCCTTTATGACTGAGTGCTGCCACATGTAAATAATAAAAAAATATAGTGAAATATTCCCTTAAAACTAAATGCTTAAGGCTGGATACAAACAGCACGAAAACTTAAACTTCAAGCTTCTCAACCACACAAACACTTTAACTCGCATTCATCGTTTAAGCTCTGATCTCCTAACGGTATGACATGAAAAAGCCAGGCTATGTTAAGCTGACTTTAATAATAGTAAATAATACAAATTATTTGCCTCTACAGCGCAAATTCGATGGCAATATAGCCATAAGTAAGAAACTCCTTTTTGCATTAACATCTGTAAAGGACGTCTAGGGTTGGAGCTAGTTCTGCACTCTACCCTACGTTTCACTTCCAGTTGTTCAAAGAGCAGATAACTTTATTCAGTGGATACGTCCCCATCGAGCGGATAAAATGTATTGGTTGGAGTACATTTTGTTCACTGGATAGCGATTTATCCACACCTTGAACATCTGGGGCCTGAAAGAAAACAAACTACTTTTGGAGAGGCTAGTAGTTTGACCACAGGTCACTAACAGTAACTGTATTATTTGACTTCACATTTTTTTCCTAGGAACTGGTGTGATACAGGAGCAAACTGCAGACAGTCAAGCCCAATCTTGTGAGGCAAAAGTGGGCGAGGAAGCTGAATTGAAAGAACTTGAATTCCGTGCACGGGCTCTTGAGTCACTGGTCCGTGCACGTGAGCGGCAGATGAAGCTTCCCCCAACGT